>NC_057793.1:16168505-16526838 GCF_014905175.1 Aphidius gifuensis
GAGCAAAAAAGCTGTGTGATTTTTAAATACTATTTTTGACTTGTTTATCTTTTTGTGATGGTTGTTGCACAACTATTTTGTAAGTTTGAGTAATAAATATAAATAATTATAAAATGTCAGATGAAGTGAATTATATTTAAAGCCTAAGGCATCATTATCAACGAATTTTTCGATGATATAATTGATTTATCGCATGTTGAATTTGATGACAATAAAAGATGGTTGCTGTCAGTGAGTGACGAAACATCATTATCAAGTGTTGAAGATCTTCAAGCTTGGTTAAGACAAGATTTATCAGTAAGTTCACTTGATAATTTGTCAAATGATACAACAAAAACAATTGATACAAGAACTTTTACGAGACTGAAAAAAATGGAAGAATAAGTTTGGAATCAATAATGAAATAACATTACTAGAGATGCACACGAGACGAGACGAGATTTGATCGAGTTTCGTCTCGTTCTCGAAAAATTACCAAAACAACAGTCTCGTCTCGGTATCGTCTCGGCTGAAAAAATCAGAGTCTCGTCTCGGTCTCGTCTCGAGTAAAAAAAATCGGAGTCTCGTCTAGTCTCGGCTGTATAAATATAAAGTGAACAAAAGTAAACTTTTTTTTTTGAAGTGAAACTTCTTTACGGAGGGTAGCAAAAAAATTCGAGGCCCTGCTAGCGTTACGCGCTCGCGTTTACTCTGGCGTTTACTCTTGCGTTTACTCTCGCGTTTACTCTATCGTATACTCTCTTGTAGACATTCTCCCGTATACTACCTTGTAGACGTTCTCTCGTATACTTTCTGCTATACGCTCGGTCGCAAGCGGATAAAGAGAGGAGAATTAGATAGAGAGAAGGGAAGCCGGCAAGCATTATGCATGCACTATATATAGCGTATAAACTCGGAGCGTCAGCTGCTATGTGTGTATGCATGTCCGACTTTTTGTTTGTTTATTTATTTAAATATTATTAAACAGTTCAACTGAGTTTAATACTTAAATAATTGATTTTTAAAAAAAATTCATTTAAACGTATCAAGCAATAGTTATCTCGCGGGTTTAAAGAATCATTATTATAATAACAATAAAATTATTATAAATATATATAAATGATAATTATAACTACAATAATTTTGATAATATTATCAATTATTCACAATAGTATTGATATTAATAATAATATCTGTAAGAATAATATTTTGAATATCAATACTAATAATTATCAATATTTATATATGAATGTTATTGTCAATAATATACAAAATCAAAAATATAATTTTTGTGAAAAACAAACTCGTTAAAGTTGTTCTTTACGTTAGCTTAGTACTACTGTATATACTAAATTTTTATTCAATTTAACAAAAAAAAATAAAAAATTCAAACAAACGATGATAAATAATGTAGGAGAATTAAAGCTACCTGTGTTTGAAAAATAAAATCGAAATAAAAAAAGATCACGTTTTATCCTTATTACACAAACGAACTTTAACGCCGCGGTTTTCTTCACAATTCCAAGATCAGGTTGACAGACAGCTAAGACTTAATATAATTTCATGATATGTCCATTTAAAATAATCGACAATACTTTCATCTAAGACTCGATATTGTATCACATGCGAATAAATAATTTTTCAATAGAGACGTCAAATTATTAGGAAACAGATTTCGTATGCACGCCCTGGTAGAAATATTTCTCCAACTTTTTCCAACTTTCTCCGCATTTTTTCCAACTTTCTCCACCTTTTTACGAAAATGACCCATGGTTGGAGAAAAGTTGGAAAGAAGTTGAAAAAAAATTGGAGTAAATTTTTGGTTGAAGTAGGTTGAAAAAAAGTTGGAAAAAAGTTGGAATAAATTTCAGGTTGAAGAAATGGCGGAAAAAAGTTGGAGAAAAGTCGGAAAAAAAGGGAATAAATTTTTGGCTGGAAAAAGGTTGGAGAAATTTGTCCGCCATTTCTCCAACTATGGGTCATTTTCGTAAAGAGGTGGAGAAATGGCGAAGAAAAGTTGGAAAAAAGTCGGAGAAATATTTCTACCAGGGCGTATTTGACAAAAATTTTTTTTGATTATTAATCAGGTACAGCTGACAAATTTTTTCTTTAAGAGGACTCAAATATGTGATGTAACTCCAAAATAGCCTATTTTAAATTGAAAATGAAGAAATTAAAAATCTTTTCTTTATGCCTATCCCAGGTAAACAAGAATAGTTGTCGTTTGCATTGATTGATTTATCGATTGTTATTTATCAGCAACTCAATTACAGCTGTACTAGTGTTGTGATAACTATAAAGGAAGGTGAAGTTATCAAAAAATTACAGAAAAACAGAAATATAATTTACGTTTCCAAAAAAATTTATATGAAATACCCTGCAAATAACAAAAAATCTAATATCAAGCTCATCTAAAGACAAGCTGAAAAGTAAATCCAATAACAAGATATATAAAAAAAAAGTGAGATTGTTGATTATCAAATTGCATCTTTGCTGAAAAGTTTTCGTCTGAAAAACCTAATCTTGAAATTGTGAAGAAAACCGTGGCGTTAAAGTTTGTTTGTGTAATAAGGATAAAACGTGATCTTTTTTTATTTCAATTTTATTTTTCAAACACAAGCAGCTTTAATTCTCCTAAATTATTTATCATCGTTTGTTTGAATTTTTTATTTTTTTTTGTTAAATTGAATAAAAATTTAGTATATACAGTAGTACTAAGCTAACGTAAAGAACAACTTTAACGAGTTTGTTTTTCACAAAAATTATATTTTTGATTTTGTATATTATTTCACTTCTTTTGTTTAAACATTCAGCTTAAAAGTAAAAATAATCAATCAATTCATGAATGATTGTATTACCAAAAAAAGATCTGGTAACGTTTGTTGGGGCGTGTGGCCCGCGTTACCCGTTGAAAATTAAAAATTTTCAATACTCCGGCTAGGGCCATTGTTGTTTTTATTGCTTAGATATAATTTAATTGTTAAGTAACGATAACATTAAGTATATTTAAAAGAAAGATACCCAAGTGGAAAAAATATATCTATTGGAAATGTGAAATATATTTATTTTATATTTAGAAAAAATTTAGAAAAGATTTAGAAAAAATATAAACTAAATTTAAAATATATACAGTTTTGAACATACGAAAATTAAATTTAAAAAAAATTTACAAAAAATAAAAAAAAATCAAGAAAAAATTTAGAAAAAGCTTAATTTTAGTATGTCCAAACTTGAACATTTTCTGAATTTAATTTATATTTGTTCTAAATCTTTTCTAAATTTTTTCTAAATTTACTTTTAGTATGTCCAAAACTGTATATCCATTAAATTCAATTTATATTTCCATTAAATATAAATTAAATATATTTTTTCCACTTGGGTATTTTAATTTTAGTTAAATATTTAGATGATCATTAAAACGAAATTTACCGTAAGATAGATCATATACTAAAATAAAAAAGGGATTTCATTTTTCATGGTTCCAGATATGTTCAATTAATTGATCAATAAAAATTATAAACATTTAATTATATTTAGAGATGCCGCGATAATCGATAATATCGCGACAAGGCGATACGATAATGACGACAACGATACGATAATGCCATTTTTTATCGTATCGTCGTCACGACACGATACGATATTTGACTGACGATAACCGATAAAATTATCGTGTCATCGCGATAATGTCGAAAAATATACATTTAAATCAAAGCAATATTTTCATATTGTTAAACTCCAGAAAATATTAAATTAAAGAAAAAATAGATTACTGCAACATATAATATTAGATACATATTAATCTAACAATATGAAAGTAATATAAATTATAATAATATGATAACTAATAATAATTTTATATAAATTATATAAACCGTTGTTGCATGTGTTATAATATTTTTTTTTAAATTTGGTTTTCAAGTTTTTTTTCAATATTATTTGCCAATGAACTTTTAAACCATGAATTTAAACATAATAAATTTTGACTATAATAATTTTTACTTAGATAATTCATGTAATTTACTTATTGTCCTTAAGATAATTCTTCCTGCTTTTATAATGTTTTTGTATGCAAAAAATATTTTAAAATTTCCCTGTAAATTATACTCAAACAAAAAAATTATCGTCGATCATGTCGATAATACCCGATACGATACGACAACACCTATGACGATACGATAATAAGACGACACGATAATCCGATTTTTGTCGAATTTTTAGACGACACGATACGATAACGACAATCATCTTTCGCGACACGATACGATAATCAGCCAATTATCGTATCGTATCGTATCGCGGCATCTCTCATTTATATTTTCTTTTATTTTTACGAATATTTCAATCGTTTTTTTATAATTTTACAATTAATTTCGGATTTATAATAAAAAATACAACTCTTTAATAATATTAGGATACAAAGATATTTTACTAACAATTATTTGAATTTCTTATAAAATATATTACAATAAGTAGTAATAAAATATCTTCGTTTCTTAAGGTGACTGTATTTTTTATTTTAATTTTTAGATTCAAAAAAAGGTTAAATAATTTATTCCAAACTTTTGCATTTAAAAATTTATTCTGATTATAAAAAAGAAACAAAGAAGGTGTAACTAATCGTTTCGATATTATAAGTACACATTGGTAAGAATCAGCTTACATATAATAATTCAATGTATCTGAATATTACTGAATATAATCGATGCATATTTTCTGAGTATTGCTTTCAGAGTGGATTTTATTCTGCCCAAGTGAAAAAAATATGTTTATTTTATATTTAGAAAAAATATAAACTAAATTTAAAATGAATACAGTTTTGAACATACGAAAATTAAATTTAAAAAAAAAAAAATTAGCGTGTTGCGAGTACGCGCGGGGGAAGTGAAACTTATTTCAGAGTAGTTTCATGTCACGCTGAATATTAATAATAATAATAATAATAATAATAATAATAATAATAATAATATTAATCCTGACAATAATATTCGAATATGAATATTATTAGTTAATAATAATTATTAGTATTTATATTTCGAATATTATTATTATAAATTTTATTATTTATATCGACACATTAATGGAAGAAGGGCGTAAGTGCCATTTTTAGGAATTTTTTTTTTCTAAAAGGAAAAGGGTGTGAGTTCGGGCTTTGCATCTAATTTTAAGGCTTAAAGAAAAAAAAAGTGCGTATGTTCAGGGACTTACGCCTTTTTTCCATTCTCAAAATCATTTTTAATAAGAGATGAAGATTTGTAATTATTTTTATGTTTTTCATATTGATAATAAATTATGTATAATTATCAGTAAACAATCAATAATTTAAAAAATCCTGCCATTAAATAAATTTCAAATAAAATTGAAAATATGCCTTTCATCTTCTATCAAAAATTATTTTGATAACGGGAAAAAAGGCGTAAATCCTTGGACATACGCCCTTTATCCTTTATCAAAGGTAGTTACGCCCATTTTCCCTTTTTTTTAAGTATTAAAATTAGATGAAAAACCCGAAAATTTATAAATTCGCACTTACGCCCTTTTTCCTTTAAAATTGACGTTTTTGGCACTGCATTCTTTAATGCGACAATATAATTGATACCATCGATATTATTACTAATATTATATTGATATTATTGTTAATCATAATATTATTGGAGTTATTATTATTTATAATAATATTATTCATATATAACCGTATAGTATAAATAAAATAATAATTTCAAAAATATCATCGATGATAATAATATCAATATAATATTAGTAATAATAACAATAATATTATCGATTTATAATAATATCAGTGATATTAATAATATAAATAATAACATTGACAATAACATTTATATATAAATATTGATAATTATTAGTATTTATATTCAAAATATTATTATTATAGATATTATTATTAATATCAATACTATTGTGAATAGATGGTAATATTATCATCATTTATATATATTTATAATAATTTTATTGTTATTATAATAATGATTCTTTAAACCCGCGAGATAACTATTGCTTAATACGTTTAAATGAATTTTTTTTTAAAATCAATTATTTAAGTATTAAACTCAGTTGAACTGTTTAATAATAATTAAATTAAAAAAAAAAGTCGCTCACGCATACACACATAGCAGCTGACGTTCCGAGTTTATCCGCTTGTGGCCGAGCGTATACCAGAGAGAGTATACCAGAGAGAGTATACCAGAAAGAGTATACGTGACAGAGAGTATAGGAGAGCGTGTGACAGAGAGTAAACGCGAGCGTGTGACAGAGAGTAAACGCGAGCGCGTAACGCTAGCAGGGCCTCGAATTTTTTTGCTACCCTCCGTAAAGAAGTTTCACTTCAGAAAATTTACAAAAAATAAAAAAAAAATTAAGAAAAAATTTAGAAAAAGTTTAATTTTAGTATGTCCAAACTTGAACATATTCTAAATTTAATTTATATTCGTTCTCAATTTTTTCTAAATTTACTTTTAGTATGTCCAAAACTGTATATCCATAAAATTTAATTTATATTTCCATTAAATATAAATTAAATATATTTTTTCCACTTGGGTGGTTTCAATTTTTTGAAATCTACCTTCGATTAGTAATTTCATAAATAATTTTCTCGATGCTTGTTGACTGAACAATATTTTTTTGCATAATATGTTTGTCTGTGTTATAATTTTTTTCACATTCCTGTTTTGTTCAGAGATTCCATAGATAATTTTGTGAATGTTTGTTGACCGAAAAGCTTTTTGTATTTATGTTTTTATATCATAATTTTCATGGAAATTTTTTATTTTATTAAAAGACTTGTCATGAATAACTTCTCAATGCTTGTTGATCCCAATCGATAATTTCTTTAAAATCTACCTTCAATTTTTTAAAATCTACCTTCGATTAGTAATTTTATAAATAATTTTCTCGATGCTCGTTGACTGAATACTATTTTTCTGTATAATATGTTTGTCTGTGTTATTATTTTTTTCACATTCCTGTTTTGTTCAGAGATTCTATAGATAACTTTGTGAATGTTTGTTGACCGAAAAGCTTTTTGTATTTATGTTTTTATATCATAATTTTTATGGAAATTTTTTATTTTATTAAAAGACTTGTCATTAATAACTTCTTCAATGCTTGTTGATTCCAATCGATAATTTTTTTAATTCAGTTTTACATTTCATAAATTTAACTGTGATATATTCTCAACTTTCTCGTGAAAAAACTTGGTGATGGATAAAAACATTTTAAAAACTGAGTGTTATTCGAATTACTCCATCTTTCAAGTATTATGTAAAGACCATATTGCTGATATCGTGATCAATAGTATTTTACAAATATTCTAATTTCTTGGTAGTTATTGTCTTGTGGCATGATGTAAATTTTCGTAGTGTTGATATATGTAAGACAGATTACCATGTTATGAACTTAAAAATAAAAAAACAATTAATTACCTTAATGATTTCAAAAATTGCATAATTAATATTATTTTTTAGAGTCTTTTTACGAATCAATAAATTTTAAAAAAAACAGTCACCTAATCTTTTATTCTAGGTCAATATTGCAATTTTTTTTTTACTAACTCAATAAAATTTCTAAAATAAAACAAAAAAAAAAAATATGGTTATTTTGGAATTATTCTATAATTAATAAAAAACAAATATATAGTTCTGAATATAATTTAAATAATTGAATCTAAAAAAAAAAATACATAGTTATACGAGTTACAATTAATAAAAAACTAAACATTTGTAGATATTTTTAAACTATAAACCAAAAATACATGTTCGATTTAGAAAAAAAATAATAATAAAAATTCATCAAAGAATATTAAAGAAAAAAAAAAAATTGACCGTGAAACGACGAACAAGCAATACTACCAATGGTAAAAAAAATGAAAAGAAAAATAACCATGGATGTTATTGAGCCTGCAGTCCAATTCACAGGGCATTACAATTTGGGGCTTTGTGAAGCTTTTGTATGTAAAATCTATATAAAAAAAATTTTACAAGCGCCATCAGCGGCAAAAAATAGCCCTAAATTGTAAAAAATTTGCCCTGTGAATTGGACTGATTGGTAAGACCAATTATTACTAGATTTAAATTATAACTAGCTATACACAGTCGATAAAAAAGATTTCTTTTTCAAGGTTTTTCTTTTTTCCTCGATATTTTTTACAACCGAAAAAGAATAAAAAAAAACGGGCAATAGAGTTTTTCAAAACTTTTTTTGGAGCCTTATAAACATTTTATTTCAACTCGATGATGACATTTTTTGGTCCGTTTTTTCGATTTTTTTTTCGGCGAGCCATAAATTTTGTTATAATCAAGATAAGGAGTTCGTATTAGGCTCAAATTATGCGCCTTAAAAAAATCTAGTGACGGCATTATGGGTTTTTTTTTCTCTCGATAACGGTTTTCGAGCAAAAAAATTAAATATCCGAATTTTTTGTCAAATTTTGAAGTTTTTTTTTTTTTTCTCAAAAACTATTATAGATAGAGGAAAAAACCCATTATGCAGGCGATAGAGTTTTTTCAGACGCATAAAATAAGCCGTATACGAAGTCTCTCTTTTGATTTTGCGTTGAGTTATTCATTGCGCCGTTTTTCAGTTTTTTTTCGGCGAGCCATAACTTTTGTTATAATCAAGATAGGGAGTTCGTATTAGGCTCAAATTATGCGCCTTAAAAAAATCTAGTGACGGCATTATGGGTTTTTTTTTCTCTCGATAACGGTTTTCGAGCAAAAAAATTAAATATCCGAATTTTTCGTCAAATTTTGAAGTTTTTTTTTTTTTTCTCAAAAACTATTATAGATAGGGGAAAAAACCCATTATGCGGGCAATAGAGTTTTTTCAGACGCATAAAATAAGCCTTATACGAAGTCTCTCTTTTGATTTTGCGTTGAGTTATTCATTGCGCCGTTTTTCAGTTTTTTTTCGGCGAGCCATAACTTTGGTTATAATTAAGATAGGGAGTTCGTATTAGGCTCAAATTATGCCTCTCAAAAAAATCTAGTGACGGCAAGAAAAGTTTTTTTCTCTCTTAATAACGGTTTTCGAGAAAAAAAATTAAATATCAGAATTTTTTTTTTCAATTTTATAGTTTTTTTTTTTTTTCTCAAAAACTATTTCAAATGGAAAAGAATTTCGCAAAGCGGGCGATAGAGTTTTCTGAGACACATAAATTGAGCTTAATACGAAGTCTCTACTATGATTTTGCGTCGAGTTATTTATTGCGCAATTTTTATAACTAGTAAAATTTTCACATAAAAACGTATGTACTATTTTAAGTTACGTAATTAATAATTTAAAAATATCGAAATATAAAACAGAAAAGATTTACGAACAAAAAACCTCTGGTGATGAATACTCTCCGATGGATAGTTTAGACACCACAAATTTTTAAGTAAGAAAAAAAATTTTTTCAAAATTTACATTTTAATTTTTTGACTAAAAACTATTATCAATAGAGCAAAAAACCTATTACGCGGGCGATAGAGTTTTTCAATGCGCTTCTTTTGAGCCTAGTACGAAGTCTCTCGGTTACTTAGTTCGTAAGTTATGAGCTTTTTTTTTTTTTCGCCGATGAATTCAAGACTGCGGCTGAGCCTATGGCTCCTAGCCTCCGTAAAAAGAAAAAAGAAAAAAATAATTTTAAAAATATAAGTGAAATAATAAAAAAAAAAATCCATTAGAAATTTATATAGTTCAGACTGATACCGATTTTAGTGGCAAGGCCGTTAATTTACCATTACGAAGGCATCTTTTTAAAAAATTTATCAACAAACGGCGCACGCAGGTGTCTTACGCCATCTATCAATAGTCACTTTACTGCGATCTAAAATACTGTCTGAAGCTAGGTTTTTCGGTATATACACCAATTATTTTCTTGCTGCGGTCTAAAATAATGCCATGGATATCTCTCAGAAGTATTTCAGATCGTGGCGAGCAGTGATGGGTAAATGGTCGATTTTTGAGGTTTCATACACTTACAGTAAGATACTGTAAGATACTGTAAGAAACTGTAAGATACCTCTGACGCCATTTTGAACATTCTTATTGACTGTCGACTCGACAATTAGTTCTTATTGCTCGATATATATTGGTACATGTAATTTATTTGTTATATAAATATATATAATATCAAGGAAAATCAGTTTTAAGGAATTAATGTTGCTTGAAACATAATTTTTTGGCAATATTAATTCCTTAGCTCCATCTTTTCCTTAGCTACTGCTTTTCCTCGGACATTATCTATTTATATTAAATAAATAATATACATGTCATTTGATTTTTTAAAAATAAAAATGTCCAAAAAATACATGTAAATTTATTTTTAAATAATACAAATGTCCAAGAAAAAGCAGTAGCTAAGAAATTAAGGTTGCCAAAAAATTATGTTTCAAGGAAATAATGTTGCTTAAAATATAAATCTTTGGCAACCTTAATTCCTTAGCTACATCTTTTCCTTAGCTACTGCTTTTCCTTAGCTACTGCTTTTCCTTGGACCTTTTTAATGTTTTTCATAAATAAAATACATGTAAATTTATTTTTCAATAATACAAATGTCAAAGGAAAAGCAGTAGCTAAGAAAAGGATGTAGCTAAGGAATTAAGGTTGCCAAAAAATTATGTTTCAAGGAAATAATGTTGCTTAAAATATAATTCTTCGGCAACCTTAATTCCTTAGCTACATCTTTTCCTTAGCTACTGCTTTTCCTTGGACCTTTTTGATTTTTTTCATAAATAAAATACATGTAAATTTATTTTTTAATGATACAAATGTCCAAGGGAAAGCAGTAGCTAAGAAAAAGATGTAGCTAAGAAATGAATGTTGCCAAAAAATTATGTTTTAAGGAATTAATGTTGCTTTAATTCTAAATAACTAATTTTTTAAATAAATAAAAATCCCAAGGAAAAATAGTAGCTAAGGAAAAGATGGAGCTAAGGAATTACAGTTGCCAAAGAAATTCTTTTTTAAGCAACATTAATTCCTTAGCTACATCTTTTCCTTAGCTACTGCTTGTTTTTGGAATTTTCATTTATTTAATAAATGAATTACATGTATTTATCGGATAAAAAAAAATTGTAGCACGAAGGTTCCACTTTTATTCGTAGGAGGCGCTGGGAACGCAATGTAAGATACCTCGATGTATGAAACCGATGATGTAAGATACGGTATCTTACATGGTATCTTACACATGTAAGATACCAAGGTATCTTACCTACCCAACACTGGTGGCGAGTAAAAAATTGGTAAACAGTACAGGCACTAGAAGCTCTATATATTATTATTGTCAATAAATATTATTATTATTTTATAAATATTATTCCAACAATAGCTAGAAATTTATCAACTAGTTGATTGGTGAATAATTTTTGTCACACTATGATCTGAAATACCGACTGGGGATTCGTAGAAGTATTCCAGATCGCATCGAGATTTAACTTAGTATAAATTAGAGGCACTAGAAGCTCTATATATGATCATCATCAATGAATATTATTATTTTATGAATATTACTCCAACAATAGCTACAAATTTAATAGAACTAATTGAACTGTAAAAAATTTCTGTCACACTATGATCTAAAATACTGACTGGAATTTGTGGAAGTATTTCAGATCGCATCGAGAATTAACTTTGTATAAATTAGAGGCACTAAAAGCTCTATATATTACTATCATCAATAAATATTATTATTTTATAATTATTTTATAAATATTATTTCAACAATAGCTACAAATTCAATAACTAGTTGATTGATAAATAATTTTTATCACACTGTGATCTGAAATACTGACTGGAGATTCGCGGAAGTAGTTCAGATCCCATCTGGGTTCAATCTCGGTAAAAAGTACAGACACTGAAAGCTAATACACTATGTATCAATAATATTCTTATAAAATACTGTTATTTATGTATTATGTATTATTATTGTATATGTATTATTTCAACAATGATTACAAATACTGACAATTGAAGAGTTCAAAATTCGTTGATTGGTTTTTTTCTTTAATAAAATATGGCAACTTCATAGTAGCACACACACAACAATAAAATATAAAGTAATATCCAAACGTTTTCCCGCAATATTTTGAGGCAGTGTTCAGCGTTGGATAGTTTGACGATAATGTCTGGTAATGTCATACGTTTAATACTGCCTTGCAGTATCGCAGATCGCAGCAAAGATTCAAAAATATTGGCAAAACAATCCTGCGCAATAACCAGCGTACGCAAGTACAGTTGTGCTTGCCAATGTTAATTTGTTAACTAATGTACTTACAATCTTTAACATGAGTCATTTCATACAACTATTATTTTGATTAGTAATAATAATGAGAGGCCCTAGAAATCACAGGAAATGATAAAAAACAAGGTATGGTGCGCGCAGCATCGCTACGCCATTTTGCTGCCATATGACATACTGCTAATCAGATAGAGCAGGATGACCAACCAATATTCTCGGGCGAATTTATCAGATACAGGACGCCAACTTGGTAAAAATTTCAAATATCGACAAAATCGACAGAAATTTATTTTTTACAAAAAAACGGGGGGCCGGTTTATCATATATTGATATCTTTTTAAATAATGCACCGAAAAATTCGATAATAGGCTCATTTGAAAGAGGAACCTCGATTTATATAATCAAACTGTTGTTATTTTTTTTTTTCGATTGCTCAATCAAAAGATATGGACTTGACTATAAATCAATGACGTCACACACATGAACTTAAAAGACATATATCCCCGGCAGTCTCTCGTTTTTGAACAACTTTAACGAGAGACCCTTCCGGGTCTCATGATATTATTATTCATATTATTAATATCACTGATATTATTATAAATCGATAATATTATTGTTATTATCACTAATATTATATTGATATTATTATTATCGATGATATTTTTGAAATTATTATTTTATTTATACTATGGTTATATATGAAGAATATTATTATAAATAATAATAACTCCAATAATATTATGATTAACAATAATATCAATATAATATTAGTAATAATATCGATGGTATCAATTATATCGTCGCATTAAAGAATAAAGGGCGTAAGTGCCAAAAACGTCAATTTTAAAGGAAAAAGGGCGTGCAAATTTATAAATTTTCGGGTTTTTCATCGAATTTTAATACTTAAAAAAAAGGGAAAATGGGCGTAACAACCTTTGATAAAGGATAAAGGGCGTATGTCCAAGGATTTACGCCTTTTTTCCCGTTATCCAAATAATTTTTGATAAAAGATGAAGGGCATATTTTCAATTTTATTTGAAATTTATTTAATGGCAGGATTTTTTAAATTATTGATTGTTTACTGATAATTATACATAATTTATTATCAATAAGAAAAACATAAAAATAATTACAAATCTTCATCTTTTATCAAAATGATTTTTGAAATGGAAAAAGGCGTAAGTCCCTGTTACACACTTTTTATTTCTAAGCCTTAAAATTGGATGCAAAGCGAAAATTTATAAATTCCCACTCACATACTTTTCTTTTAAATTTCCTAAAAATGGCACTTACGCCCTTCTTCCATTAATGTGACGATATAAATAATAAAATTTATAATAATAATATTCGAAATATGAATACTAATAATTATTATTAACTAATAATATTTATATTTGAATATTATTGTCAGTATTAATATTATTATTATTATTATTATTAATAATATTCAGCGTGACATGAAACTACTCTGAAAGAAGTTTCACTTCCTCCGCGCGTACTAGCAACACGCTAATTTTTATATTTTTTATTATCAATACAACATTTTTAAATATATACCTTCTTGTAATAAATGCATATAAAATATTTTTTTTTTCTTTTTTATTCTTTTATAACGTATGAGTACTTTATTAGTTTTTTTTCAATTATTAATTAACAATGAATATTGCATTTATTTTAACTCAAAAATTACGTATCGATTGTACTGAACAACAAACAAAAAAAATATATAAAATGAATATAAATTAATAATAAATAAATCAAGTTCAAATTAAAAAAAAATGCTTATTTATACTTTGATTTAACATATATAATGAAGATGATCTTTATTTATTTCGTACGTCTTATTATTGGCTGGTCTTTTCGTGATTACTTTAAAAAATCCATTTACCTCTCTTACTCCCAGATTCTTCTCTCCATTTTTCATACGATTCATTAAGTCTTCTTTTACTTTTTTGAAGTCTTCTTGTTGAAGCTTTGTTTTGTCTTTGGAGAAGTAAATTGTTTGTAAAATACTCAATGTTTCCGGTTTCTTCTTGAAACTCCAAAGGCTCTGTAAAATAAATTCACAGTCAGTTGAATTTTTGCATATGACTTTAATTGGTCTTGGTTTAGCTGGATTACTTATTTTGCCAATTCTTATGAGATTCACATTACCAGCTATTTCAACAAGTTCAGCTGAGTCAGTTGATTTTATAAGATTAGTAAATTCTTTAATGTCATCAGATTTTTTAACCAGTTCACTTGGTGATTTTGATTCAGGAATATTAAGTATTATGAAGTTTCTTTTTCTGGCCAGTCTGTCTTCTATTTCTTTTACACTTTGTTGTATACAAATATTATTGTTGTTTTCAATATTAGCATTTAGTATATCAATAGCATTTTTGTTTTCAGCCATGCTGTTTTGTAAGCTTTTTATTGCTACATTGTGTGCAGCTACAATTTTACCAAGATCAGTATTTAGCTCAACACATACTGATTTAATTGACTTAGCTGTTTCATTAAATTCTTTTCTGATTGATGTTATTTTCGAATCCAGTTTGCTTGTCAATTGATTTATTTTTTCATCAAAACTAATCTGATATTTAGTTATATCAAACTCAAAAATTGTATCAGTTGGTGTGCTTAATGTATTTGATGGTGTGGTGACAGGTGTCAGAACTTTGCGACACATTTCACAATCATTTTTTTTTTTAACCCTTTGGCACAGCCTGGGTGATAGTATGCATTACATGCATCATTGACACATTTAATTTTTTCATTTACAATTTTATTTTTACAAGTTGAACATAATATAGAATTGTTTGTAACCATGTTTTGTGTTGCCATTTTATGTTTATGCTTAGATTGTTTGTTTATATTCATGTATATATATGTGAGACCAGCTGTTTCAATATATAAATGCTAATTGCGTTGGTACTATAGATTCTAGTTATACCGATCAATGAATGTGCTTGTGTTGAAGGCTGTGTCTGTGCTTGATGGTGTATTCTTTTTTTTTTTTTTTTTTATGTTGGCACTCCTACTCAATAATCTGGTGACAATATATTTGTCTCAGAAAATTGAGAGAGATAAATATATATATGAAATCAATGATGCAACATTGAGTCACACCACTCACCACTTTACACTACACAAGATCCATATACAAACAAATTATAACAATTAGTATGTTATTGACACTTTAGAAGGTTTAATCACTATGACATTTAGACACTTTATTCAGGTTTATAATAATTCATCTACTAGTATGTTTGCAACGCACCGCTCGCTTGGGGCACTCACTCGACAAAAGGTTATACACACAGTAGTTCTTAATTTTGAGCTATTTTACACTTTAGTAATGGTTTTACTGAATTAAATTTTTAGTCTAGTCAGTCAGATACAGTTTTAGTATATTGATAAAACAACTTTACTTCGTTTTACTACACTTAATTATCATTAAAGTTATTTAATTTTACTCTTAGTAAATTTTTACAACTTACTTCTGCGCCACCTAGCGAACTTATTCTTATTCATACTATAAATATATATAAATGATGATAATTTTAACAACAATAATTTCTATAATATTATCGATTATTCACAACAGTATTGATATTAATCATAATATCTATAATAATAATATTTTAAATATAAATACTAATAATTATCAATTTTTATATATGAATGTTATTGTGAATATTATTATGATTCTTATTATTTTTATTATTAATATGGTTGATACCATTGTTATTATTACTAATATTATATTGATATTATTATCATCAATGATATTATGCTTAACAATAATATCAATATAATATTAGTAATAATATCAATGGTATCAACCATATTAATAATAAAAACAATAATATTATCGATTTATAATAATATCAGTGATATTAATAATATTAATAATAAAAATAATAAGAATCATAATAATATTGACAATAACATTCATATATAAAAATTAATAAATATTATTAAATAATATTAATAAAAAAAAGACCTGGTAGCGTTTGTTAGGGCTGATGGCCCTCGTTGCCCATTGAAAATTGATAATTTTCAATACTCCGGCTAGGGCCATTGTGGCCGTGTTACGCGATTTTGTAAATAAAAATATGTTTATAAGTTTTTTTTTTTTTCTTTCAATAACTTCTAATAAAATGCTCGTGGAGACTTTATATTGGGCTCAAATTTAGCGTCATTAAAAACTCTGTCGCGCTCTAACAGATCCAGCTCGTAATAAATTTTTTTTTTTTAAGTGAAATCCATCGAAATTGAAAAATGAAAAAAAAGTTTTTATTCATTTTTTCCTCAAAAACTATAAACCATAGAAAAATAATTTTATATACAGGTTATGAGTATTTAAAATACGTATCTTTCAAGCCCTACATGAAGTCGCTGCTATAATTTTATAGAGAGTTATTGATTGAGTATATCCGAATGCCATATATTTTTCTATAAAATTATTTTTCTTAGGATCATAGTTTTCGAGAAAAAAAAAACAAACTGTTTTTCTCGATTTTTAGTTTCTCTTCTTTTTTTTAAAAAAAGTATAACTAATTAAAAAGAAATTTTGTGAGTGGGTGAAAGGTATCGGGAAGACGCTTACTGAAAGCCTAACATGACCTCGCTACGATGATGGTATCAAGAGATATCGTGTAATATCGTGTGAAAATCGTATAGTGAAAAAACTATAAACTTGATAACTCTCGATAGGATTATCGGAGACTTTATTCTAGGCTTAGAAAAATCGTCTTCAAAAACTCTAAAACCGCGTTTAAGAATCATTTTTTTAGGCATAATTGCTTTTGACAAAAAATGACAAAACAAGAAATTTTTTTTTTTTTTTTTCTCAAAAACTATTCCATACTATGATTGATAGTCTAACTTCAATTGTTTTCACTCTATAATTTTTCGAATGATGAAAAAAATCGCATCTTTTAAGCCGTAAACGAACTCTCTAGGACAATTATTTTATAAGTTAAAACATACCCTGGCAGAATTTTGTCCATTTTCGTGAGATTGAATCTCGTGACTAGCTATTCGTACTAGCCAAAAAATGTATACAGTTTCGATGGATAATAACTGGCCAATGAATATCTATTTTACCTACAAATTATAATATATAATTTTTATAAAAACAAAATCAGATCAATCATAATTTTTTCATACAAATTTTATAATAATATATAATATGAACAGAAGCAAAAATATTTTGCGTATTGAACAGCATCTGACATTAAAAGAAATCGGAGATTGGTAGAGTTCCGTCTATAGTTCGGTTATATTGAATCTTGTAACTAGCTATTGATAAGCTATAAAATGTATACTAGAAAAAAGGATTTGTTGCCAAAAAATAATTAAACAATAAACGCTTCAAAATAAAAACAATAAAATTTTTAAATTAACAATAAAGAAAATTATTATTATTTTTATTTTTTAAAAGATTTTCAATTTTTAATTTTCAATTTTTTTGATGGTTTTTTTTTTTGTACAACTTAACATGGAAGTTAGAAAATTTTTTTCTTTATTAATGAAGACCTTCCAAAAAAATCTAAAAAAATACATATTTTTATAAATAAGTTAAATGAATCTCAAAATATAAATCTAGATAAAAAATAAAAACAAAATTAATTAATAATTTTTTTTTTTTAAAACCAAGTATTAAATGAAAAATAAAATCGTGACTGTATTTCATTGACAATAGAATTAAAATATTATTAATTTATTTTATATAACTTTATAAAAAAAAAAAAAATAAAAATAAATAAGTTATTTTTTTATTTTTTATATTTATTTAATTTATTCATAAAAATAACGTTTTTTTAAATGCATTGAAGCTATTTCTTAATAATGACAATAATTTTCCAACATTCACGTTCACGCGCGTTGGCTCCGGGGTAATACACTCGCATTTAGAAACTAAGTTCAGGTAGGTAGCTAGGTACATAGGTTCGATCCCGCTCAGTTGTACAAAAAAAAAATTAAGGAAACTCAGCGTTATTATAATAATTATTTTTTTTTTTCTGTAACTAGTGAACTAGCCATAGACTAGCCAATTGTCCATTTCTATAGAAATCGTAAACGTCTAGTTTTGAATCTACAAACTATCTACATCTGAGTTTGAATCTAGTAAAAATAGCTAGTATTTAGACGTTTATGAGATTGAATTTCTACCAGGGATATTTACATTTCTTTTTTTTTTGCCAATGATTTTAATACTGCAACTGAGCCTTATGGCTCCTAGCCTCCGTAAAATTTACAATGATAATATTCGAAATATAAATACTCATAATAATTATTAACTAATAATATTTATATATTTGAATATTATTGTCAGTATTATTATTATTATTATTATTATTATTATTATTATTATTCAGCGAGATATTCAGCGTGGCATGAAAGAAACTACTCCGAAAGAAGTTTCACTTTCCTTGCGCGTACTTGCAACACGCTAATTTTTTTTTTTATTCACAGAGCTACAATTGCTGAATCTTTCGATCGTTATTCAACAAAATACTCTGGAATAAAATAGCAGCTGGTTTAACTGATTATCATTATCACTTGTGGAACAACTGACAGTTTTTCTGATGCTGATAACGGTAACGGAATTATTGAAATTTAAGTATTAATACATTTTTTTATGAAAATCAGGAGTAACGATTGAATCAAATAAAAACGAAAGTTGAAAGTTTAAAAAGAAATTCTGTTATTAAGGATTGGTATTTATATTTTTATTTTTGTCCTACATAGCCTTGAATACGGGAAACAGTTTTGAGTCCTAACTACTTAATATGAAGGGCAATATCCAAATTCAGCCCCGTGGCACTCCCACGCCGAGGGACGTGACTGATCGTCCATTCTGGCTTCCATGACCGTCCGTAGTCATTTTTATTTTTTGACTTGTTTCGTCTAGTTTTGCCAAGTTCAAAATAAACTTCTTGGCAAGAAACTTTTTTAAAGGAGAAAAAAATTACTTATTAAAGGTAATATTTTTCTTAACAAATTAAACTTGAAATAAATCTAACCTTAGGTGGAATCGAACTCATGACAATCACCATGAGAATCGGACGAATGAACCACTGCGCCACGACATTGATTGTAAATAACAAAAAAAATAATTTTTAAAAAAGTAAAATACGATTTTTAATGTTTTGTTTGTTATTTCTTGTTGCAGTCTCTCTGTTGTTTGAAACAAGGAGCTTGTTTATTGTAATAATCATAAAAGTGTTCATGTAAGGGAATAACGTGGTTGACATTTAGAAGCTTGTTTCCTGACGCGAGCCACCTATCGTTTGACACAAAACACCACCTGAATGAAATAAACAAATTTTGTTCAATTCAAGAATTTTTTTTTTTTCCTTTCCAAAAGTTTTTTGCCAAAAACTACTAGCAAGAATAATTCTTTTTTTCTTTATCCAAAAATTTTTTCAGTGTATACTATACAACAGTACAGTCGCAGTTCTAAAAAATACAACACGCTTTGAAAATATCTTTTTTAATTTTTCTATTCAAGTTTCCTAATTATCATCGATCAAAATTAACCTAAAAAACACTACAATCTCGAACAGATTGCGCCAAGTACCACAGTCTCACATAATCCTGGAACGTGCGTATATGGATGTGCATTCATGTGATGACAGCTCAAATAATGCGAAAACCTCAACACTACTATATTTTTAGTGCGATTTTAGTGCACAGTACTTGAATAAAATTTCCACTATTTGAAAATCATCTCTAGTATTGTGCTGTAATTTTCAAGTAAAATTCTATATTCTTTCATGAAAATTATTGTACAGTAGTAGAAATTTTATTTGTTATAAGTTAAAAAAAAATCATGACTTCAAGAAACTTCAATTTACAAGTCACTTCGATGGTGCAGCGGTAGAGAATTCGGTTTAGTAATCAGTTAGATAGTTACGCACGTAGGTTTGAGTCCCCTTAGAGCTATTTCGATAAATTTAGTAAGTCACACAAATGGTTATATAAAATTCAAAAATAATTTGGTCAATAAAAAGTTGAACTTCTACAAAATTTTTTTGGAAATGACGAAACCCGTACACTTAGAAAAGGATATGTTAATTGTTAACAGTTAACATATGGTCTGTTCAAATGGGTGGTGGCTGATATTAGTATTAGGATATCTGATTGACACAATTTGAAGGTTTAGGTTTATAGTTGAGTGTATTTATGTGTATTAATATGAAATTTTAATGTAAAATTACAAATGAATTTTGTTCATCAAATTTCTATCATCTTACTCGAAAATTACACTACAGTAGTAGAAATGATTTTACTTGTTCCGTGTACATGAAAACGAATTAATGTACAGTTTCATGTACGGCTGCTCGCTGTATAGGTGCAGTGAATTTCAGGGTGACATTTTCAAGAGTGTAGCATTATTTGTGCTCTCCAGAGCAGGAATAAATAATAAATTGACACACAGAAACATACAAGTACAGCGTGAATATCCTACTCAATTTTTACACTAAAAAAAAAAGGTTGCCAGGTTGAATTACTGTTCTGGCCGAAAAATAGATTCGAAGTATGAAATAATAATTTCCGTTTGAATTAAAAACGTAGTTCGGAAAAAAAAATTTCCTGAATTATAAGAAAGACGTCCTAAATCATGACCAAGTTTTCAAGTTTCCAGAAGTAAACTTCTTGGATTATAAAAAAACTTATCTTGGTTTAAGTCTACGCGTTCCTGTTTTTAGAAGTATACCATTTTTAGGTTGTGAAAGAATAGTCGTGGCTCAAGACTAAAATGTTAACGTTTACATTATTTGTGCGTTGATAAGAGATTTTTTCTTCATGTTTCGGGAAGTGATTCTTTCATTTGTCACGAGCTGTCAAAAGGCAATTGAGTACCAATTGAGGTGAATTATATATACACTAATTTACTTTCAATCATCATCATCCTTCACATTAATCCTATCCACTCTGTCACTAGCTAAAACACTTCATAAAATTTAAATGTGTTAATTCAAGACAAATTTTTCATTCAAACCTATGCCTAAGCTCACGTAGCCACAAGCATGATAAGAATTTATGAATTTTTTTTATCAACTCGTAAGAGAGCGAAAATAAAACAAGAGACCCCCCCTGAAAAATTTCCTCCGGGGAATTAATCGTTATTAGTTTTCTTCTGTTATTTGTACAAATACAAATATACGTTTTCGTTTTTTTTTCAATTTTAATTTTTAAAAGTTATTATCAAATTAATTTTTCTACTTTATTTTAATCATTTGATAATAACTTTTAAAAATTAAAATTGAAAAAAAAACGAAAACATTCATTTGTATTTGCACAAATAACAAAATAAAATTAATCATGATTTCCCCGGAGGAAATTTTTTAGAAGGGGTCTCTTGTTTTATTTTTGCTCAAGACAGAAGTCGTTTCCTTTGAAATTATTCATATTGATTTCACAACAAAAAAAATTTTTCAAAAAAAACTCGACAAAAACAATCGAGATAAAAAAAATCACGACATTAACCACCAATGTAACCATTTTTTCTATCGTTTTTTTTTTGTCGGGATTTTTTTTGTCGAGTTTTTTTTTGGAAAATTTTTTTTGACATGTAACCTTCATAATATTTTCAGATGTTTTTTTCTTTATCATTCGATACGAAAACTATTACATGTGTTATTATAATTTGTTTTTTTTTATTGCTATCTATTATTATTTATTATATTAAAGTTATTAACATTATAAGAAGAAGCACTTTTAGTTTTTTGAATTATCTTTTAAAAATTATTCATTTAGCACGAATAAAAAAACGTGATCATTTTATACGTACTTGACATGATTCGAAGGAAACGACTGTTTTCCTACAAGTTGATGAGAAAAAATACATTAATTCATGTCGCGCTCATAGCTACGTAAGCTGGAACAAGCCAAGTTTAGAATCGTTAAGCATCGACTAGCTTAAGTTATTTTCCGTTGGGCAAAAAAAATTCTAAAAAAATAATTTTCTCAAATGCTTTGAAAATTTTTCGAAAATTAATTAATGATTTCACCAAATTCATTATAAAATTTTTTTTCTCCGAATGAGAAACTAATTAAGAAATTTAATTCACCGATAGAGAGGAAATTTTCTTATCTAATCACACATTCGTCTTGAATCAACGCATTCAAATTTTATTCATGGCAAAAAAATATTTAATCGAATGTCATTAATATATTAGTTGATTAATCAATAATCTGTTATTATTTGTGCGTGTCTACCAGTTCAATTAATACTTTTACTCATATTAAGTGATATTAGTGTACTTGGAGATAGTTTTGATCTTTCTGTTGTCGTTACTTGGCAACATAACCTCATCAGCGTCTTCAACTAACTCTTTCCATTATCATTATATCATTATTAATAACATCTATGAAAGTGTATTAGATTTAAAGAAAAAATTCTAAAATATATACAAAGTGAATCTTTTCAAACAATTAAACGTGCATTACATTCTTGTTTCAACATCATTATTCAAGTGACGTGGTGATATAGTGCTTCTAGTAATGAATAGTTTATCAGATAAATTCAATTAGTTTTCAACAATAACCAACTGTAATTCAATCGATATTTTAATTCAAGTACAATCCTGGTGGATCAGTATCATCATTTTATATCATTATCTTTATTGGCGTCACATGGGAATCTAGCCTTATAAGCATCACTAAGGGTGCGAACTCACGACAAGCTAAAATTTCCGCTTGTAAACATGGTGGCCAATGGCGGCTGCAAAAATAACCAAATTATAACTAAATTCACTGAATTATCACTGAATTTATTAAATTCACTGCAAATCCATGGTGTCTCTCCGTGACTGCAGAACAAGCTTGACACCGCCACATTTACCTTCTTCTAACAGAGTTGCCAGACTTGGCCCCTTGGGGCCAAAATGGCCCCTGGCTTGTCAATTTGGCTCTTAAAATTTTGAACTTGGCGCTTGGGGGCCATCATGGCCCCTTGACCGATGATCGGTAATTTTTTTTTTTTTTTCGCCGTAGATGGCTTCGCTCTGTGTGGGCTGATTTTTTGATTGGTTCAACTTACAAACACAAAGGTAAATATATGTAGAATACGTATATGTATATACATAGTAAATACTAATACTAAGTTGTACATAGACATACCATCAAGCGTCACACACATCAACTGAAAACCATCTGAAGGATAGACAAAATTCTGTCTAATCATATAATAGACAAATAGAAATCATAGTATAATATATTATCATAATATACACATATATATTCATATTTTTAAATTTTGAAATGACAAAAAAACCAAAAGCTGATAATGACAGAGTTTATCAAAAAGACTGGGAGAAATTATCAGAATTCAAAGGTTAGTGTTTACACAGAAATAATTGTAATGAATAATAATTGTTCTCTTATTATTATTTTTATCATCATCATCATGTTTTTTATATATTTATTGTCATTTATAAATCTTAGGATGGCTCCAAGAATGTCCTCCAAAACACAGAATTAATAATCAAAAACAGCAAGCATATTGTACCTGGTGCAACGTAGCTCTGAGATGTCACAAAAACTCAATTAAAAGACATAGTGAAACAATTGTTCACAAGCAAGCAGCTTCATCAAGAGTAAGAAAAACTCAACCGGTTTTAGCTAAAAGTGGTACAGTATATTTTGATACAATTTGTCTATTTTTTTCATGAATTTATTTTTGACATTAATTTGTACTGTTTTTAAAATTGTTTTTCATAGGTATTTATCCAGTTGGCTCAAATGAAAGTAAAATTATAGATATTAAACTTGTAATAAATGCTGCAGTTCATGGCACAATGTGCAGTCTTGATCACATAACTGAAATATTAAATCAATATAGTAAAGGTAGCTCATTAGCAAATCTCAAACTTCATCGCACCAAAGCCTCTATGTTAATTACAAATGTAATTGGGCCATCATTGTTACACGAGTTGATTGATGACGTTGATGATCAACCTTATTCGATAATTCTGGATGAATCGACAGACGTATCCACCAACAAGTTTATGGCTTATTGTATCAGGTATTTTAGTCTGAAGCAAAAAAAAATCATCACCAATTTTCTTGGCTTTAGTTTGGTGACTATTACAACAGCTGTTGAATTACATGCTGTATTTAAAAAATTTTTGAAAGATGTTGGTTTATATGCAATAAAACATTAAAATGATAATATTAATAATATTAAAATGTACTATCAGTAACCAAAAATTACGTATTTTTAAAATAAAAATAATATATTTAATAATATATATAAAGAAAAAATATGTTGGTGCACTATAGCTGGAAGTTGGTATGATCATTGAGTTGACCACCATGAGTATTATTAAAAAAAAAAAAAATATGCAATAGTATATTATTTATTACACTTTATAATTATATAAAATATATATTAATAAAGATAAGAAAAAAATAAAAAAATTTTCCTGTATGTGTTTTTCTTAATAAAAATAAATTTAAATCTGGCGCTTTGGTTGGCGCTTTGATCACTAAAAAATGGCCCCTGTTGGCCCTTTCAGTGCCACCAGGTGGCTCTTTCACTGCCCGAGCATCTGGCAACTCTGTCTTCTAATTCATCTCCTTCTTTCAGCCCGACTCAAGACTCTACATCTACCACTCATCCTACACTGTGAAAATTTTTGGTTATAAATAAATGGAATTGTTCTTAATTTTAGAAGAAAACTTCTTGGTAAAAAATGGTTTAAAATAAAAAAAAAATGATTCATTTTAAATAAAAAATGGTTTGTTTAGAGATACAAAAGATTCTTGTTTTAAATAATAAATCGTTTATAATATTCAGATAGAGTCTTGTTAAAAACGATAAGTGGTTCGCGTCAAGAAGAAAAACTTCTAAACGCAATCCCCACTACTCCTTGACAGAAGCACTATTATGATTATTATATTCCATAAGTTTCTCGTCTCGAACGGCAGGAAGATTTTTTCAAGAAGAAAACTTCTAAAGTTATGCCACATGACGTTTGACGTAAACGTTGGCTGTTTGTAAAAAGACAATTGTCATTTGTTTAAAACGATATACGGTTTGTTTCAAATGACAGATGACTCAATAAAAACAATAAAAGTAATGAATTAGGAAAAATTAAATTTTGTTATAAACAAAAAGGGTTTTGAAGAAATCAATGTTTGGTTTGATACGAACGGTTTTTTCTTTTAATCAAAATAATATTCTGATGGAAATGTGAAAAAAAAATAAAAATTCAATTTTTTTTTATATTGAATTATTTATATTGTTATTAACTTTATCCAACTTTAAGATGGATTTTTTTTTTTTTTTCCTAAACTAAACTACCTAAACGGGGATCGAACCGAGATCCTTTAGGGCGGGAGGCGAGCGCGTTATCCGATTGACCGCGAGATTGAATGTAGAATACGAATTTTAATTCTGTCACATAGAGAATTTCAAAATTGCCAGGAATAATAATTTTTTTTTTTTGAATAACAATTCAATTAATTAATTCCAAATTGATTGGTTATATGTAGTTAAAGAATTATTGTATTTAATTTAATTTTTTTGTGTTTTCATTATTTATTATTTTTTATATCAATTTTTTTTATTTTCAACCTAAAACTAAATTAAATCATTTTTAATATTGAATAATAATTATATACAATAATTTTTTAACTATAATTAATCAATTTGGAATTAATTAATTAAGTTATTATTAAAAAAAAAAATTATTATTCTCGGCGATTGAGGGTCTGGCTGCAACAAAATGAACATAGGCGTCCGCGAGAGAAAAAGCTGACGATCACGCATATATCGCCCTAATGGCAGCTCGCGGATTGTTGTCAAATTAATAACTCAGTAAATAATTAATAAAAATATCAAAAAATTTGTACAAAACTTCTTGATATATTGCTCGACAATATCGCCACTGACAAGATACCCAATTTTTAAATTTCTCTGACTCTTTTTCCATTCAAAGTTAGATAAATTGAATTTTTCCTCGACATTAAATAATCATATAATAAAAATTAAACAATATTTTTTAATCATACTTTTGCAATCGGCAGTTTATAATGAAGCTACAGTCAGAATTTCAAGTCGATTCATTAATTTTTTGAGAAGTTGTGTCGAGTTATATGATTAAAAAAAAAGTATTTTTTACAAAAAAAAAAAATTTTTTATTTTTTATCGGGAAAACTAATTATAATAAAACAAAATTTATTTAGAGAAAAATATGTATTTTTCAATTTTATTCAAGACTGTATTTTTTCTTTTTTTTTTTTATTTTATAATTTTAATTTTTCTTATTTTGCACCCACAGCAACATCTTTTAATGTTTTATATATTTATCTGTATTCAATGCCATTCTTCAGCATCTGTTTTTTATGATTTGGATTTTGTTATAATTGGTTTTATATGTGTTGATTGAGAGTGGATGCCGCATGAATAATTATTGGTCTAGTACATGATTTATAAGTTTATAGTTCATTATTTATTTGTACATACCTTGTCGGACTGACATCAGGCCGACTGAATTTTTCTACCGCAGATATATAATAATAATCTTTTAATACAACAAAATTATTTCGTATATTATTAGTTAAAATATATATTCAAAAATAATTAATTAGAAATAATTATTATAATGCACAATTATTTTTTTTCCAATTATTAATCTTTCTCTGAATCTATCATTTTCTTTTTGCCTCTTGTGAGTGAATGTAAAATATGGGGATGGGCGTGCGTTTAGAATAGTAATCCGTTGTCCGTAGTTTCGATCCCAACTAGTTACGCAAATTGACTTAATTATATTTTTTGTCTTTCATTTCAGCACATCTATTTCTAACTCTATCCCAGGAATAATAAGTAAGCTTATTCAAAAAAAAAAAAAAAAAAGAAAAAAAAAGAGATTTGTTAAATAATTTTATTTTATCATTTTTTGATAATGTTTCTTGATCATTTTTTGATCAAAAATCTTGATCAAGCCTTGATCTATTTTTGCGTTACGTTTTGATCAATTCTGGAACAGGTAGCTTGATCAAGAGTTGACCAGGTACCTTGATCAAGTCTTGATCTATTTTTGCGTTACGTTTTGATCAATTCTTGAACAGGTAGCTTGATCAAGTCTTGATCAGGTAGCTTGATCAAGTCTTGATCAAGTCTTGATCCATTTTTGCGTTACGTTTCGTTCGATTCTTGATCTGAATTCAAGTCGCCTGATCAAGTTTTGATCATATCCTGAACTGAATTTCTACTCCGGTATAGGTACTATAGCGTAATTCCTCCCCTCTGAGTGCTCTGAACAATTAAGCAATCCTTTCCAATTTCGCTCTAAGAGAGAACACCTCTCACAGCGAATATTTTCACCCAAAATAAAAAGCGTATCATCTTCGTGTAAAGTAGTTAAAGGTTTAGCCAATTCAGAGTAATTATCGATGAATCTGCGATAGTAACCGATGAGTCCTGAAAATTGACGAATATTTTTTTGATTTTTAGGTACAGAAAATTCTTTTACTGCTTAAATGTTACTCAGGTCGGGTTTAACACCGTCTACCCTGATTATGTCCTAAGTAATGGACTTCTGGTTCGTTGTTACACGGAGAGAAATCCGCAGCATATATTACTGTAGTGGTATCGTAAAAATCATAGCTGACGTCATTAAAGCGACTAATTCCCACTTATTATAATGATTATTATTATATTTCATCTAAATTTTTTACTGTAGTCTACCGGAATTTTTGGAAGTCTTGAGTTAATGGTATACTTTATGCCAGAAATTACTGTAGTGTACAGCAGATTTTCCCGCCAGATGACACGAATATTTATTGGAAATCAAGTGTGTTCCTAACCTCTTCTAAAAAAGTTTATTGTTTTTATTTTATTCATGAATCTAAATAGAAATGCGGTGAAACACATGAAAATTATAAAATGGATTATTTTTTTAAAATTAATAAACACGTTACATTTTTATTTTGATGTTTAAACAATAAGACTTTATTTAATTTTTTGTGACGTTTTTTTGTTTTGTTTTGATTAAAATTACTGTAGGGTAGTAGGAAGATCTAGTCGATCCTGGTGGCCTCCCCACGCAACTTCTCAATTTCCAGTAGACTACAGTAAAATTTGTTCGATACTCTACAGCATTATTTGCTGCGGATTTCTCTCCGTGTAAGATGCAACCCTAGATCGGCTTTTCTTAGTCGCTTCATCATCTGTTCCAACTTATGACCATGTTCTTCCAAAGTTTTGGCAAAAATTGCTATGTCGTCTGGGTATATAAACATAGCATTTCTGAAAACACTAAACTCATCGATCTCTGGAACAAAGCAGGTGCTTTGTTAAGACCAAAGAGCATACAAAGAAAGTACCAATGTCCACGTGGTGTAGAGAAAGCAGTTTTGGAACCATCACAATTTAACGGTACTCGGACGCTAAATCGAAGACAGAAAAGTATTAAGAACCTCCTAATTGGTCTAATATATCAGTTATATTAGGCAAAGGAAAAGGATCTGTGACAGTTTTCTTATTAAGTGGTCAATGACCATTATAAATTTTTTCTATTGATTCTGATTTTTTGGGGACAATCCAGGCAGGACAATTAAATGAGCTTTCAGAAGGTTTGATAATACTTTTTTTACGCCTTCTTAGACCTTCTACCTCTTTCCTTGAATTGCGGGGAGGTCTTTATATTTTGTTATTATTTACTTAAAAGAAAATATGCTCAAGCAAGTCACAATCTTGGCTCTGTTTAAACAGTAAGGATCTCTTAAAAATAGGATGGCTACCTCTGAAGAAAAGTTCTCTGATTAAACCTCTGGTTCAAAACCTCTGGAAAGAGAAGACAAGTAGGTTCCTCTGGTTCTTGTGATGATAAGGATCTTTCTAACACTCTGTTGGAGGCTCTCGTTAATACAGTGCATGATCTCGCTGAAAATCTCATAGCTACGGAGTCAACTTGCTTGACTAATTTGGAACCTCGTCCTCGAGGAAGACCAAGAAAGGATGGCAGACGTGCTTCATCAGCAAGCAAAGTCGCTTCGACCTATCAGGTTATCGAGCTGACTTGGCCACCTGAAGAGAATAAGTTTTCAGAGGATCTCGACCCACGATTGCATGATTTGGTAAACTATTGTGAAGATCGCAGCAGAGGCGAAGCTCGTACAATGCCACCAGCTAAAGTATTTGAACTATTGAATCACTGGAAAGTTGAGTTCTCGGGTCAGCGTGAACAGACGTCGAGGAATTCTTAGCATGTATGGCGCTCTTGCTAGTTTTCATATCAGGGAAGAGGGTATCTTTTGATTATCTTACGTGGATGTCTAAACGACACGGCTCTCTTATGGTATCAAAGAAAAGACTTTACTTGCTGGGAGTTAGACCACAAAGTTTTTTGATCTCGATTCGTAAATCTCGATTTTCAACCTTTATTAGAAGCAGAAATTTTCTGCCCGTACCCAACGATGGTACGAAAGTATTCATGATTTTGTCAAAGATTGAACTACGAGTAGTATACCGTAACTTACTGCCATAATTTCGAATCAGATTACAATTCGATGAATGTCTCACTCTAATCGAATTGGAAGGCATGTTAAGACGACAAGAAAAAAACATGAAATGTTCATGAAGTTGGTAACGCCACGTAGCAACAAGAATCAGTTCGATCACCTCGATTGGCATAAAAAGATCCTGCTTCGACAGCTCGAGATTCTAAGCCAACTATGGTTAACGCTCTCGATGGTGATAAATCACTAGTAAATCAAAAAGAGTTCTCGGAAAAAGATCCCCAAATGTTGGTCACTCCAAGTCTCGTGGCAAGTTCAATCGTGAGAACCGTGAATTCAAATGCAATCAGGCTGGTCATCAACGTTCGTTCTGTTCATCAACGACTGTTCTCGATGCAACCCGGAACAAGCAAATACGATCATCTCATTCGACCTGTGAATCTTAGACAATGCTAACCGACAGGGATGATTGTTGCCCAACCGCTTATGATTGAGCAACCCCTGAAGCCAATCTTATGCTGGAGAAATTGCATGTAAAAAGATTACTTTTTTTTTTGAACATCTCTATCGGTGGACGCTCTCCTTCTGCATTGATGGATTCCGGTGCAACACGCACGTTCGGTATTCAATTAGTTTTACTTCTAACAGTACAAATGTCGATTACTCCGATTTCACTTAGAGACCAGACGATCTCGATAGCAACCTTTTAGATGCCTTCTCTGTCAGAGTCATTTATTATAGGTATCGACTTCCTACAAATCGTTGTGATAGTCGTGGATTTTTTTGGACAAACATTGTTTTATCGTGACCAGTCAAATAATTCCGTAGAATCCATACATAGAATTATTGCATGTAATGGATTACAGATTTACGTCGGTCAAATTATATCTCAACTCTTGACTTGATTGAGGCATATTGGCAAGTAGAACTATCGAAGGATTCTCGAGAGATCGTGGAATTTACGGTTCCTGGGGTGCTATTCTTGGTCCCGTATTGCGGGAGTTATTGCGGGTCCCGCAATAACGATTCGCCGACAAGAAATGTTAGTCGCGATAGAAAGACATGAAGGCGCTTGTTGTTGCTTTCATGTAAATTCTACCTTATTTTTGCATTTTTGCATACGACTATGGCAGCTTCACATGAAAGCAACAACAAGCGCTTTCATATTTTTCTATCGCGACAAACATTTCTTGTCGGCGAATCGTTATTGTGGGACCCGCAATAACTCCCGCAATACGGGACCAAGAATAGCACTCCTGGTTGAGATCTGTTTCGATTCACCATGATGCCGTTTGGTCTTTCAAACGCACTAGCCTCGATGCAAAGAGCTCTCGACAAAATATTGGGTCCCGAATTTTATTCACACATTTTCGTCTTTTCTGACAATATAATTATCGTGAAAAAGACAGTTGAGGATCACTTAGACGGGTTACGTAAGGTTCTCAGCAAACTCATAGGCACTAATCTCACATTTAACAGAGTTATTTTGTATAACTAAAAATTTTGTCGAGTACAGGTAAAAGACCTGGGGTTTGGATAAAAATCGAAAGGCTACAGCTTGATCCCAATAAAACTTCAGCAGTGCGGAATTTTTCAACGCATCAACCGTTGAAGCAGGTACGTAGGTTTTTTTGTATGGCTTCGTGGTATCGACGATTCATCCCAAACTTTGCATCTGTAGCTGCACCATTCATGCAGCTCATTAGAAAGGTCCGTTTACATTGCTAACTGATGCAAGAAGTACGGGTCTCGGTGCAGTGTTAACGCAGGTTTAGTACAACAAAGAAAGAGGGTAATTGCTTACGCGAGTAAAGCATTACCTGATCCCAAAAAGAAATAGACAGTTTCTGATCAAGAATGTTTAGCTGTCGTATAGTCGATTAAATAGTTCCGTTGATATCTCGAAGGATACGATTGCACTGTGATCACAGATTATCGTACTCTGCGCTGGCTCCATAATTTAAAGGATCCCGCCAGTAGATTGGCAAGATGGGCTCTCGGATTCATGAAATACGATTTCACAATCGTTCACAGAAAAGGTGCTTTACACCATGTTTCCGATGCGTTCTCTAAAGCTCCCGAAGATGGTGCTGCCATTGATGCCATATTGTCAATACAGAATATAAAAGAGGCATCGTCGAAGAGATGTTCGTCGCGATCCCGATAAGTTCCTGAATTAGAGGATCAGTAATAAACAGATTTATTTCCATCGCCTAGGCTCTTTAGCTTCGGCAGAAAATACGGACCTCGACACGTGAAAGTTTGTACTCCCGCGTGAGTAACGATGTCGAGCTAGTACGGGCCAAGCCGGAGTTATTCATTGCGCCGTTTTTATAACTTGTAAAATTTCCACATAAAAACGTATGTAATATTTTAAGTTACATAAATAATTTTTGTTTTTAAATTGAAAACTATTATCAATAGAACAAAAAACCTATTACGCGGGCGATAGAGTTTTTTAATGCGCTTCTTTTAAGCCTAGTACGAAGTCTCTTGGTTACTTAGTTCGTAAGTTATGAGCATTTTTTTTTTGCCGATGAATTCAATACTGCGGCTGAGCCTATGGCTCCTAGCCTCCGTAAAAAAAAATTACAACTTTTGACTTTATTTTATTTATGTGTTTTTATGTTTTTCATTGTTATTTATTAACATTCGTAATTAACTCAAAAAAAAATCAATATCATGATAAAAGATTGTTTCCTCCGAGTATTCGCGCGAGTAAATTATTAGAAAAATGGACAGCGCCGCTATACTCTCTTTTGCTAACTCTCATTGGGTCCGGAACTGTCGGGTTTTAGTTCCAGCTCCATCTTTTTTTCAAGCGTTTGGATAACGTTGGTAGCTAATAAGATATTTTTAATCTTTTCTTCTCGATAAAATATATTATTTCGTGAGGCCTAGGATGTTCACGATGTATTTGTTGGTGGCAGACTACAATTTCAGATTTGACACAGGCTTGAAAAAAACTGAACAAATACATATAAATCAATTGTTCTTGTTATTTCATTATCTATAATCTATATCATGAATTTTTTTCAAATTCAAACAATTTGAATCCTTATATAAAAAGGAGAATGAAGCCTCTCTTCGAGCTATTTGATTGGCTGTTTATAATAATGTGTACCCGTTGTTATTTTATTTTTGCTTATATGTGATGTTTTGTCAATAATGTAAGAAGGTAGTAAATAGTAAGAAGTATGTATGTAATAAATAAATTAACAATTTTTATTAATTCTTCAGCAATATTTGCCATAATGAATTGCTATAATTATGGAAAATATTGCTGAAAAAATAATTTAGATTACGAATTAATTTATTTGGCTGTCAACGTTTGCCATAGTCAATTAGTTAAATAGATATATTGGCAAATGTTGCTGGAGAAATAAGGTAACCAAAAAAATCTTAATTTATAATCTAGATTAAGGTTGATTCTGAAAATCTGAAATCGCAACAGATTTTTTTTTTTTTTTTTATTTTATGTTTAAATGAAATAATTATCTACATCGTCAATTTTTTTCAATTTTTTTTTGTGTGGTTTTTTTGAGATATTTACTGTCAAAGTTGACAACTTTAACACGCAAGGTATAGGCGGTACCTCATATTTTTATTAATAACTTTTTCAAAACGCAACGGAAAACGTTAAATTTCTATCAGTTTGTAGTGCTAGCAAAGACAAATTTTTTGATATAAATTTTTAGTATATTGTCTGTTGCATTTGAAAAATAAATAACTTTAAAATTTAAAAATTTCGCGAGAAGCACAGCACACAGACATGAACACAAGCATGGTTTCAGTGTACGATGTAATCTTTGCTCGCTAGTGTGTTGCCACGCACAGTTGATTTTACTACTAAAGAACTTGGTTTTTTCATCAGTGGCGCCACAAAAAATTTGAGGACAAGGGAATAAAAAATAGCGTTATTGATATACGGGCCCTTCGTGGCATAAATATTGGTTCGGTGATGCGACTGGGAATTAACCTTAATTTCACAACAATATTTTTTATATTAAATAAGAATTATTGTGTCAAATAATTATGGCAAATGTTGCTAAAAAAAGAATGTGACCAAAATAATATTGCTGAAGAATTTATTGAGATTACTGATTAATTTATTTGGTCACATTCTTTCTTTAGCAACAATTGCCATAATTAGTAATTGAAAATCTATTGGCAAATGTAGCTAAGAAAAAGATGTAATCAAATAAATTAATTGGTAATCTAGAATAATTCCTCAGCCATTTGGCACAATAGGTTCAATTTAATATAGAAAATATTGCTGAGAATTAATCTGGACTGAAAATTCGGTTACATTCTTTCCTTAGCAACATTTGCCAATAGTTGTTCAAATAAATAATTATGATTTATGGCAAATGTTGCTGGGAAAAGAATGTGACTAAATAAATTAATCCGTAGTCTAAATAAATTTCTCAGCAATACTTTCTATATTAAATTAAAATTATTGTGTCAAATGGCTGAGGAATTGATCTAGACTAATAATTAGTTTATTTGGTATTCTTTTATTTTCTACTATATATACTCAAAAAGAAAGAGTAAATTATAAATTGGGAGATATCGTGAATTTTTACGTAGTGATCAAGATCGAAAAACTTCTTACTATAACCTTTTTACATCATTGACAAAACATCTTGTATAATAGCGCGCGAATATATCAAACGAAAATATAGGCGCGACGCGGAAACGATCGTAGGTCTCTCACGTTGAATTCCAATGCACTATTATGTAAGCCATCGAGGTGTGATAAAATTTCTGTTCTACGTACTTGGTTTCATAATAATTACTAAAAAAAAAATTAAATTGTACTGTTTAACAAATCAGAGTCTACTTTCAATAATTATTCTTCTAAATGTTTATTCAAATAAAAAAAAATGTTCAACATTATAAAGGAAAATCGATGGTCTTTTAATTTAACCATTTTTCTCAAATATATATTCGTTAGTAGAAAAAAATTAGTAATAAATCAACTGTTTCACGTTATTTAGCTGACTCAGAAACAGAAATAAAGTATTCGAAAATCAAGAAATAAATAAAGAAAAAATTGATGAAGATGTCGTGAAAACGATTCTTCAGCAACTGGTGGAACGAACTATTGGGAAGACTGGGCAATAAGTATTCAAATAGAAGGTTTAACTGAAATTAAAAGACAGAGTGAAAATATTGATGCTATCGACATCAATCCGTACTACTGTAGAGGAATCTATGACTACCTTTTATCAAAAATAGCGATACTTCCTGATTAGTCATGTGTTTGCTCTGGAAAATTTGACTTTGGTGTCTATGATCCAGCATCTTCAGCATCAGTTGAAAGCGAATTTAATAATTTAAATAATTGAGATTTTAAAGATAGCTTAACATCAAAATTAAGAGTTGATGACGCTGTTGAAAAACACTGTCCATATTTGGAGGGAAAAACAAATTTTGCTTTGACTAAAATGTTAGAAGAAGAGCAAATAGCAACAAATGAATCTTCAACGTTTTCAACACGTAATATATCACCAACAAATGAGTCAGTAATGAATGAAATTAATATTTACTCAGGAAAACTCTGACGTCAGTATTCCATCACGAAATGATGTTGAAAAATTCACTGAACGTGGAAGTGATATAAACTGTCCAGCATGTGCCAATCAAGACGCACCAAATCTCAATCATTAAAATGGGTGCCTACAAATGTGTGAAGTGTGACAAGGCTGTACATGCACAGAGAGGCTATTCTCGAATTCATACGAGTCGACTCGTTCACACGGATCGAGGTCCGTAGACGGATCTTGCCTTGAGTAGAGATGTGAGATCCGTTCACGGACCTCGGTCCGTGTGAACGAGTCGACTCGTATGAATTCGAGAATAGCCTCCCTGAGCCAGTGTTCAGTCCCAGAGTCAACTGAAAAAGAAGACGAAAGATATGGTCGACGTCGGATCTGTCGGAATTTCTTGCAATAAGATATACCAGAATCAACAAGAGTCGTAGCAGGAAAGCAAATTGAAGATTGAGGTGGTAAATAGTAAGAAAAAAAACGCAATGGGTTGTACTTGGGTAAGAATAACTATTAAAGAAAAACTTGATGAAAGAAACCACCTGAGTTTGCCAGTCCTCAAAAATGGATCTCACATCGAAATCAAGCCAGTTAGTTTCAATAATAAACGAATAACATTGACCAATACTTGTAATGGGGATGCCATATTTCAACTTCTCCTTGATGGAACAACAGATTATCCTGGGATGAAGAAAACCGTTAGTAAAAATTTTTTATAGAAATTATTGAATAGACAAATGTCTTCACACACATAATTAGCACATAAAGAGCTCGTAATTTTAAGCCACACTTGATCAGAATTACATAATAAATAAAAAAAGTTGTGCCAGCTTACGTTGAACTTGTAATAAAAAAAAAAATAAAGATAAAAAAAAATTTTTCAATTACATACATAATTAGCACATAAATAGCTCATAATTTAAGGCTTCAATTGATTAAAATCGCATAATAAATAAAAAAGTTGTGCTAGCTTACGTTAAAAGCTAGCATAATTATTGATGAAAAAAAAATTATTGCAAAACAATATTTTTCTTAGCACACATAATTAGCAAATAAATAGCTTGTAATTTTAGGCCACACTCGACCAGGATGTCATGATAAATAAAAAAGATGTGCCAGTTTACGTAGAACTTGTAATAAAAAAAAAATAAAAAATAAAAAAAAAAACTTTCAATTACATACCTAATTAGCTCATAAAAAGCTCATAATTTAGGGCCTTACTTGATCGAAATCGCATAATAAATAAAAAAGTTGTGCTAGCTGTTCTTGGAAGCTAGCATTACTTTTGATAAAAAAAAAGCTCAAAAATCGCGGTTTGCACTCAAAAATAGCTTATAATCAGCTCATAAATACGGATAAGGTCTGATATGGTTGTGCCATTACGCCTGTGCCAGCTTTATGTACCTTGGTAATCTTGAAAAAAATGATTTTATGTACCAAAAAGTAGTACAATACGAGTTACACTATCAAATGAATTGGGTACTGTTGTTAAAATGTTTGTTGTACTTTATGATTTATCAGATTGTCGCCACATTCTCTTGGACGAGTATTAGCGGTCAATGCCTGACCCAGTATCGGTAGCCAAGCTTAAATTAGTGTCAATCCCCAATCTCCTCGGTCCAAACATCAATCAAGACCTGGCAATATTTTGCCAGGCTTTGGCCATTGCTTGGCCATGTTGTATTCTCCTTCACGGGAAAAAGCACTTTTCATTACCTGAAGAAAAAATTTAATGAAGGCTAGCAAGTTAGTATAGATTATTAAGATGACTTATTTAGTAGTAAGATGATAAAATTTTCATACTCTTGCTCGCTAGGTGGCGCAGAAGAGGGTTGTAAAAATTTGCACAGAGAATAATTAACTAATTTTAATCATAATATTTCCTATTATAAAAAGAAAAAAAGTAACGGCGGTTCTTTCTTCTGTGATTGGTTGTTTTGTTTCCCTAGATTGATATTCTTTTTTTTCTCTCTTTGTATTAATTAATAAAATAAATTTATAATTCTGTTTCTTCGTCTGTTTTTTCTAAAATTTTTTTTTTTTTTTTGTTAATTTTATAATATTGTGGTTGGCAACGGTTGCTGTGGGGTCAAACATTCTATCTCTGTTTTTTTAATAATAAAATAAACTTATTATCCCGTTTTTTCGTCTTTTTGAAGTGAAACTTCTTTAGAATGGGCAGTAAAAAAAAAAAAAACAAAAGATGGATGCAACGAAAGTAACGGTATGAAGGTAAGTAATTTTAAATTATTTTTCATCTTGTTTTATTTATTTATTCCCTTGACAACGATACAAAAAAATTTGTTTAAAATTTTAGTTTCATGAAAGATTCAAGAGACAAAGGTGAATATTAAGGTTAAAACTTTTATTATATACAATATATAATTTATTATGTTATTTTTGATCAAATAATGAGTATTTAAAATTAATCTGTTAAATAAACAATTAATACACAAGATAGTGGTTATTCAAGTGCTTGACATAATACGACAGCAACATAATCAATAAAAAACAACAATAAATAATATGTGGATGAAATGTGGTACCACGTGAACGTAAAGATAGTTAAGATGGTATTTTTAGATTGTATAGACATTGAAATAGCAGAAAATGTGACAAATGTACTGGTAATCCTAAATCAGTAAAAATTAAAATACGACGAGGTGCTATACCAATGTCTGATAATTTTGATAAGACTTGTAATGGTGGTTATAATAATATTTTTAAACAAATAATAAGTATCTAAAATAAATCTGTTAAATAAACAATTAATACACAAGATAGTGGTTATTCAAGTGCTTGACATAATACGACAGCAACATCATAATCACAATACCAAACAACAATAAATAATATGTGGATAAAATTTGGTACTACGTGAACGTAAAGATAGTGAAGATCGTATTTTAGATTGTATAGGATTTCAAGAGACAATTAATGACATTGAAATATTATTAGAAACATGTAATAAATGTACTGGTAATCCTAAATCAGTAAAATTTAAAATACGACTAGATCTTATACCAATGTCTGGTAATTTTCATGAGACTTGTACTGGTGGTTGTAATAATATTTTTAATCAAATAATGAGTATTAAAAATGAATTTGTCAAATAAACAAATAAAACCCAAGATAGTGGTTATTCAAGTGCTTGACAGTTGACATAATACGACAGCAACATCATAATCACAATACCAAACAACAATAAATAATATGTGAATAAAATGTGGTACCACGTGAACGTAAAGATAGCAAAGATGGTAATTTAGATTGTATAGGATTTCAAGAGACAATTAATGACACTGAAATATTATCAAATCTGATAAATGTACTGGTAATCCTAAATCAGTAAAATTTAAAATAGGACCAGGTGCTATACCAATGTCTGGTAATTTTCATGAGACTTGTACTGGTAGTTGTAATAATATTTTAAATCAAATAATGAGTATTTGAAATAAATCTGTTCAATAATCAAATAATACACAAGATAGTGGTTATTCAAGTGCTTGTGCTTGCCATGATCGAAATAAATTTAAGATCTTGAATGAATTTGTTAAGGACAAAAAAATGGAACAGATGATTAAATATTGAATCATTCAATGAAACAACAACAACAGGAGTAAATAATAATTTAATAAATGATGTACCGAGTGGAAATCAAAATAACAATAACAATATTGATCATATATAAACAGCAGCAATCATAATAGAACAAATACATGGTGGTGGTGGTGGCGGCGATGAAGCACCATCATGTGTTTGTGGTTAATTCGCTCATAAAAAAGATGTTAAAAAAATCGATCATTATTTGACATTAAATTTTTTTAACATCAAATAGTTTGTTTTGTTTTTTTTTTTTTTTTACGGAGGCTAGGAGCCATAGGCTCAGCCGCAGTCTTGAATTCATCGGCGAAAAGAAAAAAACGCTCATAACTTACGAACTAACTAACCGAAAGACTTCGTACCATCTTCGCAAAATCATAGTAGAGACTTCGTATTAGGCTTAATTTTTGTGTCTCAAAAAACTTTACTGCCCGCTTTGCAAAATTTCTTTCCGTTTATAATAGTTTTTGAGAAAAAAAGAAGAAAACTATAAAATTAAAAAAAAAAATTCTGATATTTAATTTTTTTTCTCGAAAACTGTTATTGAGAGAAAAAAAAACCCTTGATGCCGTTACTAGATTTTTTTGAGGCACATAATTTGAGCTTAATACGAACTTCTTATCTTGATTATAACAAAAGTTATGGCTCGCCGAAAAAAAACTTAAAAACGGCGCAATGAATAACTCAACGCGAAATCAAAAGAGAGACTTCGTATAAGGCTCATATTATTCGTCTCAAAAAACTCTATCGCCCGCTTAATGGGTTTTTTCCCCTATCTATAATAGTTTTTGAGAAAAAAAAAAAAAAACTTCAAAATTTGACAAAAAATTCGGATATTTAATTTTTTTGCTTGAAAACTGTTAGGGCTTCATGCGGTACGAGACGAGACGAGATTCAGCGAGTCTCGGTATCGGTCTCGCTCGTTCGCACCAGGTCTCGGTCTCGGTCTCGGTCTCGGTCTCGGTCTCGGTCTCGGTCTCGGTCTCGGTCTCGGTCTCGGTCTCGTCTCGTCTCGTCTCGTCTCGTCTCGGTCTCGTCTCGCAAATATCGCCGGGTCTCGCTTTTATACTAATATTTTTTCGTTAAGTAAAATATAAAAGAATAGAAACCAATTGGTTCATTTATATATTATTCAATATATAAATATTTTATTGAAAATTCATATGAAATAAAAACAATTAATATTATATTATTCAATATTTTAAAATAAATATTGAATTATTTTAATTAATATTTTATATCAATAAAATTGATAAATTAAATCATACAAAATTATAACATAATTTAATAATTTTTAGAATTTCTAAAATAATATTTCTGAAAAAATATAAAAAGAAAGAATGTTCGAAGTTGAAACTTTAAATTTTAAAAATCAATGAAGTAGTTGGACAAAAGACTTTAGAAATTTCATAAACAAATAATAGATTTTTTTCTTTTTTTCTCTTCATTGATATGTATTTTTCCCTTTCCACGAAGTAAAATACTGCTTTTAAAATATCAGATACAAAAAATATCAGTTTAGGAAAATATAATTGGCGTAACTTTACAATTTTCATAGGTACATAAGGCTTGTAGATATCTCGTTGTGACTGTAGCGTCAATGTCTTACTGTGCGGTGTCTTACTGTACAGTATTGTACTGCATAACAGTTCTTCTTTTCAATACGATTCGTTACGAGAAAGAAAAAAAAAAAAAAAAATTCAATCCGAAATTTTCAAAGTCTCGTGATACCGGCGAGACTTTCAGTCGATACTCTCGGTCTCGGTATCAGTATCGTTTTATTGACTGAAGGAGATCTTGGTCTCGGTCTCGGTCTCGGTCTCGCGTCTCGCGAAACGACGCATGCGAGACCGAGACTTGTCTTAAAGTCTTAAGTTTTAAACTGTTATTGAGAGAAAAAAAAAACCGTAATGCCGTCACTAGATTTTTTTTAGGCGCATAATTTGAGCCTAATACGAATTCCCTATCTTGATTATAACAAAAGTTATGGCTCGCCGAAAAAAAAATTAAAAAAAATCGAAGTAGGCTTATTAGAACGAGGGCTATCGATATATATAGTAAAACAATTTTTATTTTTTTTTTTCGGCCAATAGTTAGCCTAAAAACTGATAAATTAGAAATTATAAGGTCACAGAGCGCAAACTTAAAATACTTATACCCGGTAAGAGAGTTCGCGTTCGTTCTATATATTTTTTTCTTTCTAAAATTGAGGCGAGACCCTACCGGGTCTCCTGATATTTATGAAGATACAGACTGTCCCATTTTAATTGGATAATGGATTTTTCTTGAAAAATATGGCTCGAATTAAAAAATGATTCGAGTAAAAGTTGTAGGGTTTGGCGGGGACTTGGAAAAAAAAAAAAAAAAAAAATTTCTGGTAACGTTTGTTGGGGCGTGTGGCCCGCGTTACCCGTTGAAAAATTTTTCAATACTCCGGCTAGGGCCATTGTTGTTTTTATTGCTTAGATATAATTTAATTGTTAAGTAACGATAACATTAAGTATATTTAAAAGAAAGATACCCAAGTGGAAAAAATATATCTATTGGAAATGTGAAATATATTTATTTTATATTTAGAAAAAATTTAGAAAAAATATGAATTAAATTTAAAATATATACAGTTTTGGACATACTAAAATTAAATTTAGAAAAAATTTAGAAAAGATTTAGAAAAAATATAAACTAAATTTAAAATATATACAGTTTTGAACATACGAAAATTAAATTTAAAAAAAATTTACAAAAAATAAAAAAAAATCAAGAAAAAATTTAGAAAAAACTTAATTTTGTCCAAACTTGAACATTTTCTGAATTTAATTTATATAAATCTTTTCTAAATTTCCATTAAATATAAATTAATATATTTGGGTATTAATTGGGTAGTTAAATATTTAGATGATCATTAAAACGAAATTTACCGTAAGATAGATCATATACTAAAATAAAAAAGGGATTTCATTTTTCATGGTTCCAGATATGTTCAATTAATTGATCAATAAAAATTATAAACATTTAATTATATTTAGAGATGCCGCGATAATCGATAATATCGCGACAAGGCGATACGATAATGACGACAACGATACGATAATGCCATTTTTTATTGAATTAGAGTTGCTGACTGATGTTGATAAAATGTTGTTTATTGAAAGCGGTATTCAGGGTGGTTTAGCACAATGTTCAAATCGTTGGGGTAAGGCAAATAATAAATATATGAAATCTGGTTATGATCCAAATTTAGAAGATAATTATTTAATGTATTTTGATGTTCATAATCTATATGGGGTTTCAATGATGTCATATTTACGATATTAAGATTTTAGTTGGGTTGAAAATTTTAATTTAAATATTTTGAATGAAATTAGTGAAACATCAGAATGGGGTTATATTTTAGAAGTTGATATGATCTATCCAATCAAGTTGCATGATGAGCATAAAGATCTGCCACTAGCTCCAATACATGATAAGCCACCATTGCCAACTTCAAAATGTAAAAAATTACTAACAACATTGTCACCAAAAAAAAAATATAATATTCACTATAGAAATTTGCAATTATACACCAGTCTAGGATTAAAAATTACGAGTATTGAAATTTCGTCAAAAAGACTGGCTCAAAAAATATATTGATTTAAATACAGAATTGCGTAAAAAAGCAACAAATGAATTCTCAAAGAATTTCTATAAATTTTTGAATAATAGTGTATTTGGTAAATTAATAGAAGATGCTAGAAAGCATCGCGATGTACGAATCGTGACAAAATTGAAAGGTCGCTATGGTGCAGAAGCATTAATTGCGAAACCAAATTTTTCCGCATCTTACATAATTGGTGATTTAGCAATAATTGGAATGCGTAGACTAAAAATCATATTAAATAAACCCAGTGCCGTAACAAGGAATTTTTGTGCCGTGGGCAAAATTATATTTTGCGCCCTATTTTTATTGATATAATATATAAAAAAGACATCATTTGTTAGGTGTATTTAACAATAATAAATATAACAAGCAAAACTGCCAGAATATATTGAAATTATTTTTTTTTTTTTACATAAAAATTGTTGCGAATAATAATATTAAAGACAAAATATTTTAAAAGTGATATAGATGAAGAATGAATCATTACAAAACCAAAACGGTTTTTGTCTTCTGGCGTTGTCACTGAAAAATTCATCTATGATATTATCGAAGTCTATTGAAGATACAATTAATTTGGCTCAATGATTTTATTTTATTATAAAAATATTGCAGAGAAATTAATCTAGATTATGAAATGATTTATTTGGTTACATCCATTCCTCAGCAACAGTTGCCAATAGCTTTTTGATTAATAAATTATGGCAAAGGTTTCTAAGGAAAGGATGTAACCAAATAAATAATTCTAGATTAATTTCTCAGCAATATTTTTTATATTAAATAAAAATTTCTGTGTCAAATGGCTGAGGAATAAATCTAAACTAATAGTCATTTTATTTTGTTTCATTCTTTCCCTTAGAAACATTTGCCATAATTAATTCATTGAAAAGCTTTTGACAAATATTGCTGAAGAAAGGATGTAACTAAATAAATTAATTGAAAATCCAGATCAATTCCTCAGCCATTTAGCACAATAGGTTTAATTTAATATAGAAAATATTGCTGGGAATTAATTTAGACTGAGAATTAATTTATTTGGTTACATTATTCCCTTAGCAACATTTGCCAATAGCTTTTCAATGATATAATTACGGCAAAATTAGCTGCGGAAAGTATGTCACCAAATAAGTTAATTCATAATCTAGATTATTTCCCCAGCATTATTTTATATATCAAATCAAAATTATTGTGTCAAATGGCTGTGGAATTAATCTAGATTATAAATCATTTTATTTGGTTACATCCTTTCCTTAGCAACATTTGCCAACAGCTTTTTCAGTAATCAATTGTGAGAAATGTTAATAAGAAAAGGATGTGACCAAATAAATAAATTCGTAATCTAAATTAATTTCTTAGCCATTTCCCATAATCATCTAAATTTATGTCAATAAAAAAATGATAGGCAAACCTTTAGCATATAGTCAATACAAGTAGAATAAAAATCGGTCCATTATTTTAACTTGCGTTCGTGATTAAGTCGGTTAAAATACGATGTTAGTAATAGGTAAAATTGGGTAGAATTTTAGAGTATAGAGGATCGTGTGTTGGCCGTTGTCAGATGAAACAGAAAAAAAATTTCAATCGAAATTATTAAGTATTTTTTATTTTACGTTTTATTTTGCATTTTAAATATTGTTTTAGGATGAGTGTCTCTAAACGAAAAATAACAATTATAAGGACGATTATCTTCAAATTTAGAAAGACAATCATGTTTATGTAATATCCGAATGATCATAAATGACAGTAGTCAATTTATTTCCTGAAAATATAATTTTTTTTTTTTTAATTGTTTTAAAAAAAATATTTTTTTTCTCGTAACGCGCCTCTAAGTGCGCCCCCCATTACACTGCGCCCTGGGCAGTTGCCCCTCTTGCCCACCCCTTGTTACGGCACTGAATAAACCAATACATATATTTAGGCTTTAGTATATTAGATATTTCAAAAACATACATGTATGATTTTTATTATAATTATTTACGCAAAAATTTTTTTAATTTTGTTACTTTATATTATATGGATACCGATAGTTTTATTTTAGGCGTAAGACATTATAATACAAACAAAACATAAATTTACAATTGATGTCCCTGGAAGCCTCAATTTTAGATGAGCTGTTAATTTTTTTATCATAGCTTTAATAATCAAAAGAAGTGAAATATAAAAAAAAATAGCAAAATTTTAAAGTATAAAGATGAATAATTTGCTGGATAAAAAAAAAAAAAAAAAAAATTAGGCGCTTTTTATTATAATATTATTAACATGTATCGCAAGCGTTATCGTGAAAAAGCACCTAATTTTTTTTTTTTTTTTTTTTTTATCCAGCAAATTATTTATCTTTATACTTTAAAATTTTGCTATTTTTTTTTATATTTCACTTCTTTTGATTATTAAAGCTATGATAAAAAAATAAACAGCTCATCTAAAATTGAGGCTTCCAGGGACATCAATTGTAAATTTATGTTTTGTTTGTATTTCACTCATTTTGTTTAACTAATAATAATTTATGAAAATTATTTACTTAGAGAGAATTTATATTCTTTATAGAATCATATTCGTACATTTCAGGTGCGTGAACCTGGGGTTACACGTCAAAAAAAATTTTCCAAAAAAAACTCGACAAAAAAAATCACGACAAAAAAAATTCCGACAAAAAAAATCACGATAAAAAAAATCACGACAAAAAAAATCATGAGAAAAAAAATAAAAAAAATAAAAATCACGTCATAATAAATTTTTTTTTTCTAAATAATAAATTTAATATTCCATGTAAATTATTTTTCTTATATATATAGCCGTTAGATTTTTCACTCAGCTGGTAGATAATTAACTTAGACTTAATAATAGACAAACAATCAATATCTACATCATTTTACTTAGCTAGATTTTTAACTCAGCTAGATTTTTTACTTAGCCGTAATTGTAGCCAAACAATCAATATCTACATTATTTTACTTAGCTATAATTAGCTGCAGCTAGATTTTCTACTTAGCTGTAATTGTAGCCAAACAATCAATATCTACATCATTTTACTCAGCTAGATTTTTCACTTAGCTAGATTTTTCACGTAGCTAGATTTTCTACTTAGCTGTAATTGTAGCCAAACAATCAATATCTACATTTTTTTACTTAGCTAGATTTCTTACCTAGCTAGATTTTTTACTTAGCTGTAATTGTAATCTAAACAATCACTATCTAGCTTATTTTACCAGCCAAATCTTTAACTCAGTTGCTAGATTTTTTTTGTCTAAATTTTTTTTTTCTAAATTTTTGTCGTCGTGATTTTTTTTGTCATGATTTTTTTTATCGTGATTTTTTTTGTCGAAATTTGTTTTGTCATGATTTTTTTTGTCGAGTTTTTTTTTGAAAATTTTTTTTGTCGTGGAATCGAACCTGGCCTGCATAAGTCCTAGAAAAGTTATCTAGAATACTCATTAGAAGCGTCTCAATTTGTACCACTTTGTAATAATTTGTACTAATTTGTACCATTAAGCAAGGAATTAGTATCTCAAAAATAACAAAAAAAAATTATTTACTTATTTAAAAATGTTAATTAACAATTGAATATCTTGAATTATTGAGGTACAAATTCTGCTCTCCCTGGTGGAAATATTACTCCGACATTACTCCGGCATTTCTCCGTTTTTGGCCTATTTCCGGAGAAATTACTCCGGCATGAGGTTGATGGTGGAGAAATTATTCCGGCAAAAAAGTCGTGGCAGATTCATTTTTTCGACTTTAATCTCATGCCGGAGTAATTTCTACGGAAATGGGCCAAAAACGGAGTAATGCCGGAGAAAGCCGGAGTAATGGCGGAGAAATATTTCTATCAGGGCTTGACGGTACAAGTTAGCTAACGTTCTGCTCTTTAAAATAAATGATAAATTATTCTAAAATATTGAATTTTAGAGGCACCATGCAATTGTTAATAAAGATGTTACATTAACAATTGCATGGCGCCTTTAAAAATCAATATTTTTGAATAATTTTTACTTTAAAAGAACAGGCTGTGGGCTAATTTTGTACCCTCAATAATAATAACAAAGTATTGTAAATTGAAATTTAGGAGTAACTTTTTTGTTTATTATTATTATTGAGATACAAATTAGCTTAACGTCTGCTCTTTAAAACAAAAAAAAAATTATTTAAAAATATTGATTTTTAAAGGCACCATGCAATTGTTGATTAAAAATTTTCATTAACGATTGCATGGTGCCTCAAAAATATTTTTAAATAATTCATTTTTTATTTTGAAGAGTAGAACGTGAGCTAGAATGGAATGTTTACCTCAATAATCAAAGCAGATATTCAATTGTTAATTAACGTTTTGGAGTAAATAATTTTTTATTTTGTTTTTATTTTTGAGGTACAAATTCCGCGCTTTAGTAAAAATTATTCTGCGTTTGTGGCATGCGTTTGTGGCATTTTTTTTTCCCCCTGAGTCATCTAGAAAAAAAATCAGTTTTAACACTTTCTCCGCCCTTTAATTTTGAGGTACAAATAAAAACAATTGCGGTAAAAAAAAGTACAAATTAAGACGCTTCTAATGAGTATTCTAGATAATTTTTTTAGGACTTATGCAGGCCAAGTTCACGCATCTGTACAATTCTTCTACATATTTCAATTTAACCGTGAATGATGAAATAATATCGATATTAATTATATATAAGAAATAACAAATCTTCTTGCATATAAATAAATCGAAAATAAAAACATGTATATGGTCCGCGCGCTGTCTCTTATGAAAGTGTATATCTATATATAGTCGAGTGGCACACAGGACCGTGTTTTCCACTCTTTATTTATTCATATCTCAAAAAGTTATGAAAATTCTAAACTCATAATTTGCTCAAAAATTTCTTGTATTTTAAGGATTATTTATTGATAAAAAAAAAAAAAAAAAGATGGGGCCAAGTTTGAGAAAAATCGATTTCAATTGTTTGTTTAATAAATAATGGTAGAAAAATTGTTTAAACAATTTTTTGAAGTTTTTATTTGTAAACTATAAATAAAAGTTAAAGTTTTTTGTCTTTATAACTTTTTTGATTCAGTCATTAGTTTTCAAGTAAAAAGCATGCAAAAGCTGGTTCATTTCTTAAAAAGTTCGTAAAAATCAAAACTAAAGAAATCATAAGTCAAAATTTTTTGGAAAAAAAAAATAAAAAAAAAAAAACGTATTGCTTATTTTTTGCTGAAAAATAATAAAAAAAATATTTTGGACGAATCTCTTTTTCAAATATAAAAAACCCGTGGAACTAGCAAGAAATATATACATGCTTTTATGTAGATAAGGAAGAATTAAAAAAAAAAAGAATAACATTGTACGCCACACACGCCCACAAGAAAATAATCGATAACCATGCATACATGCAGATCTCCGTATGTACGACATGAAACGTCTCGAGAGAGGGGATAAGGAGGACATTTAGCTGAGAAATTTATTTTTTAATAAGATTTTGTCCTTGGCTTTTACTGATGTTGATATCTTTTTTATTAGTTATTGGAAAAAATCGAAGTAGGCTTATTAGAACGAGGGCTATCGATATATATAGTAAAACAATTTTTATTTTTTTTTTTCGGCCAATAGTTAGCCTAAAAACTGATAAATTAGAAATTATAAGGTCACAGAGCGCAAACTTAAAATACTTATACCCGGTAAGAGAGTTCGCGTTCGTTCTATATATTTTTTTCTTTCTAAAATTGAGGCGAGACCCTACCGGGTCTCCTGATATTTATGAAGATACAGACTGTCCCATTTTAATTGGATAATGGATTTTTCTTGAAAAATATGGCTCGAATTAAATAATGATTCGAGTAAAAGTTGTAGGGTTTGGCGGGGACTTGGAAAAAAAAAAAAAAAAAAAATTTCTGGTAACGTTTGTTGGGGCGTGTGGCCCGCGTTACCCGTTAAAAATTAAAAATTTTCAATACTCCGGCTAGGGCCATTGTTGTTTTTATTGCTTAGATATAATTTAATTGTTAAGTAACGATAACATTAAGTATATTTAAAAGAAAGATACCCAAGTGGAAAAAATATATCTATTGGAAATGTGAAATATATTTATTTTATATTTAGAAAAAATTTAGAAAAAATATGAATTAAATTTAAAATATATACAGTTTTGGACATACTAAAATTAAATTTAGAAAAAATTTAGAAAAGATTTAGAAAAAATATAAACTAAATTTAAAATATATACAGTTTTGAACATACGAAAATTAAATTTAAAAAAAATTTACAAAAAATAAAAAAAAATCAAGAAAAAATTTAGAAAAAGCTTAATTTTAGTATGTCCAAACTTGAACATTTTCTGAATTTAATTTATATTTGTTAAAAATCTTTACTACATTATTTCTAAATTTACTTTTAGTATGTCGAACACTGTATATCCATTAAATTCAATTTATATTTCCATTAAATATAAATTAAATATATTTTTCCACTTGGGTATTTTAATTTTAGTTAAATATTTAGATGATCATTAAAACGAAATTTACCGTAAGATAGATCATATACTAAAATAAAAAGGGATTTCATTTTCATGGTTCCAGATATGTTCAATTAATTGATCAATAAAATTATAAACATTTAATTATATTTAGAGATGCCGCGATAATCGATAATATCGCGACAAGGCGATACGATAATGACGACAACGATACGATAATGCCATTTTTTATCGTATCGTCGTCACGACACGATACGATATTTGACTGACGATAACCGATAAAATTATCGTGTCATCGCGATAATGTCGGAAAAAATAAAAGTTTAAATCAAAGCAATATTTTCATATTGTTAAACTCCAGAAAATATTAAATTAAAGAAAAATAGATTACTGCAACATATAATATTAGATACATATTAATCTAACAATATGAGTAATATAAATTATAATAATATGATAACTAATAATAATTTTATATAAATTATATAAACCGTTGTTGCATGTGTTATAATATTTTTTTTTAAATTTGGTTTTCAAGTTTTTTTTCAATATTATTTGCCAATGAACTTTTAAACCATGAATTTAAACATAATAAATTTTGACTATAATAATTTTTACTTAGATAATTCATGTAATTTACTTATTGTCCTTAAGATAATTCTTCCTGCTTTTATAATGTTTTTGTATGCAAAAAATATTTTAAAATTTCCCTGTAAATTATACTCAAACAAAAAAATTATCGTCGATCATGTCGATAATACCCGATACGATACGACAACACCTATGACGATACGATAATAAGACGACACGATAATCCGATTTTTGTCGAATTTTTAGACGACACGATACGATAACGACAATCATCTTTCGCGACACGATACGATAATCAGCCAATTATCGTATCGTATCGTATCGCGGCATCTCTCATTTATATTTTCTTTTATTTTTTACAAATATTTCAATCGTTTTTATAATTTTACAATTAATTTCAGATTTATAATAAAAAATACAACTCTTTAATAATATTAGGATACAAAGATATTTTACTAACAATTATTTGAATTTCTTATAAAATATATTACAATAAGTAGTAATAAAATATCTTCGTTTCTTAAGGTGACTGTATTTTTTATTTTAATTTTTAGATTCAAAAAAGGTTAAATAATTTATTCCAAACTTTTGCATTTAAAATTTATTCTGATTATAGAAAAGAAACAAAAGAAGGTGTAACTAATCGTTTCGATATTATAAGTACACATTGGTAGAATCAACATATAATAATTCAATGTATCTGAATATTACTGTATACAATCGATGGACATTTTCTGAGTACTGCTTTCAGAGTGGATTTTATTCTGCCCAAGTGAAAAAAAATATGTTTATTTTATATTTAGAAAAAATTTAGAAAAAATATGAATTAAATTTAAAATATATACAGTTTTGGACATACTAAAATTAAATTTAGAAAAAATTCAGAAAAATTTAGAAAAGATTTAGAAAAAATATAAATTAAATTTAAAATATATACAGTTTTGAACATACGAAAATTAAATTAAAAAAAAATTTACAAAAAATAAAAAAAAAATTAAGAAAATAGAAAAGTTTAATTTTAGTATGTCCAAACTTGAACATATTCCTAAATTTAATTTATTTTGTTCTAAATTTCTAAATTTACTTTTAGTATGTCCAAAACTGTATATATAAAATTTAATTTATATTTCCATTAAATATAAATTAAATATATTTTTTTTTCCACTTGCTCAATTTTTGAAATCTACCTTCGATTAGTAATTTCATAAATAATTTTCGATGCTTGTTGACTGAACAATATTTTTTGCATAATATGTTTTGTCTGTGTTATAATTTTTCACATTCCTGTTTTGTTCAGAGATTCCATCGATAATTTTGTGAATGTTTGTTGACCGAAAAGCTTTTTGTATTTATGTTTTTATATCATAATTTTCATGGAAATTTTTTATTTTATTAAAAGACTTGTCATGAATAACTTCTCAATGCTTGTTGATCCCAATCGATAATTTTTTTAAAATCTACCTTCAATTTTTCAAAATCTACCTTCGATTAGTAATTTCATAAATAATTTTCTCGATGCTCGTTGACTGAATACTATTTTTCTGTATAATATGTTTGTCTGTGTTATTATTTTTTTCACATTCCTGTTTTGTTCAGAGATTCTATAGATAACTTTGTGAATGTTTGTTGACCGAAAAGCTTTTTGTATTTATGTTTTTATATCATAATTTTTATGGAAATTTTTTATTTTATTAAAAGACTTGTCATTAATAACTTCTTCAATGCTTGTTGATTCCAATCGATAATTTTTTTAATTCAGTTTTACATTTCATAAATTTAACTGTGATATATTCTCAACTTTCTCGTGAAAAAACTTGGTGATGGATAAAAACATTTTAAAAACTGAGTGTTATTCGAATTACTCCATCTTTCAAGTATTATGTAAAGACCATATTGCTGATATCGTGATCAATAGTATTTTACAAATATTCTAATTTCTTGGTAGTTATTGTCTTGTGGCATGATGTAAATTTTCGTAGTGTTGATATATGTAAGACAGATTACCATGTTATGAACTTAAAAATAAAAAAACAATTAATTACCTTAATGATTTCAAAAATTGCATAATTAATATTATTTTTTAGAGTCTTTTTACGAATCAATAAATTTTAAAAAATACAGTCACCTAATCTTTTATTCTAGGTCAATATTGCAATTTTTTTTTTACTAACTCAATAAAATTTCTAAAATAAAACAAAAAAAAAAAATATGGTTATTTTGGAATTATTCTATAATTAATAAAAAACAAATATATAGTTCTGAATATAATTTAAATAATTGAATCTAAAAAAAAAAATACATAGTTATACGAGTTACAATTAATAAAAAACTAAACATTTGTAGATATTTTTAAACTATAAACCAAAAATACATGTTCGATTTAGAAAAAAAATAATAATAAAAATTCATCAAAGAATATTAAAGAAAAAAAAAAAATTGACCGTGAAACGACGAACAAGCAATACTACCAATGGTAAAAAAAATGAAAAGAAAAATAACCATGGATGTTATTGAGCCTGCAGTCCAATTCACAGGGCATTACAATTTGGGGCTTTTTCCTCCACTGGCGGCGCTTGTGAAGCTTTTGTATGTAAAATCTATATAAAAAATTTTTACAAGCGCCATCAGCGGCAAAAATAGCCCTAAATTGTAAAAATTGCCCTGTGAATGGACTGCTGATATACTGTCCGTTTGTACGATTTAATGTAAGACCAATTATTACTAGATTTAAATTATAACTAGCTATACACAGTCGATAAAGAAGATTTTTTTTTCAAGGTTTTTCTTTTTTCCTCGATATTTTTTACAACCGAAAAAGAATACAAAAAACGGGCAATATAGTTTTTCAAAACTTTTTTTGGAGCCTTATAAACATTTTATTTCAACTCGATGATGACATTTTTTGGTCCGTTTTTTCGATTTTTTTTTCGGCGAGCCATAACTTTTGTTATAATCAAGATAGGGAGTTCGTATTAGGCTCAAATTATGCGCCTTAAAAAAATCTAGTGACGGCATTATGGGTTTTTTTTTCTCTCGATAACGGTTTTCGAGCAAAAAAATTAAATATCCGAATTTTTTGTCAAATTTTGAAGTTTTTTTTTTTTTTCTCAAAAACTATTATAGATAGAGGAAAAAACCCATTATGCGGGCAATAGAGTTTTTTCAGACGCATAAAATAAGCCTTATACGAAGTCTCTCTTTTGATTTTGCGTTGAGTTATTCATTGCGCCGTTTTTCAGTTTTTTTTCGGCGAGCCATAACTTTTGTTATAATTAAGATAAGGAGTTCGTATTAGGCTCAAATTATGCGCCTCAAAAAAATCTAGTGACGGCAAGAAAAGTTTTTTTCTCTCTTAATAACGGTTTTCGAGAAAAAAAATTAAATATCAGAATTTTTTTTTTCAATTTTATAGTTTTTTTTTTTTTTCTCAAAAACTTTTTCAAATGGAAAAGAATTTCGCAAAGCGGGCGATAGAGTTTCCTGAGACACATAAATTGAGCCTAATACGAAGTCTCTACTATGATTTTGCGTCGAGTTATTTATTGCGCAATTTTTATAACTAGTAAAATTTTCACATAAAAACGTATGTACTATTTTAAGTTACATAAATAATAATTTAAAAATAATGAAATATAAAACAGAAAAGATTTACGAACAAAAAACCTCTGGTGATGAATACTCTCCGATGGATAGTTTAGACACCACAAATTTTTAAGTAAGAAAAAAAATTTTTTCAAAATTTACATTCTAATTTTTTGACTAAAAACTATTATCAATAGAGCAAAAAACCTATTACGCGGGCGATAGAGTTTTTTAATGCGCTCCTTTTGAGCCTAGTACGAAGTCTCTCGGTTACTGAGTTCGTAAGTTATGAGCTTTTTTTTTTTTTCGCCGATGAATTCAAGACTGCGGCTGAGCCTATGGCTCCTAGCCTCCGTAAAACGGACCAAAAAATGTCATCATAGAGTTGAAATAAAATGTTTATGAAAAAAAGCTTTGAAAAACTCTATTGCCTTTCTTTTAAATATGAATAATGTTTTCGTTAATTAACGGTTAAAATATGTCTAAGCAATAAAAATAACAATGGCCCTAGCCGGAGTATTGAAAATTTTCAATTTTCAACAGGTAACGCTGGCCACATGACCCAACAAATGTTACCAGGTCTTTTTTTTTTATTCAATTATGGAAGAGGTAGCTACTAAATTAAAATTAAATTTATTTCCATTATAATTTGTATTGATTTTATTTATATTTTTCAGGCTGTAACATGTCAGATTACGAGGCTGAAATTGACTCAATATTCAAAAATATTGAAAGCTTAAGTCATCTAAAGTTGATATATCGGGAAAATATTAAAAGATATCATCCCGACAAAAATCCTGAAGATAAAAGAGCAACTGAAAAAACTCAGTATTTCATGAATATATACATAAAACAGAATGAATGTATACATAAAATAGAAATAGAAGTGTTCAGCTGACTAGTGGTTCAATAAATAAATATTTATATAAAATTATATTCTGTGTTAAGTTTTTAAATTAGAATTTCATTTACATAGAACCTTAATATTATAACTAATCAATAAATTTAAAAATTTCTATCATATTTGTTAATGACTGAATGAACATAATAGTTCACTCGGAATGAGAGCGAAAAAGACAACTAGTCAAAAATATATTAATGCAACGAGAGATCTTTCAATTACTATTCATTAGAATTACTGAAGAAGTTTCACTTTCCTGTGCGTACAATAACACACATCTTTTTTTTTAGGTGCGTAAACTAACCATGCATCAGTTCTAAAAAAATTTTCTAGGATACTTATTAGAAGCGTCTTAATTTGTACTAGTTTGTACCGTAAATGATTTAATTCGCTCACCAAACTCAAAACGCTCGCCAGACGGCGCTTAAGCTGGTTGTACTTTTTTTTGCTCCGCATCAAGTAACTGTTTTTAAACATCTTTTTATCAATAATAATTTACTGTTTATTCGTAAATAGTTTATAATTTACTGAAAGAAGTGTAAACAATATTATTAATTTAACAATCACGTGAATTGCTTCAGTACTCAGTGTCTAAGACCCTGCGCAACATGTATGGCTGATGCCTGCATACAAGTGTCTGACGCAATCTTGTTCTTGAATTTAACTAACTAATTAAATAATTAAATAATCAAGTACATCTCTAAATAACCGTGAATAAAGTGCCCCAATATGAATCGGTGCTCTTAGTGTAAAAAGTGAAACTCTGTGAACATATTTTAGACTTGTGAAAGCTTGCATTACACGTGGCCCGACGGCATTAACCTGTACATTGTAATCTTTGTGTTGTGACTTATAATACTATATCTAAAATAACGAATAATATCTGTCTATCAAAAATAGCTTAAATCTATGAGTGTAACCTATTCAGTGCATCTTGTTCACATCATAATTCTGATCATCTTTTCTTCCTGGTGAATTCTCAACATTGTATCCAGTTTTGTGTCAGACATTTTTAATTTTTAATTATACAACAGCGCCAACCTAGCTTTCGACGTTTACTATCGAGTACCATAATTACTTGATTTGCATCGAAAGTGTCACAAACTTTGTTATCTACATTTTGCTGGAAATCGCCAGCTACTTTATCTACACCAATTTATAAACAAATACTAATCCTGTAAACATGGCATCTCAAAGTGACAGTTTCGATATACACACCTGTGCAACTTGCAAAAACAAAATAGTGAATGATAAAATTAAATGCAATAATTGCGACACATACTACCATCCTGGTTGTGCCAGAGGATTAAAGGATAAGTCTGACTGTCGTATGTGCCGAAAATCTCAAAGTGCAAACCCACCAGTGCACAATGATAATACATTTGACTTCGACATTAACAAAATACAATTAAAGTTCGACACTAAAATCAATGATGCAATGGAATCCATAAAAAAGTCTTGTATGGACGACATCAATAATCTTCAAACAAAAATCGATACCAAAATCAATGAAGCAGTTAAATCTATTAACAAACTTGTATTGAAATTAATAATGATCTTGGCGTGATAGTTACTGCACACTCCGTTGCAATTAAAAATCTCAAAGACTCTGTTACTGTCAACAAAAATAATATTGATACTCTCCAAAATAAAATTTAAGCTTACGAAGATAATTGCATTCACCAGAGTGTATACGAGATGGAAGACAGGCTATCGAGAAAGAAAAATTTTATAGTAATTATCATGAAAGAGTCTGAATCTACAAGAAAATTAGATAAAAGAGCACATGACATAAATGAATTTACAAATATTGTCAAGGAAACCAACTCACCTGAAGTTATTGAGTTAGCTGGTAATGTTAATCTTGTCAGGATTGGCAATATTATTAATAACAATAAACCTCGCCCAATTAGAGTAACTTGCAACAATTGTAATGACTGCAATATTATTTTACAGAGTCTCTGGAAACTGACAAAGAAAACACCTTTGATCATATATCTGATATATCTGACACTTGTAAATATGATTTCATCACGCTCACTGAAACTTGGCTTCAAAATTATAATTTGATCTCAGTATCTACCATATAACACGTGCTGATCGTGATCTTACCATAAAAATTCTGGTGGAGGATGTCTAATTGCATCGGATTTAAGCACCCATCCTGTGGACATTGAGCTAACAGCTGATGTTAAACTGGATTTTAAATATGTTGATCTACCATTAACTCAATGCAACTACCAAGATAGAAAACTTGTAATATGCTGTATATATATCCCTCCAAGCACTAATATATCTATACTTAAATGTCTGCTCAACACACTGTATAACTTGTTAAATGTCTCGAAAGCTGAATTATTAATTATTGGTGATTTTAACATGCCAAATTTAAATAATTGTCTTAAAAATAATGTCAAAGCTGATAACAAAACGTTAGACTTGGTTTTATCTACATTTGAATTTATAGTCACGTTGTCTCTAAACTCTGTCGTGAGCATTGTACAACGCCACCCACCACTTGATATAATTACAATTCTTCCCAATAAACATCCACTTAAATTTTTAAACAACTTTAAAATTAATAATATTAATTTTAGAAATTTTAATTATGATAATATACATATTGAGCTTAGTAAAGTCAATTGGGCTGAGTTGTGCAATGCTGACGACGTAGACACAGCAACGTTTATCTTTTACTCTTACATTAATAACGTTTTGGAATCAGTAACTGGCTAATATTGTAATGTTAATAATTTTACTGATACAAATGTACCATCTGGCATCAAGCATACTACATAATATTAAGACCAAATTAATAAAGTCCAAAGCCAAGTGTAATGTACATAACTGTAGTATAGACAAGTTAAAGACATGTTAATTTCAACATATTTAATCTCCCAAATAACGTTACTATCTCGTATCTCTCTTTAATATTCTACAATGTTTATATCAATAAATCATATTTTTAAAACAGTGTAAGATATCTAGTTAATAAGAACTTTGTTTTGTATCAAATCAAACCATAATTTATAAGCTATATTTAAGATCTAATTATAAAATTGTAGCAATAAGATTGTTTAAAACTTTAAAATTTAAAATAGTTGTACACCCATGTAAATTCTGGCCTCATAAACAGCTATACTCTGGCTGAGAGGCGTAGTTCAAATAAAATAAAAAAAAATAAAAAATAAAAAATAATTCGTATCTCAAAATTAAAGGGTCGAGAGAGGGTTAAAAATCTACTTTTTTTTTTTTTTTTGAATTAGATGTGTTTCAATTTGTATCATTGAATTTATAATGAAAAAATAAATTATTTAAAACTATTTATTTTTGGAAGCAGTATAGAAACATTTTGGAGTAAATATATTTTTTTTTTTTTTTGTTATTTTTCAGGTACAAATTTCGGGCTTGGTGGTCCAAATTAGTACGAATTTTGTGTTTGTATTAATTTTTTTTTCCTCCTAAGCCATCTAAAAGAAAAGTAGATTTTTAACCCTTTCGCCACTATTTAATTTTGAGATAAAAATTAAAACAATTACAGTACGAAATAGTACTAATTAAGACGCTTCTAATGAGTATCCTAGAAAATTTTTCTAGGACTTATGCAGGCTAGGTTCACGCACTTCTGTCATTTCTCTTTTTTTTTTTTTTCAAACTTAAAGAGGCAGAGTTCACTAGTATTGTAATAAAACAGAATAAAAGTTGCTTATTAATGTACTAAAACAGCATCCGGCTTATTAAGCTATTAATTTAATTTTGAAATACCATTATTGAAGTGTAACAGTTCGAAACTGAAAGGCACTGTGTATAACCTCTAATCGAGTGAATATCCCAAGCGGATAATGTTATGCAAATATAGTTGCAGAAAAATTATTATCAAACTGACTAAACTGACTCGATGACATAGTGATTAAGTTGTACGAAGTGGTTTTCAATGATATAATAATTATATTAATTATTTAATAAATTCAGTGTTGTAATTTGACTCATTGTTGCATCAAATTTCATATATATACAGACTGTCCCATTTTAATTGGATAATGGATTTTTCTTGAAAAATATAGCTCAAATTGAAAAATGATTCAAGTAAAAGTTGTAGGGTTTGGAGGGGGGCAAAGAAAAAAAAAAAAAATCAAAAAATTCAAAATGGCGGAGTTTCAGGTAGTTTCATTAGTTTTTTTTAATGGATACTGTATTTTTTTTTTGCACCAAAATGTTTCTTACATCAAAACTAACACTTTTTATTTGGAAAATTTTTCGATAAAATCACTGTTTTTTCGGTCCGATTTTATCTATTGATGGATTTTCCTAAAAAAAAAATGGCTTTGATTTGAAAATGATATTTGAAAAAGTTGTAGCGTTTAGGAAGACAAACACGAAAAAAAAAAAAAAAATTTGGTAAAAAATTCAAAATGGCGGAGTGAGAAGCATGGATGAAAAAAATGGACTTAGCCAAAAAATTTTATTTAGAAAAAGTATTAATCTTAATGTGAACAATTTTTTAGTAAAAAAAATTACACCTAACCTCAAAAAAAAGATGTTCATGCTTTAAATTCCGCCATTTTGAACTTTAAAAAAAATTGTTTTTTTCTTTCCGTGTTTGTCTTCCTGAACGCTACAACTTTTCTAAATATTGTTTTCAAATTTGAGCCATAATTTTTGAGGAAAATCCATCAACAGACAAAATTGGGCCGAAAAAAAGTGATTTTATCGAAAAACTTTTCAAGTAAAAAGTGTTAGTTTTGATGTGAGAAACATTTTGGTACAAAAAAAAAATATAGTATCCATTTGAAAAAACTTTGTTCATACCTGAAACTCCGCCATTTTGAATTTTTGAATTTTTTTTTCTTTTTCCAAGTCCCCGCCAAACCCTACAACTTTTACTCGAATCATTTTTTAATTCGAGCCATATTTTTCGAGAAAAATCCATTATCCAATTAAAATGGGACAGTCTGTATATTAGACCTATTCAAAATTATTATTATTATTTTTTTTTGCCTCCCACCCTATTCAATTTTTGTTTTAGTCGAAGATAACAATTTCTACAAAGCATTTTTTTTTTAAATTTTTTTTAAAAGCGTCTCATCAATAAACAATAATCTCTATTTACTTAACATGTAATCACTGTTTACAAATGATTGAAACTGTGATAACTTTTTTAGTTTTCAAAATAACTACTTAAATAAGGGCTTATTTTGACGCTTATAAAAAGAGCTTTCAATTTCATAAATAAACTTTTTCGATTACTTCATTAGTTTTTTTTTATTCTCACAATTGTATTGATTATGATGTAAATTCAGCTTTTCACAAATTAAAACTATGATAACTTTTTTAATTTCCAAGATACATACTCGATTGAGGACTCATTTTAAAGCTTATAAAAACAGCTTTAAATTTTAGTATATTTTTTTGATGAAGTAGTTATTTTTCGTTTTATTTAAATAATAATGATTAATAGATCATAAAAATATCGGAAAAATTAAATTAAAAAAAGTTTGCGATATATTATCAGAAAAGAAAATTTTAATATGAAATTGAAAGCTCTTTTTATAAGCTTTAAAATAAGCCCTTGTTCAAGTATTTATCTGAAAAGCTGAAAAAGTTATCACAATTTCAATCATTTGTAAACAGTGATTACATGTTAAGTAAATAGGGATTATTGTTTATTGATGAGACGCTTTAAAAAAAATAAAACAACAATTGAATGAGGTGGGAGGCAAAAAAAAAAAAAAAATAATAATGATTTTGAATAAGTCTAATATATATATATATATTAGACCGTTTCAAAAAAAAAAAAAAATTTTTTTTTTTCTCTCCCACCCCCTAAAATCTTAGTATTCAACAAGACAAACAATCTACTATTTTCAATTTTTTTTTTTTTTTTTTTTTCAATGTCGCTCATCGACTTTGAATATTTTCCATTTAAGGAGGTTATGCACAAATTACTCTTTTTTTAAAAAATATAATGAGAATGTTCTGAAATTTTGTACACAAGTAGATCTTTTCATTCTGAATACAACGGTATAATTATTTTCTTATGTTGATCGGTTAAATTTTTTGTAATTAATTATTGAAAATAATATTTAACATTGGCTCTTATGGAGATTTCAACCATTTTTTTCGGATAGAAAAAATGATGAAAAAGTCTTGAAAAAAATCACACATATACTAGAAACCGAGTTTTATTAATTGCGCGAAAAATTTTCATATGTTGATCGGTCAATTAATGAGTAATTAATTATAAACTTTACAAAAATTAGATGTGGCAACGTATGGCATGTTCAAACACACACACATACCCGCAATCCCATATATTGTATATGGGGCGCAGGCGCTTTTCACTTTATTTTTTTACAGTGTAGTCGGATTTCGGTTTTGTCTGTGACGTCAGAAGCGCCCCGCAACACCCGCAATGAATTTGTGCATAACCTCCTTAAAATACATGTAAGCAGAATGTTCATTTTATACTTTTGTTTATAACTTTATCAATTTTTGAGCTAGAGACTTGGTAATACGACCATTCGAAAGCTTAAAAAAAAAGCTTTGAAATACATATTGAAAAAAATTTTGATCAACTGTTTCGTGGCTAGAGAACTTTATAAACGTTTATTTCTAAAAAAACGATAATTTATTTATTCGAAGACCTCTGGGCATTCATATAAAATTAAAAATTCGGCATATAAAATATAGTGTCTAAAGCTTTTTGATTAAGCTTTTTAAATAATCATCTTGAATTGAAATTTATTGATTATTATAAAAGTTATGATTTTTTGAAACACTGAAAGAAAAACAATGTTATTTGTGCAATTTTTTTATAAACGAATGAATGCTGTTTTCGGTTAGATGTTTCAAAAAATCATAACTTTCGAAATAATCAATATATTTCAATTCAAGATGATTAAAGCGATCAAAAAGCTTTAGACACTATATTTTATATGCCAAATTTTAATTTTAATATGAATGCAGAAAGATCTTCGAAATAAATAAATTATCGTTTTTAGAAATAAACGTTTATAAAGTTCTCGCCACAGCAATTGATCAAATTTTTTCAATATGTATTTTCTTTAAGCTTTCGAGATGTATGTACAAAAGCTCAAAAATTGATAAAGTTATAAACAAAAGTATAAAATGAACATTCTGCTTACATGTATTTTAAATGGAAAATATTCAAAGTCGATGAGCGACATTGAAAAAAAAAAAAAAAAAAAAATTGAAAATAGTAGATGGTTTGTCTTGTTAAATACTAAGATTTTAGGGAGTGGGAGAGAAAAAAAAAGAATTTTTTTTTTTTTGAAACGGTCTAATATATATATATTGTAACGAGATTTAGCAGATCTCGCGCTTCCGAAAATAATTAGAGGTCTGGTCTGAGGGGTTTATCGACTACAAATAAAATACTTGTATATTAATATATACAACGGTGCATATATATATAATAATAAATAAATTAAATATATAAATACTCGCATTTAAATTCATCTATACTACAGAACACCTGATGGTAACGGTTACCGACCGATTACAATGGCGCTGCAAGGCGCAATGTAGACTGACAGAAAATGGATTCCTGCCCAGATCCGTTACCGGATCTGACGTCTAAACTCTATGTTTCTTCCTTTTACTCCATACCCAACCCGCGCCTAAAGATGTTTACACATTAAAAAAAACAAAAATCTATTCTCTATCTTTTCAGACTTGAAAAATCACGCCCAGTGACTTTAATGATGTCCGGGTATATATTGCATTCCATTATGACATATTATCAGAGGCAATCATCAGCAACGAATTGTTATTGTCTGAAGTTAATCAGTCTCTTCATAGTCCAGACGTTGTAAGTTCCATATGTTGAATTTATCAATTATTTATGCTCGGAGACAATTCATGTCTTGGTAATAGTAACAATTGAAGTCATGTAGATAGTTTTTTATTTTTCTTTCTTCCCGTAGGAACTTGGCAGAATTTTAACGGATACCCCTTGTACCAGTGAACAAGCTGGAAAACTTAGTTTCTCGCCAGATGTACCTGACAAAAACGATGATGTAAGTTTAAAATTTTATAATATCTCTTCGGATAAACATTTTTCTCGTTGCCTTTTTATACAACAACAATCTGCACCACTTTTGTTTTTTATCCGCGACAAAAAATTGTATTGACAACGATCGGAATCATTCCTGTTCTTCTTTCTCTTTTTTTTCAGATACTCGATTGGATCTCTACATCTACTAGTATCACAAGTTTTGAGAAACCCAGGTCACCAGCCCTCGTTGATTTTTCTACAAACATCATTATCAGGATGTCGTGTCTTGATAATGATTAATAATTTAAAAAAAAACAACTAAACTTTTTTAACAACTAAAATACACGCAATTTATTTTCATTTTCGTTACTAATTTGAGTGGCAACTTTCACCCGAAAAAAATGTAAACGTAAAAATACAATTTCATTAGGTTAAATTTACAATTTTTTTGGTTACTTCTAAATTTTTTATAGTAAGTCTTACTTTTTTATTTTGTTGAAAATATATTACAAACTAATCAGGCGAAATTTACCTCTATAAATGCACAAGTTACCTTTTAAAAATGTAAAACAAAATTCATTATTTTATCAGGTATTAATTAAAACTGCTTTTCCTTGGACCTCTTCCTTTTTCAAAAATAAAATGACATGTATTTTATTTATTAAATAAATAAAAATGGCCAAGGAAAAGTAGTAGCTAAGGAAAAGATGTAGCTAAGGAATTAATGTTGCCAAAAAATTATGTTCCAAGGATATAATTTCTTGGCAACATTAATTCCTTAGCTACATCTTTTCCTCAGCTACTGCTTTTCCTTGGACCTCTTCATCTTTGGAAAATGAAATGACATTTTTTTTTTTATTAAATAAATAAAAATGGCCAAGGAAAAGTAGTAGCTAAGGAATTGATGTTGCCAAAAAAATATGTTCCAAGGATATAATTTCTTGGCAACATTAATTCCTTAGCCACATCTTTTCCTTAGCTACTGCTTTTCCTTGGCCATTTTTATTTATTAAAATAAATTTTAATAATTTTATTTGGAAAATAAATAAATAAAATATCAATGAAAAGCAGTAGCAAAGGAAAAGATTGAGCTAAGGAATTAATGTAGCGAAAAAAATTATGTGGTAAGCAACATTAATTCCTTAGCAACATCTTTTCCTCAACCACTGCTTTTCCTTGGTATTTTATTTATTTGTTTAACAATTAAAATTATCACAATTTTTTCAAAGAAAATTTGAATGTCTGAGGACAAACATGACAGGTTAATCACGTGAAAATAAATCAAATTACAAAACAAAAATGTTTCGAGTTGTTTTTAAGTTCCTTCTTTCTTCGTTTATTTTTTTTTATTTTCATGATTTAATTTCACGGGATAACCACGTAGTTCTCAAGTTTCTCCTTCCCTTTGTTTATTTTTTTTATCTTCACGTGGTATTCACGTGAAAATTAGTCGGTCATGTTTATGAGAACTAAATTTTAAACGCGTACAGCTTGTAAAAATGGTCTCGGGCGTTAGGTCTTAGGTTTAGTAGTTAGGTAGTTGTAGGTTCGAACCCGGTTAGGAAAAAATTCTTCTCAAATAATAAGTCATCCTGGAATATACACAGATATAGACATCGATATAAGTTACCATCTTTAACCTCAAAAAAAATGACCATCTTTAACAGTTAATTAATCAAATAAACATCTTATAACAAAAAAACTGATTAAAGAAAAAGGTGTATCGTTATTTCAATTATCTACTCTATAAAATTCGTGAAATCGTCATTATTTTTAATTTTGCCTGGTTGTACATTAACTTGACACGTAGAAATTTTCACGGGATACCCCGTGAAAACTACGACATTGTACTCAAGAAATAAACTCATCTTTTCAATGTACTATCCCGTGAAATCTTCGTTGTTTCCCTGTTAAGTTTCCATTCTATCACGAGAATATTAAGTTGTAGACCTTAGAACGTAATCTGGCGATGTTACCCCGTGATTATAAAAGTATTTTCAATGATATTTCACGTTTTAATTCTCTCAGTGTATACTCAGTAAAAATAATCCAATGATTATTTCTCCACAAGAACAAGCTGAGTTTGATAGAGCACAGATTTGTTATATTTGTAATAAAAAATTCACGGAAAAAGACCCTAAAGTTAAAGATCATCATCATTTCTTAATGCGCTACAGGGGTCCGGCACACAATAGCTGTAATATAAATTATCAAGAGTCGTGTATTATGAATGTAGTGTCGCATAATATGTCAGGTTATGATTCTCATTTTATTTTAAAACAATTAGCAACTCAGTTTGCAGGTCGTATGACATTATTACCAGTAAATAAAGAAAAATATATCTTATTCACAAAGTATGTCCAAGGTTCACGCGTGCAGCTTCGTTTTATTTATTCATTCAGATTTATGCCTTCGAGTATTGAAAAATTAGCATTATATTTAACAAATGATGAAAAATATATAACTCAAAAATATTACACTGAGAAAGATACATTCAGTCTCGTGAATAAAAAAGCAATTTTTCCATATGATTTTGTTGATTGTTTTGAGAAATTGAACCTTCCTACTTTACAAACGAAGGATCAATTTTTTTCAAAACTCTATGATGAACATATTAGTGATGCCGATTATGCTCACGCTTGCAATGTTTGGCATACTTTTGATATAAAAACACATGGAGAGTACTCAGATTTATATTTAAGAACTGATATTTTATTATTAAGTGATATATTTGAAAATTTTAGAGATAATTGTATGGAAACCTATAAGCTTGACTCACTCCATTTTATTACATGTCCATTATTGGCAATGCAGGCAATGCTAAAAATTACTGAAATTGAATTAGAGTTGCTGACTGATGTTGATAAAATGTTGTTTATTGAAAGCGGTATTCAGGGTGGTTTAGCACAATGTTCAAATCGTTGGGGTAAGGCAAATAATAAATATATGAAATCTGGTTATGATCCAAATTTAGAAGATAATTATTTAATGTATTTTGATGTTCATAATCTATATGGGGTTTCAATGATGTCATATTTACGATATTAAGATTTTAGTTGGGTTGAAAATTTTAATTTAAATATTTTGAATGAAATTAGTGAAACATCAGAATGGGGTTATATTTTAGAAGTTGATATGATCTATCCAATCAAGTTGCATGATGAGCATAAAGATCTGCCACTAGCTCCAATACATGATAAGCCACCATTGCCAACTTCAAAATGTAAAAAATTACTAACAACATTGTCACCAAAAAAAAAATATAATATTCACTATAGAAATTTGCAATTATACACCAGTCTAGGATTAAAAATTACGAATTTGTATAGAGTATTGAAATTTCGCCAAAAAGACTGGCTCAAAAAATATATTGATTTAAATACAGAATTGCGTAAAAAAGCAACAAATGAATTCTCAAAGAATTTCTATAAATTTTTGAATAATAGTGTATTTGGTAAATTAATAGAAGATGCTAGAAAGCATCGCGATGTACGAATCGTGACAAAATTGAAAGGTCGCTATGGTGCAGAAGCATTAATTGCGAAACCAAATTTTTCCGCATCTTACATAATTGGTGATTTAGCAATAATTGGAATGCGTAGACTAAAAATCATATTAAATAAACCCAGTGCCGTAACAAGGAATTTTTGTGCCGTGGGCAAAATTATATTTTGCGCCCTATTTTTATTGATATAATATATAAAAAAGACATCATTTGTTAGGTGTATTTAACAATAATAAATATAACAAGCAAAACTGCCAGAATATATTGAAATTATTTTTTTTTTTTTACATAAAAATTGTTGCGAATAATAATATTAAAGACAAAATATTTTAAAAGTGATATAGATGAAGAATGAATCATTACAAAACCAAAACGGTTTTTGTCTTCTGGCGTTGTCACTGAAAAATTCATCTATGATATTATCGAAGTCTATTGAAGATACAATCAATTTGGCTCAATGATTTTATTTTATTATAAAAATATTGCAGAGAAATTAATCTAGATTATGAAATGATTTATTTGGTTACATCCATTCCTTAGCAACAGTTGCCAATAGCTTTTTGATTAATAAATTATGGCAAAGGTTTCTAAGGAAAGGATGTAACCAAATAAATTAATTTGAAATCTAGATTAATTTCTCAGCAATATTTTTTATATTAAATAAAAATTTCTGTGTCAAATGGCTGAGGAATAAATCTAAACTAATAGTCATTTTATTTTGTTTCATTCTTTCCCTTAGAAACATTTGCCATAATTAATTCATTGAAAAGCTTTTGACAAATATTGCTAAAGAAAGGATGTAACTAAATAAATTAATTGAAAATCCAGATCAATTCCTCAGCCATTTAGCACAATAGGTTTAATTTAATATAGAAAATATTGCTGGGAATTAATTTAGACTGAGAATTAATTTATTTGGTTACATTATTCCCTTAGCAACATTTGCCAATAGCTTTTCAATGATATACCGGCAAAAAGTTAGCTGAGGAAAGTATGTCACCAAATAAGTTAATTCATAATCTAGATTATTTCCCCAGCATTATTTTATATATCAAATCAAAATTATTGTGTCAAATGGCTGTGGAATTAATCTAGATTATAAATCATTTTATTTGGTTACATCCTTTCCTTAGCAACATTTGCCAACAGCTTTTTCAGTAATCAATTGTGAGAAATGTTAATAAGAAAAGGATGTGACCAAATAAATAAATTCGTAATCTAAATTAATTTCTTAGCCATTTCCCATAATCATCTAAATTTATGTCAATAAAAAAATGATAGGCAAACCTTTAGCATATAGTCAATACAAGTAGAATAAAAATCGGTCCATTATTTTAACTTGCGTTCGTGATTAAGTCGGTTAAAATACGATGTTAGTAATAGGTAAAATTGGGTAGAATTTTAGAGTATAGAGGATCGTGTGTTGGCCGTTGTCAGATGAAACAGAAAAAAAATTTCAATCGAAATTATTAAGTATTTTTTATTTTACGTTTTATTTTGCATTTTAAATATTGTTTTAGGATGAGTGTCTCTAAACGAAAATATATAATTATAAGGACGATTATCTTCAAATTTAGAAAGACAATCATGTTTATGTAATATCCGAATGATCATAAATGACAGTAGTCAATTTATTTCCTGAAAATATAATTTTTTTTTTTTTAATTGTTTTAAAAAAAATATTTTTTTTCTCGTAACGCGCCTCTAAGTGCGCCCCCCATTACACTGCGCCCTGGGCAGTTGCCCCTCTTGCCCACCCCTTGTTACGGCACTGAATAAACCAATACATATATTTAGGCTTTAGTATATTAGATATTTCAAAAACATACATGTATGATTTTTATTATAATTATTTACGCAAAAATTTTTTTAATTTTGTTACTTTATATTATATGGATACCGATAGTTTTATTTTAGGCGTAAGACATTATAATACAAACAAAACATAAATTTACAATTGATGTCCCTGGAAGCCTCAATTTTAGATGAGCTGTTAATTTTTTTATCATAGCTTTAATAATCAAAAGAAGTGAAATATAAGCAAAATTTTAAAAATATAAAGATATAAGATAATTTGCTGGATAAAAAAAAGGCGGCGCATTATAATATTATTAACATGTATCGCAAGCGTTATCGTGAAAAAGCACCTAATTTTTTTTTTTTTTTTTTTTTTATCCAGCAAATTATTTATCTTTATACTTTAAAATTTTGCTATTTTTTTTTATATTTCACTTCTTTTGATTATTAAAGCTATGATAAAAAAATAAACAGCTCATCTAAAATTGAGGCTTCCAGGGACATCAATTGTAAATTTATGTTTTGTTTGTATTTCACTCATTTTGTTTAACTAATAATAATTTATGAAAATTATTTACTTAGAGAGAATTTATATTCTTTATAGAATCATATTCGTACATTTCAGGTGCGTGAACCTGGGGTTACACGTCAAAAAAAATTTTCCAAAAAAAACTCGACAAAAAAAATCACGACAAAAAAAATTCCGACAAAAAAATCATTAAAAATCACGACAAAAAAAATCATGAGAAAAAAAATAAAAAAAATAAAAATCACGTCATAATAAATTTTTTTTTTCTAAATAATAAATTTAATATTCCATGTAAATTATTTTTCTTATATATATAGCCGTTAGATTTTTCACTCAGCTGGTAGATAATTAACTTAGACTTAATAATAGACAAACAATCAATATCTACATCATTTTACTTAGCTAGATTTTTAACTCAGCTAGATTTTTTACTTAGCCGTAATTGTAGCCAAACAATCAATATCTACATTATTTTACTTAGCTATAATTAGCTGCAGCTAGATTTTCTACTTAGCTGTAATTGTAGCCAAACAATCAATATCTACATCATTTTACTCAGCTAGATTTTTCACTTAGCTAGATTTTTCACGTAGCTAGATTTTCTACTTAGCTGTAATTGTAGCCAAACAATCAATATCTACATTTTTTTACTTAGCTAGATTTCTTACCTAGCTAGATTTTTTACTTAGCTGTAATTGTAATCTAAACAATCACTATCTAGCTTATTTTACCAGCCAAATCTTTAACTCAGTTGCTAGATTTTTTTTGTCTAAATTTTTTTTTTCTAAATTTTTGTCGTCGTGATTTTTTTTGTCATGATTTTTTTTATCGTGATTTTTTTTGTCGAAATTTGTTTTGTCATGATTTTTTTTGTCGAGTTTTTTTTTGAAAATTTTTTTTGTCGTGGAATCGAACCTGGCCTGCATAAGTCCTAGAAAAGTTATCTAGAATACTCATTAGAAGCGTCTCAATTTGTACCACTTTGTAATAATTTGTACTAATTTGTACCATTAAGCAAGGAATTAGTATCTCAAAAATAACAAAAAAAAATTATTTACTTATTTAAAAATGTTAATTAACAATTGAATATCTTGAATTATTGAGGTACAAATTCTGCTCTCCCTGGTGGAAATATTACTCCGACATTACTCCGGCATTTCTCCGTTTTTGGCCTATTTCCGGAGAAATTACTCCGGCATGAGGTTGATGGTGGAGAAATTATTCCGGCAAAAAAGTCGTGGCAGATTCATTTTTTCGACTTTAATCTCATGCCGGAGTAATTTCTACGGAAATGGGCCAAAAACGGAGTAATGCCGGAGAAAGCCGGAGTAATGGCGGAGAAATATTTCTATCAGGGCTTGACGGTACAAGTTAGCTAACGTTCTGCTCTTTAAAATAAATGATAAATTATTCTAAAATATTGAATTTTAGAGGCACCATGCAATTGTTAATAAAGATGTTACATTAACAATTGCATGGCGCCTTTAAAAATCAATATTTTTGAATAATTTTTACTTTATTTTAAAGAACAGAACGTGGGCTAATTTTGTACCCTCAATAATAATAACAAAGTATTGTAAATTGAAATTTAGGAGTAACTTTTTTGTTTATTATTATTATTGAGATACAAATTAGCTTAACGTCTGCTCTTTAAAACAAAAAAAAAATTATTTAAAAATATTGATTTTTAAAGGCACCATGCAATTGTTGATTAAAAATTTTCATTAACGATTGCATGGTGCCTCAAAAATATTTTTAAATAATTCATTTTTTATTTTGAAGAGTAGAACGTGAGCTAGAATGGAATGTTTACCTCAATAATCAAAGCAGATATTCAATTGTTAATTAACGTTTTGGAGTAAATAATTTTTTATTTTGTTTTTATTTTTGAGGTACAAATTCCGCGCTTTAGTAAAAATTATTCTGCGTTTGTGGCATGCGTTTGTGGCATTTTTTTTTCCCCCTGAGTCATCTAGAAAAAAAATCAGTTTTAACACTTTCTCCGCCCTTTAATTTTGAGGTACAAATAAAAACAATTGCGGTAAAAAAAAGTACAAATTAAGACGCTTCTAATGAGTATTCTAGATAATTTTTTTAGGACTTATGCAGGCCAAGTTCACGCATCTGTACAATTCTTCTACATATTTCAATTTAACCGTGAATGATGAAATAATATCGATATTAATTATATATAAGAAATAACAAATCTTCTTGCATATAAATAAATCGAAAATAAAAACATGTATATGGTCCGCGCGCTGTCTCTTATGAAAGTGTATATCTATATATAGTCGAGTGGCACACAGGACCGTGTTTTCCACTCTTTATTTATTCATATCTCAAAAAGTTATGAAAATTCTAAACTCATAATTTGCTCAAAAATTTCTTGTATTTTAAGGATTATTTATTGATAAAAAAAAAAAAAAAAAGATGGGGCCAAGTTTGAGAAAAATCGATTTCAATTGTTTGTTTAATAAATAATGGTAGAAAAATTGTTTAAACAATTTTTTGAAGTTTTTATTTGTAAACTATAAATAAAAGTTAAAGTTTTTTGTCTTTATAACTTTTTTGATTCAGTCATTAGTTTTCAAGTAAAAAGCATGCAAAAGCTGGTTCATTTCTTAAAAAGTTCGTAAAAATCAAAACTAAAGAAATCATAAGTCAAAATTTTTTGGAAAAAAAAAATAAAAAAAAAAAAACGTATTGCTTATTTTTTGCTGAAAAATAATAAAAAAAATATTTTGGACGAATCTCTTTTTCAAATATAAAAAACCCGTGGAACTAGCAATATATATATACATACTTATATGTAGATAAGGAAGAATTAAAAAAAAAAAGAATAACATTGTACGCCACACACGCCCACAAGAAAATAATCGATAACCATGCATACATGCAGATCTCCGTATGTACGACATGAAACGTCTCGAGAGAGGGGATAAGGAGGACATTTAGCTGAGAAATTTATTTTTTAATAAGATTTTGTCCTTGGCTTTTACTGATGTTGATATCTTTTTTATTAGTTATTGGAAAAAATCGAAGTAGGCTTATTAGAACGAGGGCTATCGATATATATAGTAAAACAATTTTTATTTTTTTTTTTCGGCCAATAGTTAGCCTAAAAACTGATAAATTAGAAATTATAAGGTCACAGAGCGCAAACTTAAAATACTTATACCCGGTAAGAGAGTTCGCGTTCGTTCTATATATTTTTTTCTTTCTAAAATTGAGGCGAGACCCTACCGGGTCTCCTGATATTTATGAAGATACAGACTGTCCCATTTTAATTGGATAATGGATTTTTCTTGAAAAATATGGCTCGAATTAAATAATGATTCGAGTAAAAGTTGTAGGGTTTGGCGGGGACTTGGAAAAAAAAAAAAAAAAAAAATTTCTGGTAACGTTTGTTGGGGCGTGTGGCCCGCGTTACCCGTTAAAAATTAAAAATTTTCAAATACTCAGCTAGGGCCATTGTTGTTTTTATTGCTTAGATATAATTTAATTGTTAAGTAACGATAACATTAAGTATATTTAAAGAAAGATACCCAAGTGGAAAAATATATCTATTGGAAATGTGAAATATATTTATTTTATTTAGAAAAATTTAGAAAAATATGAATTAAATTTAAAATATATACAGTTTTTGGACATACTAAAATTAAATTTAGAAAAATTTAGAAAGATTTAGAGAAAATATAAATTAAATTTAAAATATATATACAGTTTCGAACATACTAAAATTAAATTTAAAAAAAATTTACAAAAATAAAAAAATCAAGAAAAAATTTAGAAAAAGCTTTTAATTTTAGTATGTCCAAACTTGAACATTTTCTGAATTTAATTTATATTTGTTCTGAAATAAACAAATTTTTTTCTAAATTTACTTTTAGTATGTCCAAAACTGTATATCAATTAAATTTCATATTTATATTTCAAATTAAATATAAATTAAATATATTTTCTTGGGTATTTTAATTTTAGTTAAATATTTAGATGATCATTAAAACGAAATTTACCGTAAGATAGATCATATACTAAAATAAAAAAGGGATTTCATTTTCATGGTTCCAGATATGTTCAATTAATTGATCAATAAAAATTATAAACATTTAATTATATTTAGAGATGCCGCGATAATCGATAATATCGCGACAAGGCGATACGATAATGACGACAACGATACGATAATGCCATTTTTTATCGTAGCGTCGTCACCACGATACGATATTTGACTGACGATAACCGATAAAATTATCGTGTCATCGCGATAATGTCGGAAAAAATATACATTTAAATCAAAGCAATATTTTCATATTGTTAAACTCCAGAAAATATTAAATTAAAGAAAAAATAGATTACTGCAACATATAATATTAGATACATATTAATCTAACAAATATATAAGTAATATAAATTATAATAATATGATAACTAATAATAATTTTTATATAAATTATATAAACCGTTGTTGCATGTGTTATAATATTTTTTTTTAAATTTTAGTTTTCAAGTTTTTTCAATATTATTTGCCAATGAACTTTTAAACCATGAATTTAAACATAATAAATTTTGACTATAATAATTTTTTATTAGATAACATAATAAATTTTGACTATAATAATTTTACTTAGATAATTCATGTAATTTACTTATTGTCCTTAAGATAATTCTTCCTGCTTTTATAATGTTTTTGTATGCAAAAATATTTTAAAATTTCCTGTAAATTATACTCAAACAAAAATTATCGTCGATCATGTCGATAATACCCGATACGATACGACAACACCTATGACGATACGATAATAAGACGACACGATAATCCGATTTTTGTCGAATTTTAGACGACACGATACGATAACGACAATCTTTCGCGACACGATACGATAATCAGCCAATTATCGTATCGTATCGTATCGCGGCATCTCTCATTTATATTTTCTTTTATTTTTACAAATATTTCAATCGTTTTTTTATAATTTTACAATTAATTTCGGATTTATAATAAAAAATACAACTCTTTAATAATATTAGGATACAAAGATATTTTACTAACAATTATTTGAATTTCTTATAAAATATATTACAATAAGTAGTAATAAAATATCTTCGTTTCTTAAGGTGACTGTATTTTTTATTTTAATTTTTAGATTCAAAAAAAGGTTAAATAATTTATTCCAAACTTTTCCATTTAAAAATTTATTCTGATTATAGAAAAGAAACAAAGAAGGTGTAACTAATCGTTTCGATATTATAAGTACACATTGGTAAGAATCAGCTTACATATAATAATTCAATGTATCTGAATATTACTGAATATAATCGATGCATATTTTCTGAGTATTGCTTTCAGAGTGGATTTTATTCTGCCCAAGTGAAAAAAATATGTTTATTTTATATTTAGAAAAAATTTAGAAAAAATATGAATTAAATTTAAAATATATACAGTTTTGGACATACTAAAATTAAATTTAGAAAAAATTTAGAAAAGATTTAGAAAAAATATAAATTAAATTTAAAATATATACTGTTTTGGACGTACTAAAATTAAATTTAGAAAATTTACAAAAATAAAAAATTAAGAAAAAATTTAGAAAAAGTTTAATTTTAGTATGTCCAAACTTGAACATATTCTAAATTTAATTTATATTTGTTCTAAATTTTTTCTAAATTTACTTTTAGTATGTCCAAAACTGTATATCCATAAAATTTAATTTATATTTCCATTAAATATAAATTAAATATATTTTTTCCACTTGGGTGGTTTCAATTTTTTGAAATCTACCTTCGATTAGTAATTTCATAAATAATTTTCTCGATGCGTGTTGACTGAACAATATTTTTTTGCATAATATGTTTGTCTGTGTTATAATTTTTTTCACATTCCTGTTTTGTTCAGAGATTCCATCGATAATTTTGTGAATGTTTGTTGACCGAAAAGCTTTTTGTATTTATGTTTTTATATCATAATTTTCATGGAAATTTTTTATTTTATTAAAAGACTTGTCATGAATAACTTCTCAATGCTTGTTGATCCCAATCGATAATTTTTTTAAAATCTACCTTCAATTTTTCAAAATCTACCTTCGATTAGTAATTTCATAAATAATTTTCTCGATGCTCGTTGACTGAATACTATTTTTCTGTATAATATGTTTGTCTGTGTTATTATTTTTTTCACATTCCTGTTTTGTTCAGAGATTCTATAGATAACTTTGTGAATGTTTGTTGACCGAAAAGCTTTTTGTATTTATGTTTTTATATCATAATTTTTATGGAAATTTTTTATTTTATTAAAAGACTTGTCATTAATAACTTCTTCAATGCTTGTTGATTCCAATCGATAATTTTTTTAATTCAGTTTTACATTTCATAAATTTAACTGTGATATATTCTCAACTTTCTCGTGAAAAAACTTGGTGATGGATAAAAACATTTTAAAAACTGAGTGTTATTCGAATTACTCCATCTTTCAAGTATTATGTAAAGACCATATTGCTGATATCGTGATCAATAGTATTTTACAAATATTCTAATTTCTTGGTAGTTATTGTCTTGTGGCATGATGTAAATTTTCGTAGTGTTGATATATGTAAGACAGATTACCATGTTATGAACTTAAAAATAAAAAAACAATTAATTACCTTAATGATTTCAAAAATTGCATAATTAATATTTATTTTTAGAGTCTTTTACGAATCAATAAATTTTAAAAATACAGTCACCTAATCTTTTATTCTAGGTCAATATTGCAATTTTTTTTTTACTAACTCAATAAAATTTCTAAAATAAAACAAAAAAAAAAAATATGGTTATTTTGGAATTATTCTATAATTAATAAAAAACAAATATATAGTTCTGAATATAATTTAAATAATTGAATCTAAAAAAAAAAATACATAGTTATACGAGTTACAATTAATAAAAAACTAAACATTTGTAGATATTTTTAAACTATAAACCAAAAATACATGTTCGATTTAGAAAAAAAATAATAATAAAAATTCATCAAAGAATATTAAAGAAAAAAAAAAAATTGACCGTGAAACGACGAACAAGCAATACTACCAATGGTAAAAAAAATGAAAAGAAAAATAACCATGGATGTTATTGAGCCTGCAGTCCAATTCACAGGGCATTACAATTTGGGGCTTTTTTCCTCCACTGGCGGCGCTTGTGAAGCTTTTGTATGTAAAATCTATATAAAAAAAATTTTACAAGCGCCATCAGCGGCAAAAAATAGCCCTAAATTGTAAAAAATTTGCCCTGTGAATTGGACTGCTGATATACACTGTCCGTTTGTACGATTTAATGTAAGACCAATTATTACTAGATTTAAATTATAACTAGCTATACACAGTCGATAAAGAAGATTTCTTTTTCAAGGTTTTTCTTTTTTCCTCGATATTTTTTACAACCGAAAAAGAATAAAAAGAAACGGGCAAAAGAGTTTTTCAAAACTTTTTTTGGAGCCTTATAAACATTTTATTTCAACTCGATGATGACATTTTTTGGTCCGTTTTTTCGATTTTTTTTTCGGCGAGCCATAACTTTTGTTATAATCAAGATAGGGAGTTCGTATTAGGCTCAAATTATGCGCCTTAAAAAAATCTAGTGACGGCATTATGGGTTTTTTTTTCTCTCGATAACGGTTTTCGAGCAAAAAAATTAAATATCCGAATTTTTTGTCAAATTTTGAAGTTTTTTTTTTTTTTCTCAAAAACTATTATAGATAGGGGAAAAAACTCATTATGCGGGCGATAGAGTTTTTTCAGACGCATAAAATAAGCCTTATACGAAGTCTCTCTTTTGATTTTGCGTTGAGTTATTCATTGCGCCGTTTTTCAGTTTTTTTTCGGCGAGCCATAACTTTTGTTATAATTAAGATAGGGAGTTCGTATTAGGCTCAAATTATGCGCCTCGAAAAAATCTAGTGACGGCATGAAAGGTTTTTTTCTCTCTTAATAACGGTTTTCGAGAAAAAAAATTAAATATCAGAATTTTTTTTTTCAATTTTATAGTTTTTTTTTTTTTTCTCAAAAACTATTTCAAATGGAAAAGAATTTCGCAAAGCGGGCGATAGAGTCTGCTGAGACACATAAATTGAGCCTAATACGAAGTCTCTACTATGATTTTGCGTCGAGTTATTTATTGCGCAATTTTTATAACTAGTAAAATTTTCACATAAAAACGTATGTACTATTTTAAGTTACGTAATTAATAATTTAAAAATAATGAAATATAAAACAGAAAAGATTTACGAACAAAAAACCTCTGGTGATGAATACACTCCGATGGATAGTTTAGACACCACAAATTTTTAAGTAAGAAAAAAAATTTTTTCAAAATTTACATTTTAATTTTTTGACTAAAAACTATTATCAATAGAGCAAAAAACTTATCACGCGGGCGATAGAGTTTTTTAATGCGCTTCTTTTGAGCCTAGTACGAAGTCTCTCGGTTACTTAGTTCGTAAGTCATGAGCTTTTTTTTTTTTTCGCCGATGAATTCAAGACTGCGGCTGAGCCTATGGCTCCTAGCCTCCGTAAAAATCAAAAAATTCAAAATGGCGGAGTTTCAGGTATGAACAAAATTTTTTCAAATGGATACTATATTTTTTTTTTTTCCAAAAATGTTTCTTACATCAAAACTAACCCTTTTTACTTGAAAAGTTTTTCGATAAAATCACTTTTTTTTTCGGCCTAATTTTGTCTGTTGATGGATTTTCCTCAAAAAATATGGCTCAAATTTAAAAATGATATTTAGAAAAGTTGTAACATTCAGGAAGACAAACACGAAAAGAAAAAAAATTTTTTAAAAAGTTCAAAATGGCGGAGTTTAAAGTATGAACATCTTTTTTTTGGGGTTAGGTGTAATTTTTTATATCATCTGACTGCATCATTGAAAGATAGTTGTGAAAATAATAGCATTATGATTGGTGGACTTGAATCAGCTTTTCAGGATCATAAAAATGAACATTCTATAAATGTTGATGCAGATTCAATTTATCAGAGCAAAATTTTTTTTCAACTCATAGAATCTAGAGTTAGCGCACTGGAAACTATGTACAAACGAATTTCCGATGTAGTTGAAAAATTAGATCATAAGAAAATTTCATAAAAGGGGAAGGTTGATTTTGAAAATTGTAGTGGGGGAGCTAGCATCGGGCAACACTCAGAACCATATATATTTTGCCAGTTGTAAAAAACGAACTTGACAGTTAAGATCACAGTTGAAAAAATTAAAATGGCTATTTTTGTTGATTTTCAAGGATTCAATGATTTAATTTTTATTATCAAAGAACTTGCAATTAGTAATGCAAACTCGAATCTAGCAAGTAAAACTATAATTTTTGCTGCACCATGTGGAAAAGAAAATTTAACGAATGAGTATTGGAAGACTATTGAAAAAACTGTGACTAATGTGCATGGAATATTATTGAGTGCTGGGGATGTTGACTATCGTGAAGTATCAAATATAATTAATGAAAAACTGTTGATTTGGAATATATCTATGTAAAAGGTGCTGAGAAAAAAAAATGGCTATCAGAAATTTTGAAATCACAGCCTGCAACAATCATCAACCTTGATGATCTTGATTGTCCACCAGATGAAAAATTATATAATCTACCAACATTGAGGCATATGAATTGTCATACAGAATGCATTAATTATATTTGTGCTGCTGAAAATGTAAATCGATACAGACATTGGTTTGCTAGAGCCTTTACATTTCGACCATTTCTCCGCAAGTCTATCATGTTCTATAGTATTGTCGAAAATTTCGCAGATACACTGAAAAAAAAATTTGTACTTACCGAAAAAATATTTCATTGATATGGTAAAATATTTTTATGCTCCGCAAATATTTCAAAAGAAAAAATTATTGTTGTAATTCATAGATAAAATTATTTAATTTGACCAATTATTTGATTGATTGAGAAAAAATAAATCTTTATGCATGAAAAAATTATTTAAATGTTAAGAAAAAATAATTTTTTCAGTGACAAAAATGTTATTTGAAAATGACCAAATATTTTCCTATATATAAAAATTAATGTTTTCCAATCATTTTAATTTTTATTTCCAAATAAAAAAATAAGTTTTTAAAATCACACAATATTTTGTCGGTTTATAAAATTTTAGTTTTTCAATTATATCGATTTTTTTTTAAACTAAAAAATATTTTTTTATAATCACACAATATTTTGTCCGTTTATAAAAATTTTAGTTGTTTGATTATATTAATTTTTTTTCTGAACGAAAAAATATTTTTCTAATATCTCAAAATATTTTTTAATTTGATACAGTATTTTTTATAATTTGAAAAAATATTTTGAGATATTAGAAAAATATTTTTTCAAATTATAAAAAGCACAGTTTACCAATTATCTTAATTTTTTTTTTTACAAAAACGTATTCTTTTGAAATGACCAAACATTTTTTCAATTGGTAAAAATTTTAGTTTTTGCATCATATTATATTTTCTTAATACAAAAAATTCTTTTTCTGGACCGCACAGAATTTTGTCAGTTTATAAAAATTTTAGTTTTTCAATTATATTAATTTTTTTTAACATAAGAATATTTTTTCAAGATCACAAAATATTTGTTGTAATTATAAAAGTCACATTTTATTAATTATCTCAATTTATTATTAAAACAAAAAAATATTTTTGCATAATCGAAAAATATTTTTTCAACTTATAAAAATTACTGTTTTTTTTTCATTTTAATTCATTTTTCTCGAAACCCAAAATATTTTTTCAACGCTTAAAAATTAACGTTCTTGAATAAGTTTAAATTTTTTTCGAACAGAAGAATATTTTTCTAAAGTCACATTATATTTTTTTAAACTATAAATGACCATTTCTAAATCGTTTGATTTTTTTTTTTGTAACAAAAACGTATTTCTCTAAAATGACTAACAATTTTTTCAATTCGGAACGATTCCAGTTTTTCAATTGCATATAACGTTTGTAAAATGAAAAAATCTTTTTCTGAAGTCACAAAATATTTTTCCAATCTATAAAAATTACTGTTATTCAATCATTTTACTTTGTTTTTAACACAAAAAAATATTTTTCTGAACTATAAAAGTATTAGTTTCTCGATTGTTTTATTCGGTTTTTTAAATAAAACTGAGAAAAAAATTAGAACAAATCAGACACTGTGATTTATAGTTCAATAAAATATTTTGTGACTTTGGAAAAATATTTTTTCGTATCTAAAATAAGCACGAACAATTTAAAAAAATGTAATATTAGGAGTAAAAAAAGTTTGATCATTCTAGAAGTATATTTATTTGTATAAAAAAAATTGAAGTGATTGGGAAACTGTGACTTATATAATTTAAAAAAGATATTTTGTAGTTGTAGAAAAACATTTTTTTAAAAGAATAGAAATATTATTTTGAAGCAGAAAAATATTTCTTCCTTTCACAAAAGTTTTTGCTTCAAAAGAAATATTAGGAAAAGAAATCGTTTTATTATTCTACAGCAATTATTTAGCCGTTCGAAAACAATTTTTTTTTTTTTTTCGGGACTCGAAAAGTTACATTGGTCGATAGTGCACCAACTTGATGTACGATCGAATTTAATATAAATTACCAAGTTCGTAGGGAATACTTAATTACTAAGAGGTCAAGGAATCGTGCCACGGAATCCCAGACCTACTGAATACGCTGATCGAAGGGTGGAATTACATTTATGATGCTGAAATACATATGAAAAATTGATAAGTCGATCGCCACCTGTCGGCATTGCTATTACTTACTTATTTTGTGAAGTTACAAAAGTAACAAAAATTTTTGCTTTTTGAAAAATTATAAATTAAATGATTACTAAATCGGAAAAGGATTGATGAAAAAAAGAACTATAATAATAAATAATGTAAAAGGTTGTATTTGTGTTTCTCAATGGAAAAAAAAACCGAACAACTATGAATTTTTTTTTACATAAACATCAGTATTTTTATCTGTTAAAGATACCATTTTTTCTCTTTCTTAAAGTGATTAAAGAAAAAAAATAGAGGGTATACGATCAAGGCAAGTTGTATTTGCAATTGTTCTCTTTGTTGGTGAGGTTGAGACATTGATGTAGTTGATGTTATTGTAGTATCACGCATATCTTGTCTTGTTGAATTAATTATTCGCTGAGATTGTGTTAACGCAACATCAAAAAAGTGAATTTAGTTCTGGTGGCGATGGAGTTATTATTTGTACTATCATAAATTGTGCTGGTGCTTGTTGATGTATTACTTGTGGTAATATTTTACTTATTGCTGATTGACCAATATTTTCCAAGTTTATTACCGAAATCTCAATCATTTATATAAATTTTTTGATAATTCATTGCTCTATTTATCGTGAATTTTATTTATTAATTTTTATCAACAATTTTTAATGTAAAAAAATCAAGTAACGTGTCAAAGTATCAATCAAATCTGTTTTTTTACATCAGAACGATGCTCAAATAAATGTCAATATATAATATCATGTCCATTATTATTCTATCTTGAATTGAATACATTTTGTATACTGATAATACTACTGATCTTTTAAAAATATATATACAGTTTGTATTTGTTAAATCACCAGTGTTAATAATTCATCAGCATTTGAAAAAACAAAATTTTATATAATTTTTAACAATGACAGTCATACGTTAAATTGTTGCATTCCAAAATTCACTAAGACTATTTCTTGGTTATCATAAATTGTGTTGTATAATTTGACCAAGTAAACTGGTACATGGTGATTGTTACCATTATTGTTGTTAGTGTTTCAGTTTTTTTTAGAGACGTTGTATTTGCAATTGTTCTTTTTGTTGGTGATGTTATTGTAGTTTCGATTGAAATGATGTTATTTTAGTATCAGGCTTTTTTATGTTGTTGAATCAATAATTTGCTGTGTTTGTGTTGAAGCAACATTAAGACGTAAATTTGGCTCTTGCGGCAATGGAGTTATTGTTCGTGATATCATGTATTGTGCTGACACTTGTTCAGGTAGTACTTTTGGTGATATTTTACTAATTGCTTATTGATCCACTTTCTTCAACTTTATTCCCGAAAAATAAATAATATATGTTACCTCTTTAATGATCAAATACTTATTTTATCGTAAATTTTATTAATTGATATTTTTAACTGATTCTTGATGTAAAAAAATCAAGTTAAAATATCCAGAAAGTAAAGTTTTCTCTTATGGCAATGATGTTATTATTCGTGGAATCATACATTGTGCTGGTACTTGTTCAGGTATTACTTGTGGTAATATTTAACTAATTGCTGATTGATTTATTGATTATGTACATTAAAACTTTTTATTGATAGCTAGCCAAGGTGGTGTTGCAAACATTTGTTTATTTCATTAGTAATGAATCATTACCTATGTATAAGGATTGTCTTGATTTGGTTTAATATGTGGTAGCATTGTTTGTTGTAGTTGTCTTTTGCTGTTTTTTTTTTTAAAATAATTTTAGTGTGTTGTTGACGTGGTCATATTTGTGTTATAATTGATATCAATGGTATATTTTTGGAATGACCGTCACTTTTGAAGGCAAAATTTGAGGACCGTATGTCACATGCGTTGCCAGATATTTTTTCGTTGTCCATTGACACGATTGACTCTCTTCAACGTGATAAGCTTGTATATGCTCAGCAAATGCTTTCAATACGAATTTTTTTAAAACAAAATATATTATGTTTTCAGACTGTATTAAATATTTAATCTTTCCAAATCTTGGCAAATCAGAGTTACCTTCATTAATACATACAGTGACCCCAGGCTTGTATAACGTACCATCATACTTTACCCATGAATATACACTGTGTGGATTTTTTAGGTTTATTGGTGTACAGTCTCTAAATTCCGACCAGTCATCAATTGTATCTAAGTAAATTGTATTTTTCACACCTACAACTATACTCGTCAGCATTGGTTCTTGTATCAAAATTCTATGTGCCCATTGCAGTCGATGTTTGACACTTAACGTATAGGCCGGACATTTTCGTGATGTTATACTCCTTGCAACTTGCTTGAAAAATCGATGTTTTGCTTCACCTCGAATAGTACTCAGTCCTCGAATCGATCCATGCTTAATCATATTTCTTGGAATATGTAACCAAAAATGTAATTTTGGTACGAGATGGGTGTTGAATAATTGCAGATATAAGTGATGATAAGAGTGATGATCTTTGATTAATTTAGTGAGCTCTTTTGGTCTTGTTTCTTTATTGAAAGACGAAGACATAATTATGCAGTTAATTTTTCTTGTCATAATGTACAATTTCCAAGTTTTATCATCTGGATCAATAAGATGACTTACAAGTATAGACAAATTCATCACCAACCATGACATTTCAGAGCCTGATAGAATGAAATATTTTTTTTTTAACTGCTTGATATTAGTAGTAATTGGAGGAGGAATATTGACTCCGGATGATTTATCAATATTGTATCCAGATATTCTTTCATTCAAATAATTAATTGTGAAATATTTTTTTTTATAGATTAAATCGTAGAGTACCTCTCTCATTATATACCGATAGCCACCTTCTTCCTTGTCATGAAAAGGATCCATAGTTGGTGAATCAAACATATTAAACACGTCAAAAAACACTGACTTTTCTTTGACACCATGTGATAAAGATGCAACATCTTTCGGATAATTTGTTTGAGTTCGTAGAAGCCTTGCATTTTCTACTAATTGCTGACGATAAACTTTCTTACTTGCTCTACAAATTCTACAATAATAAGTTGCATTGAAAGTGGAATTAAAACCAAGAATTTGATTGAGTGCTAAATTGTCACCTAATAACTGAGCAAGATGAAAAAATATATGATATTTCTGGCCATTTACGCTCACAACAATTCCTTCTTTTTGTAGCTCTTTTATTTCTTCACTCAAATTATTAAAAAATTTTTTGTTAGCTGATGTGTGAAAGCAATTATAGTCTTGTTGTTTGTGTTTTTGAGCCAAAAACCAGTTCTTTAATTGACCAGCAAATTCGGATGGAAGACAACTGATAGAGTAATAAATACCAGTCATTTTTCTGAGGCATTTATGAGATCTCAATGGGTTATTGATTTCGTAATCATCAGTGTATATACTCAATGGAAGTACCAACTTATCTGAATATTTACTTTTGATTTTTCTCCAATTTTCCCCGTGTAACATTGACGATACAATTGATGGCGATGAATATAATTCAGTTTCTTTTTCATCCATATATTCCTTAATAGTTTGAAAAACATTAGGCAGTTCTAGAAACTGCTTCAAAAGCTTTTTCATTGGCACAGTAATTATATTTATCTTAACTTTTTTATAAGTTTTTCGTAAATTAATCCTGCGAAGTTGTAGTACTGTTTTGACTAATTTTATTTCTGGTTTAATTAATACTCCACGTTTTTCTAAATGCATCATGGCCTTGTGTTCTGTATTTATTTTATTGAATGATTTTTTGAATAAATTAATAGCACAATTTACTTTTTCATCGTCAGTAAATAAACCTTCCAAATATTTTTTTAAATCATCAATGGATTGATGATAAAATTCTTGAAATTTTAATGAAACTTTTTGAACTAAACTTCTCGGTATTATAGGATCAGCATACAACTCAGTCATTACCTGCTCAGCTTTGCTAAACTGATTTTCTTGAAAGTGAGATAACATTTTATCATATGTTGACGTATTTATTTTAAAAGACACATTATTATTATCATGGTTGTTTGTTAATTCTAGCTGCGTGGTTTTATTTGAACAAATTTTATCAACAAGTATCAAGTTTTGGCTAATTTCACAATCAGGCATAGCATTTATTTCGTTATTAGTCGTAGGTTGAATACTTAAAGTCTGGGATGCAGCATTTGTGTTTGATTTAACTTCAACAGTGTCCTCGTCAGGTGCTGTTGATACATTTGGTATAAGTGGATGAGATTTTGTCACATGATCCATGTACACTTTTAAGGATTTAAATGATCGCCAACAATTTGCAATAGGACAATCTTTGGATATTAGAACCATGAAGTTTAAAATGATCAATCAATTGTAATCTATTTTTTTTTGTAACTTTGCAACATGGACAGACAATCATTTTCATTACTTCAGATTCGTATTGTTTCTTTAGACCTGTTACATCCAAATTTTCTAAAAAAATAAAACAAAAAGGAAGAACTTGTAATGATTTTTATTAAAAACAATAGTAAATTTTCAAATTCAATAAATAAATTATTGTTAAAAATTGAGTTTATATTGAACTTATTATTCATTTAAATATTTATTTTAATTTATTCAATTTATATATGCTTTTGTATAGTAAATTTACAAAAATATTTAAAAAAAAAAAAATTAACATCTTATAAAATCATCAAAAATTTATTTAGTCTGAGCTCACTATAAAATGAGGAATACTTTGATGCACATTCAATTGGCATTTAAAAAATGTAGGGAACAAGTAAATTTAATTTATTCTATTTGACTCACAAATTAATAGATACAGTGTAAAAAAAACTGAATTCTAGTAACAGTATTGATATTTTTTTTTATTTGAAATAAACATATTGAACTAAGTTTAATGACTTTCTTATCATATTTTTATTTTAATTTTCTCAAAAATAAACTTATTTCATATGTTATCGACTTGTAAGACTACTTTATGAGTATGTAAAACTAATTTCAAAATCATACTACTTTTTATTTATAAGAAAAAAAATGATCATACAGTTGCTGAAGCAACTGTGCCTTCCCTGCGGGGGGAATTTTAATTTCTTCTTTAATATATATTGAAATTCGTGACTACAAATTTATTTCATTCTCTATTGTTACAATGATATTGTTACAGCTAAAATCTATTTAATTTCCATTCATTTTGCTTGTTCCTTCTAATGGCTCATCTCCATGTCGAAAATCGCTTTCTTCTAACCTTTTAAACTCTCTGTTTTTATTCATTTTGTTGTACTATGGTTTTAGCCTGTCAATGTTAAATATTTATTACAAAATTGTCGAGTTCGATTGTATTTATTCTATTTACTTTTTTCTCTCGGTTGAATCATAATTTAACGTTTTAGTTGTTGCTGAAGTCGTCATTATATTTTTAATTTTTTTATATTCATTTATTTTCAATTCCTTTAATGCTATCACATCACCCTTTTTTCCCTAGAAATTTTCTGTCTTTTCATTCCATATAGTTAGTTCAATCTGAAATATATTTACTTTGGTAAATTTATTATCTTTATTTATAGTTGAATCAAACTTTTTTTCATTCAAATTTTATTTTACTTCATAATCACTGTCGTCTGCTAATGTTAGTGTTCTTTATTTTAATAACCGTCCTGACATTGCATATATAAATTCCACTTTATTTATTGCTATTATGATTGCAATGATATCTACATAATGTCATTATTACTATTGAATAGTTTCCTTTTTTTTTTTTTTTTTTTTCGCTAAAATTATTTTGCCTGCAAATGAATTAATTGGTAGATGTACAATTTCTTGTATTTTTTTTAAACTCGAAATTAATGTTTGGTATATTTTCATTTTCCTCATCGTTATCGAATTTTATATTAGCTTCTAATGGTATCATTATTCCTTTATTATTTATTGATGGGTATTGTTAATTAATTTTTCTCACTAATCCTCCAGTGATCGTATATATTTTGTTTAAATTGAATATTTAATAATTTATCATGTTAATAATTTTTTTAAAAATCTTTTTGTTGAAAAATCTTGTTGAAAAATATGATTTTTCCATGATATTTTGCTATACTTTTCTTTTTTGTTTACTGATATTTTCCTAATATTTTCCTATAATTATCGTATTTTTCTTTATATTCAGTGATTTTTCTATATTTTTGTTTATTCGTTTATATATTCTTTATTTTCCTATATTTTTCTTTATTTTCCATATTCATCGTGTTTAGATTAATTAAGGGACTTAGAAAATTTTCGGGGGGCGGGGGGCATAATTAATATGTTCCCTTATTTATCGTTTTTTTCTTTATATTCAGTCACTTTTCTATATTTTCCTTTATATTCACTGATATTTTCCCATATTTAGCGTTTTTTTCTTCATATTCAGTCACTTTTCTATATTTTCCTTTATATTTAGCGATTTTTCTTTGATATTTTTCTATATTCTCCTTTATATTTACTGATATTTTTCCATACTTATCGTTTTTTTTTTATATTCAGTCACTTTTCTATATTTTTCTTTATATTTACTGATATTTTCCCATATTTATCTTTTTTTTCTTTATATTCAGTGGAAAACGACCAGCACATAAACCGCCGTCACACACAGAAACAGATGACCGGTATAACAATAACAACAGAGGTGGGGGAACGAATGGACAGAGAAGATGGACCCCGCACAACAACAATAACAAAGGTTTTGACAGAAAGTCAAGCAATACAATACGCTGTGCAAGGTGCAATGGTTACAATCACCATGCAAAAGATTGCTATTCAAAAAATATTTACAAACATGCAAATTATGCGGAAGAAGAAGAAGAAGAAGATGAATACGGAGAAAATATTGAACTCGCTGCAAGTGCTCAAACAAATGAAGAAATCGCATTAATGAATTATGTAAACAATGCTAACAAATCAAACGATAAAAATCTATGGTGCTTAGATAGTGGCAGTACATCACATATCACTGCAAACAATAAGCTATTTAAACAAATTGAAAAAGCAAATTTAAAATTAAGCCTTGCCAATAATGATTCAACACAAATAAGTGGTGTTGGTGAAATTAAAATAAATATTAATGATGGTAATAAACAAAAGACAGTGAAATTCGATCGTGTTTTATATGTGAATGATTTAAGAACTAATTTACTGTCAGTGTTAAAAATGACAGATAAAAATTATAAAATCCTCTTTGAAAAAGAAAAAGCGACAATATCTGACATAAATGATAATGTACTGATAACAGCAAAGCGAATTGGCAATCTATACTATATCCAAGAGAGCCAAAACGCTGCAAATCTTGCCGAATTTAATTCCAAAAATGACTTTGAAAAATGGCATCAACGTCTAGGCCATGTCAACGAAAAAGATATAAAGCTCATGTGTAAACAAGGAATACTAAATATACCAAAATCAACTCAAGAAATTAAAAACTGTGAAGTTTGTGCTCAAGAAAAAGTTGTTAATCAACCATTTCCAAAATCCAATGACGGGAGAACAACAGATTGACTAGAAATAGTCTACAGTGACGTAAGCGATCCATTTCGACGCCCTTCTCACAGTGGACACAGATTCTTCATCACCTTCATAGATGACTACTCAAGATGGGGTGAAGTATACTTTTTAAAACATAAAAATGAAGCGTTAGAAAAATTTAAAATATATAAGTCTATGGTTGAAAATTTTACTGGCAAGAAAATTAAAATGTTACAGACAGATAATGGTCGAGAATACTGCAATTCAAACTTTGATAAATTCCTAAAAGAAAATGGAATTAAGAGGATGTTAACTGTACCATATACACCACAACAAAATGGCGTAGATGAAAGAAAAAATAGAACCCTGGATGAAATGGCAAAGTGCATGATGCGACATGCTGAAATACCAGGTATATTTTGGGCTGGAGCAATCAATACAGCCAATTATATTCGTAACAGATGTCCAACAAAACCTTTAAATGGCAAAACGCCTCATGAGCTGTGGACAAATAAAATTCCAAACGTTGACCATTTTCAAATTTTTGGGACAACAGTATATGCCTTAGATAACAAAATAAACAAAGGCAAATTTGATTCACGAGCACACAAATGTGTATTTGTTGGATATTCAGATACATCAAAAGCATACAGAGTCTGGAATCCAGAAACTCGAAAAATAATAATATGCCGCAGTGCAAAATTCATGAATGATAAGTATTATAATAATATGTATGAAGAAATTCTAGGTGAAGGTGGGGACATGGTGAACCAAAATCCACCATCGAATTCCCTCAAAATAATTAATAATGAACCATCAATTAATAATGAATATGTTTCAGACAATGAATCCATTGATGATTTCCAACTAGCTCCAGAAACACCTATTAGAGAAAATCTACCAGATAGACCAAATAATACATCAATAAGAGGTCGTGGTAGACCAACTATATTGAGAACAGGTGGTAAAGGTAGACCTAGAAAAATATATCAACAAATAAGAAACAATACAATAGAAATTGTAGATGGCTCTGAAGATGAGCTACCAAATGAACTAGCAGCTGATAAAATTGCAAACCTAACTGAAGACCCAATTACAATTCAAGATGCCAAAAATTCTGATGATGCCGAAGAATGGCAACAAGCAATCGAAAATGAATTACTATCTCAAATTAAAAACAAAACATGGGATATTGTACCAAAACCAAAAGACAAAAGAAATTCCTGGCTCAATTTCTGGCAAAAAGAAAGTCAGATTAGTAGCTAAAGGATGCTCTCAACAATCAGATGAAGATTATTTTGAAACATTCTCACCAGTTGCAAGACTCACTTCAATAAGAGTTATGGCTGCACTAGCAGCAGAATTTGGACTCATGATACATCAAATGGATGTCGTAACAGCCTACCTGAATGGTGACTTGAATGGGAAAGTCTACATGAAAGTCCCTGAAGGGCTTGAAGATATGCTGACTAAAATGTTGTCCGGCAAACCTGTCGGATCGAGTAGGCAGGTCATGTCAGACACACGCATTTTAGAAACAGCAGAAAATTGGAAAAATGAACTCCATAATGAGAACAACAAAGTCTGTTTATTAAGAAAAGCATTATACGGACTTAAACAGGCTGGAGTTCAATGGAACAGGAAACTGGTAACTGAATTGAAGAAACTAGGCCTACAACAGCTTACTCAGGATCCATGCATGTTTGTCGCCAGAGACAAACACGACATCATGATAATATTATTATATGTGGATGACATGCTCATTGCATCTGCTAATATTACATGGATAAATGAAATCAAATCGTCACTCTCCAAAGTTTTTGAAATGAAAAATCTTGGTGAAGTAAAACTATGCTTAGGTATAGAATTTAGCAGGCCTAAAGTAAATGATGTAGTACAATTAAATCAGAAGAAGTACATAGAGGATATTCTTGAAAGATTTGATATGTCAAACTGCAAGCCAGTCTTGACTCCTATCGAGGCTAACTGCAACTTAGAGAAACCAAAGAATATAAATAACGATGAACTCCAAAGACTTCCATACAGGCAACTCATTGGAGCTCTGATGTATTTAGCCATTTCTACCAGGCCAGACATCTCATATGCAGTAAGCTATCTTAGTCAATTTAACTCATGTTACTCATCTGAACATTGGAAAGCAGCAAAAAGAGTTCTCAGAAATTTAAAAGGCAGTATAGATACCAAGCTTGTATATAAAAGAACTGGTAAACAATTGTATGGTGTTGCTGATGCTGATTGGGCAGGTGACAGAAATGATAGAAAATCATATACTGGATATGCTTTCATATTGGCTGGTGCCAGTATATCATGGGAATCAAGAAAGCAAAGGACTATCGCCTTATCTAGCACTGAAGCCGAATATATGGCTTTATCAGAGTCAACCAGAGAAGCGTTATACTTACAAGAGCTATTTCGTCAGATTGGTATGTTAATAGAATATACAACTATTTACAATGACAATCAAAGTGCTCAAAAGCTTGTATTTAGTCAAGCATATCATTCTCGCACTAAACAAATTGACATTAGACATCATTTCATCCGAGACGTCTATGAAAAAGGGCGAGTAACACCATCATATCTATCAACTGATAAGATGCCAGCAGACATGTTAACTAAAGGGTTAACATCCACTAAACTGACAAGTTGCAGCCAAGGACTTGGTCTACAAATAACGTAAACAACAGGTTCTACGCCATCATCTTTGAGAGGAGGTGTTGGAGATACAAAGTCTGATGACACGTCCCTGACTAAATATATTTACAACTGCTACACTACTGGACACGAATCTTAACTTACAGGCTGAAACTAAACAAACATACACAACCATACACTACACACACACTATATGCACCCCTATATAATATATTCATTCCAGTTCCGGCCGCCGTGCACTTTACACTCTTGCCTCGCATTATATATTCTCTGACTGCTAATTAAATAGACGTAACCAATAATATTAAATTGTACTTGTTATTATTTATGATCTACCTTCACATAACCAACAATAAATATAAAAAAATAATATGAATGGGTATACAGTACAAAAAATTTGTTAAGTTTCATTGTAATTTCAAAGTCTTTTGAAAATATTTTTGTGTATATTTGAAGGTCATACAAAGTAGTATAAAATGGAATGGGTAAGCTTTTTTAATTTTCATGATATTATTTAATTTCATAAGTAATTTGTCGAGCTCTCAAAAATAAGAAAAAACTTGAATCACATTCAATAAATATCAGAGAAACTTGGGGAACAAGTCGAAATAAATTGATAAAATGATAGACATAGCGTAATAAAGCAATCAAAATCAAGTAACGTACAGTATTTAGTTTTTTTTTGTCAATTATTACGTTTGTTAATTAATTTGTTTACTATTTATTTAATGATAGACATAGCGTAATAAAGCAATCAAAATCAAGTAACGTACAGTATTTAGTTTTTTTTTGTCAATTATTACGTTTGTTAATTAATTTGTTTACTATTTATTTAAAATTTTTATTGAAAAATTATTCAACAAGAATTGAATAGAATCGATTTCATAAACATACATAAACATACATGAACATATATGAACATGTATATTCATGTCATATGACAGACGTACTTATTTGACCTTTTGTTGACTATTGAGATTTTTACTATTTTATCATTATAATTTTTTTGTCTTATTAATTAACAATAAATCTTATGCTCATTCGAATTTTTTATTCAAAACTTATCTATAAAGAATCAAATTAAATAAATTTTATGGATGAAATAATAAGTTAAACAATAAATAAAATAATATAATTATAATATATAACAATAATAACAAGATAGATATTTATTTATAAATTTTACACTTACTTTGGCAAAAATATTCTGTTTTTTTTTGACGTTTTTAATGATATTAATATGATAGATTATTTATGCATATTTCATATATACTAAGTCTTATAATATATAGTTTATATTGATTGTTTAATATAATTAAAATTAATGTATATGTTATAAACAAAAAAGATTCATTATGAACATGAAAAAAACTATGAATTAGGCTGGTGTCTGTCTTTATTATTGACAAGTTATAAAGCAGTATAAAGCTAAGTTTACATGACCTATAAAGGCTACAAAAGTTTGCGACCGCGCACACTTCCAAATGCTTCCGAATTCATCCTGAGATTTGGCAACACTGCCATGTCTGAGGAGAATCCCGCCAAAATCTCACACACATTCACACACCTGTCGTCATCCGACGTTGCATTTATTTTTTTTATTTTTGTGGCCTTTGTTACACGGAAGATTACATCAAAACATTAGTTCAACGTAGATGAAAAATAAAGAAAAAAAACGATATTGTGTTTTATGTTTTATAGTAAGTGAAATACAATTTTTTTCTAAAATATATTCTATTTCAATCGTACCGAATGTATTTTTTTGATCGTTATTTAATTTTCAACATTTTGTTATTGGTTATTTTTTGGATAAGTACTAAAACTACAGCAGAAAAATCTCAAAAATAAAAAAAAAAACACAACAAATGTTAAAAATGGCAAAAACTTTCATTGTCAGAAATTATTTTCTTTCTTTTTATTGAAACCACGTCAGCATGTCTTCGCAACAGAAACTTTTAATGTGTTATCTGTCTTCCAATCCGGAGAACCTGGAGAGGTCTTAAACTATTTTAAGAAAGATGGAATATTAAAAGAGAATATGCGGCAAATACCCAAGTGGAAAAAATATATATAGAATATATATAAAAAATATATGAAATATATATAGAGAATGTATGGATTTGGACATAGTTTTTCTATATATATTTCATATATATTTTATATATATTCTATATATATTGTAATCATCTACCTAATTTAAAGTATCTCGATTGACAGCTTATATATTCAAGTCTCGAAAAAGATCTAAAGTTTATAATAAAACTAAACATTGATTGATACTTTGACACGTTACTTGATTTTTTTACATTAAAAATTGTTGATAAAAATTAATAAATAAAATTTACGATAAATAGAGCAACGAATTATCAAAAAAGTTATATAAATGATTGAGATTTCGGTAATGAACTTGGAAAATATTGGTCAATCAGCAATTCGTAAAATATCACCAAAAGTACTACCTGAACAAGTACCAGTACAATATATGATATCACGAACAATAACTCCATTGCCACGAGAGCCAAATTTACGTCTTAATATTGCTTCAACACAAACACAGCAAATAATTGATTCAACAACATGAAAAAGCCTGATACTAAAATATCATGATTTCCATCAAAGCTACAACAACATCACCATCAAATAGAACAATTGCGAATACAACGTCTCTAGAGAAAACTGAAGCAACAACAACAACAATAATAATAACAAGCACCATGTATCAGTTTACTTGGTCAAATTATACAACACAATTTATGATAACCAAGAGATAGTCTCAGTGAATTTTGGAATGCAACAATTTCACGTATGACTGTCACTGTTAATGATCGTGAAAAAATTGGTTTTTCAAATCCTGATAGATATTAAACTCGGCCAAATAATTCGACAAATACAAATTTTATATATATTCAAGAAAAATAACAGTATCATCAGTTTACCAAATGTATTTAAATCACAATGAAGCAATGAGAGACATGATATTATATATTTGACGTCTCATTGAGAATTGTCCTGATGGAAAATAAAATAAAATTCACGACAAATAAAATATTTGATCATCAAAGAAGTAACATATATTATTTATTTTTCGAGAATAAAGTTAAAGGAAGTGGATCAATCAGCAATTAATTCTATATTACTAAAAGTTATACTTGAACAAGTACCAGCATAATGTGTAATTCCACGAATAATAACTTCATTGCCACAAGAGCCAACTTTACTTTCTGGATGTTGCTTCAACACAAACTCAGCAAATAATTGATTCAACAACATAAAAAAGCCTAATACTATAATAACGTCAACTCCATCAAGGCCACAACAACATCACCAACAAAGAGAACAAATGCAAATACAACGTCTCTAAAAAAAAATAAACTGGTTTACTTGGTCAAATTTTACAACACAATCCATAATAACCAAGAGATAGTCTCAGTGAATTTTGGAATGCAACATTTTCAGGTGTGACTGTCACTGCTAATGATAGTGGAAAAATTGGTTTTTCAAATCCTGATAGATTGTGACCTTGACCAAATGATTCGAGAAATTCAAAATTTATATATATCTTACAAAAATAACAGTATCATCAGTATATACCGAATGTATTAAAATCAAAATGTAGAATTAATGGACATGATATTATATATTTACGTGTATTTGAGCATTTTGCTGATGTAGAAAAAAAAAATTTAAGTGAAGCTTTAACATTTTAACTTGATTTTTTAACATCAAGAATGAGATATAAATATCAATTAATAAAATTCTTGATGAAAAAAATATTCGATCATTAAAGAGGTAACATATATGATTTATTTTTCGGGAATAGAGTTGAAAAAAGTGGATCAATCAGCAATTAATAAAATATTACCACAAGTAATACTTGAACAAGCACCAACATAATTTAAGATTCCACAAATAAATATTCCACCGCCATAAGAGCCAACTTCACTTTCTCGATGTTGCTCAAACACAAACATGGCAAATAGATAATATAACGGAACAAGATAGCCTGATACTCCATTAACATCAATTCCATCAATGCCACAACATCACCAACAAAGAGAACAATTGCAAATACAACTACTCGAAAAAAATATTCGAATAACAACGACATTAAAAACAACAAGCACCATGTACCAGTTTACTTGGTCAAATTTTACAACACAATCTATGATAACCAAGAGATATCAGAATGTATTAAATTCATAAGAACCAAAAGGTATACAGAATGTATCAAAATTTAGATGAAATGATAATAGACGTGATATTATATATTCATACATATTTTATACATGTTTTAGCATCTTGCTGATGTAAAAAAAAAAATTTAATTGATACTTTGACATTTTCACTTGATTTTTTTACATCAAGAATCAGTTAAAAATATCAATTATCAAAATTCACGATAAAATAAGTATTTGATCATTAAAGAGGTAACATATATAATTTATTTTTCGTGAATAAAGTTGAAGAAAGTAGATTGATCAGCAATAAGTAAAATATCACTACAAGTAATATTTATACAAGTACCAGCATAATGTATGATTCCACGAATAATAACTTCATTGCCACATGAGCCAACTTTACTTTCTGGATCAAAAAGCCTCATACGTCAACTCCATTAAGGCCACAACAACATCACCAACAAAGAGAACAATTGCAAATACAACGTCTCCAAAAAAAAAAAAACTGAAACAACAACAACAACAATAATAATAACAAGCACCATGTACCAGTTTACTTGGTCACATTATACAACACAATTTATGATAACCAAGAGATAGTCTCAGTGAATTTTGGAATGCAACAATTTCACTTATGACTGTCACTGTTGATGATCGTGGAAAAAATTGGTTTTCCAAATCCTGATAGATATTAAACTCGGCCAAACGATTCGACAAATACAAATTTTATATATATTCAAGAAAAATAACAGTATCATCAGTTTACCAAATGTATTTAAATCATAATGAAGCAATGAGAGACATGATATTATATATTTACGTCTCATTGAGAATTGTCCTGATGGAAAATAAAATGAAATTCACGACAAATAAAATATTTGATCATCAAAGAAGATACATATATTATTTATTTTTCGGGAATAAAGTTAAAGGAAGTGGATCAATCAGCGATTAATTCTATATTACTAAAAGTTATACTCGAACAAGTACCAGCATAATGTGTGATTCCACGAATAATAACTTCATTGCCACAAGAGCCAACTTTACTTTCTGGATGTTGCTTCAACACAAACACAGCAAATAATTGATTCAACAACATAAAAAAGCCTAATACTATAATAACGTCAACTCCATCTAGGCCACAGCAACAACACCAACAAAGAGAACAATTGCAAATATAACTACTTGAAAAAAATATTGAAATAACAACAACTACAATATAAATAACAAGCACCATGTACCAGTTTACTTGGTCAATTTTTGAAATCAAAATGAAATAATAATGGACATGATATTATATATTTACGTGTATTTGAGCATCGTGGTGATGTAGAAAAAAAAAACTTTCAGTGAAGCTTTAATATTTTAACTCGATTTTTTCACATCAAGAATTAGTCAAAAATATCAATTAATAAAATTCACGATAAAAAAAATATTTGATTATTAAAGAGGTACCATATATAATTTATTTTTCGGTAATCAAGTTAAAGGAAGTGGATCAATCAGCAATTAGCAAAATATTAACAATTACCAACATAATCACGAATAATAATTCCATTGCCATTAGAACCAAATTTACTTTCTGGATGTCGCTCTATCACAAATCCAGCAAATAATTAATTTAACGAGACAAGATATGCCTGATCCTATAATAACATCAACTCCACTACTGCCACAACAACATTACTAACATCACCAACAAATTGCAAATAAGACTACCCCAAAAAAAACTGAAATAACAACAACAATAATAATTACAAGCACTATGCGCCAGTTTACTTGTTCAAATTTTAAAAAAAAATTTCATAAGAAGAATAAAAAGACAGTCTTAGTAATTTTTTCAATGCAACAATTCGACGTTTGACCGTCATTGTTAAAGCTTGTAAAAAAATTGGTTTCTTTAATCCTGATAGATTTCAAATTCTACTGAATTATTTGGCAAATACACAGTGTACACATATTCAAGAAAAATTGTGGTATTATCACCTTACAAAATTTCTAAAAATAAAGATGATAATAATGATCGTAATATTGAAACACGTCGAGAATTACCCGTTGTTTTTAAAATCGTACTTTATATCGTTAATTAATTATTAATTATTATCCATTTTATCGATACAATGTTGTTGACTGTATTTAACTCTTAATCAATAATTAAAAAGCTAACTTATTTTTACCATTAAATGGTTACATCTCACATAAACTTCAGCAAGAAAAAAAAGCCTGAAAAATATTATCTATAGTAATAATACTAATAAGGAAGTAGAGTAATATTTTTATTTTTAAAACCTTATTTATCTGTATTTTATACATAATATATTATTAAGCATTATCATTATTATCATTTTATTACTATACAATTAACAATTTCACAGACTTTTAAATGAAGATTTTAATATTCTGGACCAAAAAATTTGTAAAATTTTTACTTGCGAAAAGCCAGAACAACTGTATTATATACCCAAGATTAGTGGATGTAAAGCAAAAAATATTAAAGCTGTAGCTTCAAGAGGCAAACTACCACTTATATACAGAAAATTTAATTATAAAAAAAAAAATGTATATAACGAAAAAGGCAAGGAAGAAACTCTGAACAAAATTGGTAAGTTTATTTTTTACTTCCATTTCTATTTATTGAATTTATTTTAAATATATTTTATTTACTGCTTCACATATAACAGATGATGATGATGATAATATTGATGATGGACTAAAGAAAAAAAAGGATCGGTTGAAAACCAATAGAGAGCCAAAGGAGCTCGTTTTAAAGAATTGGGTGGACACAATGAAAATAAGAAAAAGTAGCAACTACAATACTACTGATGATTTTATACAAGACTGGCCAATTTTGAGTGAGCCCATAGCTGCTGAATTAATTAAACATGATTTTGATGATATGAAATCGAGTTTAAAAAAGAATTAAATGCAACAACATTGAGCAAATTAATTAATGAACTTTGCGTTGTTCGAAAAAAAAATATCAATGAAACCGCAAAAAATTATATTGAGATAATTAAAAAAAATAATAACAATAATGTAGAATAATATAATAAAAATATAATAAATTATCATTTTCTTATTAAGGTTTCTTGATCACTTTTTGATAAAAAATCTTGATCAAGCCTTGATCCATTTTTGCGTTACGTTTTGATCAATTCTTAATCAAGTTGTCTGATCAAAACTTGATCTGAGATCAAGTTGCCTCATCAAGTTTTGATCATATCCTGAACTGAATTTCTACTCGGGTAACTTCTAACAAGTCTTGTGTGAGTCTTGTACAAGTATTGTATACATGGCTTGTACATTGCTTGTACAAGCAGAATACACGCGAGCGATAAACGAAATCAAAAACCATCGTTGTACATACATTGTACAAGCCTTGTAACCACGCTCGTACAAGGCTTGAACGAGTATTGTAATCGATCTCAGCGATTCAGTCCGTAGCAGATTTTGTTTATTAAAAAACAAAAATGTCTAAATTCTAGACATTGTCGTCTTGCTTTGTAACAAGTTTATTTTCATTAATTACAAAAATGTCTAAATTCTAGACACGGTCGTCTTGCTTTGTAACAGATTTTGTTAGTTAAAAAACAAAAATGTCTAAAGTCTAGACACTGTTATGTCTTGCTTTGTAACACGTTTGGTTTTATTAATTACAAAAATGTCTAAATTCTAAACATTGTCGTCTTGCTTTATAACAGATTTCGTTTCCTTAAAAACAAAAGTGTCTAAATTTTAGACAATATTACAGATAGCCTTATAACAGATTTGGTTTAATTCAAAACAAAATTACCTAAATTTTAGACACTTTTTGTTTTGATGTAAATACTTGTACGCCTTGGTTTATGAATGAAGTCAGTAGTGTACCAAAGCGGGTTCTCGGACAATTTGATATCAAAGACCCCCGCTGTGCAATTAAATAAATAAATTTCGTAATTGATAGAGCCGCCATTTTGTTTTTTTTCTTTTTTTTGAAAAAAATAATTTTTGTTCCGACGGGGATTTGAACCCGGACCCTCTGGGTGAGAGTCGAGAGCCTAATGCTCAGGACCACACCAGCATTTTGCTGAAGGTGATGTTCGATGGTTTCATATATATTTAGCCATAGGATCAATGCATTACTTAATTTATAAAATATTTCTATGAAATAACAAATAGAAATTTATTTACAAATCTTCAGAATGCTAGTAATATTATTAAATATAAATATAAATCAATATATATTACAAAATTTTAATTTTACATATATTACAAAATTTTTTACTACTTAAATTTAAAAACATAAATAAATAAATAAATAAACAAATATATAAATAACTAAATAAATAATCAAGGAATGCTATGGAAATTAAATTGTATTAAAATATAAAAAATGGAGCATAGGCAAATATAAATATGATTTTATAATTTTTTATTTGAAATCTAAAATTGTTATTTTTATACATCAATAATTTCATCACCAATTCCTTCATCAGCATGACCATCTTCATCTCCAACTTCTATTATTTCTTCATTGTCATCCTCATCTTCATCCATCTCCTTGTCTGATATTGCACCATCAAGATGGCCATCCCAAATATGACGCAGGGGTGTAATTTCTGCAATGAAATGAAAATTCATATAAAACAATATTAAATATACATGAAATTAAAAAAGTATTTGTTTATTAATTGTTACTTACTGTACACAATTAATGCTCGACCCATTGGTGATTTTGTAATTTGGAAAGTTCCTATAAAACAAGATAAATAAATAAAATTAAAATTACAAATTATTATCATAAATTATCTATTCAATAAATATAAAATGAAATTTACCATTGGATGTGATGTTGTATGGAGCATCATGGTCTGCAAGTGCTCTATCATCTTGATCCCTCCAGTCAGTCCCAGTTAATTGATCTATAACAAATAAAATTCAAAATTATTCAACTATTACTACATACTCATAATAATAACAATAATAATAATTATATTAAGTACATAGACAAATACTTACGTATATCAATCAGTGTTGCCGCAGGAGGTACAGTTGTACTTTTCGAGGTACGTTTTTGAAACGCCAGTACAAAGGTACGCCAAGTATATTCATAATAAAAGTAGCAAAACACATACAAAAATTTTTATAGAGCCTCGATGATCTAATTAATCCAGCAATTGCACAAGTGTGATACTTGATTAATCTTAACTGACTTGCTCGTTTTAAAAATGGAAAAGCTCTTCCTTCTTCCACACGTTCTCGACAGCGTAATTCAAAGCTGACCATTGGTTTCAATGCATCAGTGTGAATCTTAAGCTGAAATGTTTGAAATTGCAAATTAAAATTATAAGTAGAAAATTAACATGAGGGAATATAACACAGTAAATATAAAATGTTTAGAGAGAATATTAATAATATTTTACTTACCAAGTTTGAGAATGTTGAACCTTCCATTTTTGTGACTTCGATTTTAATGTTGAATATTGTAAATGTACGTCTTTATATACAGACAAAATTGCCTTCTCCCACAACTCACCCTAAAATTCTATTGGTTTAAAAATTTGTCCAAACTGAAAACCCCATATGTGTAATCAAAGATTATAAAACAGCACATACAGGTGTACTGAAGATGTGTGAAGATTATTCCAATGCCAGACTTTAACATTGTGTATAGTAAAAATTCTATGAAAATCCGAAAATTTCTCCGTTGCCAAAATGCCAGATGAACATTTTAAGGATTATGTTATAATCCAAAAGTTGAACTGCTGGTGATTTTTGCATGTGCATAATGTCTTCAAAAAAAAAAATATCCAGCAATGACTTATAAGTCCCAGCACATATGCCATATGTAAAGATGTGTGAAAAATAATATTCAATTTTTTGTTTCGGGGAAAAATATAAGTAGATGACAAAAAAAAATAATATTTAATTTTGGTTCCGGAGAAAAAAGAAAAATACAAAATTGTCAATGCAACACATTGCCAATTCTCAGATTAAAGTTCGACGAATGGCATGCCAAATAAATATGTTGCTTGAAAATGATGTGTGGAAAAATAAATCTCTTGGAATATATTTCTCAAAATTTCATTGTCTAAAGCTTGAGTTTGTAAGTACAGGTTTTAGCATTGTGCACATGCAGTTCTTAAATAATTATAATATTATTTTTTTTTTGCCTATATATATTGGACAAAAACTCATGTGCCAACAGTCACACAACTTTCTTTCGAGTAACTTGCTTAAAAGACGAATAAGAAAAAATCATGGCAAATAATTTAGAAGTTGATCAATCAATGTCAATATTTACACATTTAATACACAGAAAATTTTTTGAGAGTGAGTGTGAACGTGTAAAAGAAATTAGAGACCGCGATATTATTCAAGATATTATTGACATTTTCGAGCGTAAAATAAATGAATATAATCACATTTTGAGAGATGGTGAATTAAATTCACATCAAAAAAGTTTATTTGCAACAACGAAAAAAATTGCTGCGCGTGAACTAGAAAAAGTAAAATGTTTTAAAAAAAAAATCAGTGGTAGAGGTGCTTTTGTTGATAATAATAATAATAATAATAATAATAATATAAATAATAATAATAATATAAATAATGCTAGTGTTAGTGATAGTGATGAAAAAAATGCAGAAGATGTACGTATTATGTGGAAGGATATTGCAAGTGCTTTTAATGGTGTAATTACAATAGGTGCAATCATAAATTTAGGACATATTGATATAGATAGTTTTTTAAATAATTGTAAAAGTTTATTAATTGAAAAAGTGAGAAGTGTATTAACAGAAAGAAATGGTTATAAAATTAATTTAATTTTATCATGTAAATATGAAATTGCCAAAAGTGAAGAAATAACGATAGAAACTAAATATTTTTCAAGTGGTTGTGTAATTGTGCTTCAGTCAACAAATTTAGATGAAGAATTGACAATTAAATTAGAAAAACTAAAAACCCAAAGTGAAGAGTGTGAGATGAAAGACTCTGGTTGGACACTTCGTGAAGTTTTAGATCTTGAAGTTCACCTAGATGAGTATTCTCCATTAAATGGTGGTGCATCAACTTTCTTTGAAGTGCCGAAATGGATTGCATTAAAGAAAAGTGTTGTGAACGTGCAAAATAAGCAAGACCAGTATTGTTTTTTGTGGTCAGTGCTAGCAGGAATGTACCAATGGGAAATACATCCTGAAAGAACTGCAAAATATAAAACTGCACGAGAAGCAAATGCATTCCTAAATATATTGAATTATGATAAATTTACATACCCATTATCATTAGAAGATGTTGGTAAATTTGAGAAAATAAATGATCTTTCAATATCAATATATGGCCTAGAATATGATCGTGATGATGATTATAAAATAAAAATGTTGAAGAACGGTTGTAAAAAACAAATGATTGTGCCATATCATTTGAGTAAATATATTCCAAAAGAGCCAACAAAAAATCTCAATTTTAATAAAACATTTGTAAAAAAAACAATACACTTATTGATGCTGAGAAAAAATCATGAAGATGAAGAAAATTTAGATTCAGATGATGAGAATGATGATGATTCTGATTATTTAAATCAAGCTGATGAGTATCATTATGTATGGATTCGTGATTTATCAAGATTAGTCTCTGCACAATTGTCGAAGCATAAAGGTAAAACATATTTTTGTGATCGATGCTTGTGCCATTTTAATTTAGAAAAATCTGTGATAGATCATCGTGAAGCTTGTGAATCTAAGAATAAGTACCGGATGGTTTTACCAAAGGTATCAAATAATATTTTAAAATTTAAAAATTACAAATATCAGCTGAAGGTACCATTTGTTGTATACTTGGACGTTGAGTGTTTATTGGAAAAAGTTGAGGAAGCACCTGGCATACCAAATGGCACAACTAATAATCAAATAATACATCATCATGTACCATATAGTGTTGGTTATTTTTTTAAATGTGATTATGATGCATCATTATCTAAATTTGAGCTAAACCGTGGTGAAAATTGCATAGATTGGTTCATCGATGAATTATACAAAATTGCGCAGGATGTCAATAGAATATTAGATATCAACAGAAGTATCACAATGACACCAGCAGATGAACACTCATTTAACATAGCCAAAATATGCTACCTCTGCAAGAAGCCATTCACCATCAAGGATCCAAAGGTACGAGATCATCATCATTTTGAAAAAACCTACCGGGGGGCCGCACATCGTACATGTAACATTGATTATCAAGAGTCATGTATAATTAATTGTGTAAGTCATAATATGAGTGAATATGATTCACACCATTTAATTGTAAAATTAGCTACTAGATTTCCTGGCAAAATTAAATTACTCCCAGTAAATAGAGAGAAATATATTTCATTTACAAAATATGTAAAAGGAACTAGGATCCAACTTAGATTTATTGATTCATTTAGGTTTATGCCATCAAGCATTGACAAGTTATCATCATATTTAAATGATTGTGATAAAAAAATAACCAAGCAATTTTATACTGATATTAATAAATTCAATTTAGTTACGAAAAAAGGGACATTTCCATATGAATATGTGTCTGATTTTAATAAATTAGAAAGACCAAGTTTACCATCTAAAAATGATTTCTTCTCTATATTAAATAATTCTCATATTAGTGATGTTGATTATGAGCATGCTTGCAAAGTTTGGAATACATTTAAAATAAAAACACTTGGTGAATATTCAGACTTATATTTAAGAACTGATATTTTATTATTGGCAGATATTTTTGAAAATTTTAGAGACAGTACAATGCATACATATCAGCTTGATCCATTACATTTTTTAACCAGTCCATCATTATCAATGCAAGCAATGTTAAAAATTACACAAGTAGAATTAGAATTATTGACTGATCCAGAGATGATGTTGTTTATTGAGGGTGGGATTCGCGGTGGGCTTGTTCAGTGTTCGAGTCGTCATGGTCTTGCAAATAATCCATATATGGGTGATGCATTTAATCCTAATATGCCAGAATATTATTTAATGTACTATGATGTCAACAATATGTACGGTGGTGCAATGAGAACGCATTTACCTTTTGCCAATTTTCAGTGGGATAAAAATTTTGATTTAAATTCACTAGAATCAATTGCTGTAGATGCTGAATGGGGTTATATTCTAGAAGTTGATTTATCATATAGCCCAGAACTTTGGAATAAACATCGCGATTTGCCATTAGCACCAGTACATGATCTACCACCACACCCAACATCAAAATTTAAAAAATTATTAACAACATTTTATCCCAAGAAGAAGTATATTGTTCATTATCGAAATTTACAAATGTACTTGCAGTTAGGTTTGAAAATAACACAAGTTCATCGCGTTTTAAAATTCCAACAGAAAGACTGGTTAAAAAAATATATTGATTTAAATACCGATCTACGTAAAAAAGCTACAAATGAATTTCAAGTTGCATATTTCAAGGGGCAAAATAATTCTGTTTTTGGTAAATTAATGGAAGATTGTCGTAGACATAGGGATGTACGAATTGTTACACAAGCTGAGGGTCGTTATGGGGCAAAGGCTTTAATAGCTAAACCTAATTATGTTGGATCTGATGTTATTGGTGGTATGACTGTCATTGAAATGAGTAGAATGAAAGTCTTATTTGACAAGCCGATATATGCTGGTATGACTGTATTAGACACATCGAAAATTTATATTTATGATTTTTTTTATAATTATTTACATAAAGTATTTCCAAATTGTGTAAAGTTGTATTATACTGATACAGATTCACTTATATGTGGTATAAAAGACCATGATGTATACAAAATTATGCGAAGAGATTCACATAAATTTGATACATCGAATTATCAACAAGCGAATCCGTTTGGTATAATACAATTAAATAATAAAGAGATTGGTCTAATGAAAGATGAGTTTGGTGGGAAAATATTATTAGAATTTATTGGTTTAAGGGCTAAAATGTATTCTACTCGAGCATTAGTTGAAAAAAATCCAATACAATCAAAAGCAAAGGGTGTAAAAAAGGCTGCATTGCAGACTATAACATTTGATGATTTTAAACATTGTTTATTTAATAATACAAATATTGTTCGGGAGCAAAATTTGATTCAATCCAAACGTCATGTAGTGACAACAATCAAACAAAAAAAATTAGCTTTAAGCTCAGGTGATGATAAACGTAAAATGATTGCCAATAGTACAGATACTTTACCCTGGTATCCAAATGTGAATGACAGTGATATTTATGATAATAATATTAATAAATTTTCCAACGATATACCTATGGATGTAGAATAAGTGTATAGATAAATGTATGAATAAAAATAATATAAATAAATAAATAAATAAAAAAATTCATGCCTAACTGGATATGTGTGTGTGTGTGTGTGTGTGCGTGCATGTAAATATTAATGTTTAAAATAATGTAATTTAGGATTAATGTGGAGATTAATAAATAAATAAATAGAATCATTAAAAATTTTATTGTATTGCGTTTTTATTTAACCATTCATTATGGCTATTATCAAACCCCAAATATTTTACATAAATTTTATCACCCCGTTTTTTTATTACTTTTTCAATTAAATAAATGTCTGAATGTTTTACACGCTGTAATTCTTCATTATAAAAACATCCTTGAATTGGATTTTCTTGATAGTCTTTGAGTTTATATGTTACAGGTGCAGTCTTATTTATTTTTATAATTGTAAATATTTCATTTGTCCAGTTTGGTTTGTAACCTTTCTCAAAGATGTGTTTATACTTGCTGATTCGTACATTATCATTGACATTAAATTTCGGCTTTACATGGCAATAATTTAAATTGTCATATACAGTTTGTTTTAAAATTTCTATATTTTTTCCAACAACTTCACAAGGTCTCATTTTAATTGTTCGATGTTTTGTATTATTATACTCTTCAATCAATTCTTGTAATATTTTTATCCATTTGTAGCTACCTTGTAAACTGAATTTAAACCACATTTTATTCTTAATTGTTCTATTGAATCGTTCAATGATTGATGCTTTTAAATGTGTATATGTTGAATACAAATGGACATTGTATTTTTTTAACATTTTTTTGAAAATTGCATTATAAAACTCTGTTCCTTGATCAACATGAAGATTTTTGCAAACTCGTCCTTGTTTAAATATTTTTTCCATTGCAGCAGAGACTTCTTTTCCCGATTTACTTTTGAGACCAATTGCCCAGCTGAATTTTGAAAAATTATCAATGACTGTTAGAATATATTTATATCCAGAATTTACTTGTGCATGCTCAATCATATCGACAAGATCAGCCTGCCAACATTCGTCCTTGTCACGAATGACAACTTTACGTCTTAGAAAATTTTTACGAGCTTGAGTGTGTAACTCTCGTACAACATCTTCTTTAATTTTACTCATTATTCACTAATATCTATATAATGACTGATGCTGAATTTTTATTCTGATTTAATATATAATATTTGCTTCTCTCAATTCTTCAATTATCGACATTATTTCATTGTTGTGACTTGGATTGCCAGCAGTTTGTGAAGCACATAGTAAACGTAATCTATCAACAAGCTCATTCGGATCATTCCAGTAAACATTATTAAAAGTATTGGAATTCTTTGATTGAATAATCATACTTGTTGGTAAAGAAAATCCCGATCCATGTGGAGCATTTGTTATGTGTGGTAATAAAAATGTCATAAATTTTTGTGATGCTTGATTTTTTATAGCATTTTTTGCTTTGTGATATTTTAAATGTCCATTTGTATCTAAAATAATTTCACTGTAGTTTTTTTCATCGTCGAGAGTAATGAATGTTTTATTGGGCTTTTTCATAAATAATAATTGCATCAACCCGTCGGTAATGTCATATGTTTTGTTTGCAACATCTAGCTTGTTATTTTTGAATGTAGCCACACTATTTCCAATTTTAAATTCAGAATTTATTTTTCTCACGCCATATTCTTTATCCCACTCTAAAGTATTAATTATTTTTGCATAATTAGTCAACTGTTCATTGATATCTTTATCTTCATTTTTTTCATCAACATTCTCTTCTTCTTCTTCCTCATTTGTAGATTCTGTTATTGTTACATCATTATCATTAGAATTAGAACTTTTTGTCCCAATGTCCATATTATCAAATGTGATCAAATTTTTTTCCTCATTATAATTTGTTTTATTAACATTGATTTTGTTATTTTCACTATTGTCACTTGTTGACAATTTATCTGCTATTTTATTGAGAGGTGTAATGACAGGTTGTAAATATTCATTCGCAGATTCAGACATATTTACTCTTCCTAATTTCAACATTTGATATTTTTTTCGTATAACATTTTGCACTTTTTCCATTTCACTTAGAAATTTTGCTGCACTAGCAAGAGCTTGTTTGCTGAGTGGCATCTTGATTGCACAAGATTCTACAGCATACTAATGCAATTTAACAGATTGTTTTATTATTTATAGTTATAAAACAGTCGAAATTTTTCCTATATCTACCATCATTTAATTCACAATCTTTATCAATGCACAGGAAACAATACTTTTCTTTCCAACATTTCATACACATTTGTCTAAATTTATTATATTCCATATCCATATTTGCATGATCTTGATAAATATGCTTCAGGTTTGTTTCATCGCATGGAAACACAATCAAAAAATTAATGTTGTCTCGAATTAAATGTTTCGGGATTCGTGCATAAGATTGACATAAATAAAATGAATCAACTGCACAATGTCTGCCCATTGAAAAATAATCTCGTATTGGTTGTTGATTTTCAGTAGCAACATCATCAAATATAAACAATGAGTTTGGCTTTGCATCATCAACCGGTACAACTTGTTCATTATTTGAAAATTTATAATAATTAATATTTTCCAGTGGCTCTAATAGTTTCTCTAAATATTGGTATTTTGGCTGATATAATGATTTACTATAAATGTAAATATTTGCAAAACGTAAACCATTTGGATCCACAATCAGACTCAGAAGTGCATTAGTTTTGCCACAATTACTACCACCAATAATTGCACACCGTATTGTATTTGGCAACAAATCACCATGACGTTTTTTCTCTATTAAACCATTGCCACTTTTTTCTGTAACTATGTCGAAGTTGATAACTGGCAATTTCAATGCTTGTTTCTTGTACTCCATTGTATTGAAGACTGATGTAGATTAGTATAAATTAACTCGTTTTATAGTCAATAAAAGCAGTCTGACATCAACTATGATTGAACATACATCAAGTAAAAATAAGAAAAAAAATAAAAAACGTAGTGGGAAAGGATTGCTTAATAAACTAATAAATAAACTACCAATTGAACTGCACCTTCCTGGTTATTCATATTGTGGTCCAGGAACCAAGCTTGAAAAACGCTTGGCACGAGGTGATACTGGAATAAATCCACTGGATGCAGCCTGCAAGACTCACGATATTGCTTATTCTAGAAATCCTGAAAATATTAACGCAAGTCATACAGCCAATAACATTTTAGCACGTGAAGCTGCTAAAAGAATTTTTGCTAAAGACTCAAGCTTAGGTGAGGAAGCAGCTGCTGCATTTGTGTCTGGTGCAATGAAGTTAAAAACGAAATTTGGTATGGGTTTTGATGATGGAACAAAAGTTTGTTGCAAAAATAAAAAGAAAAAAATAACAAAATCTATTATGAAGAAAAAAATTTTGAAAAGTGGTGGAAAATTGATTAAAAAAAACAAAAAGTCTATCATTAAGAATAAAAAAGCAGAAAGCATGAAAAAAACAAAAAAATGTGTTAAAAGAAAAACAACATCATTTTCAAAAATTGTTCAAGCTGCCAAACGTGCAATAAATGGCTCAAATAACACAAAAATTGCAATTAAATCTGCATTAAAAGGTGCAAAAGAGGCTATAAAAAATAGTGGTGGTAAAAGTAGCATTATTGTACCTAGAGTTTTACCAGTTGCTAAACACATTGGTGGTGCATTACCACTACTAATACCAGTCCTATCAGCTGTATCAGCACTAGGTGGATTAGTTGGTGGTGTATCTGGTGTTTTTAAAGCAATTAATAGTGTTGCATCCAATAAAGAACAGCTGAATGAGAATATAAGACATAATAAAATGATGGAATCAATTAGCATAGGAAAAGGTCTCCATTTGGCACCACATAAAAGTGGGATGGGTCTCTATCTGACTCCAAAAAACTTCAACTGATGCTACCACAAAGAGCTTTGACTGACGATGATTTATTAATATTTGCAAAAAAATTAAAAATATCTAATTTTCGAGGAGTATTCATGCGAAATGACATGCCAAAAGGTGGACCTTGGAAACGAGAGTGTGGAATTGTCAATTTAGATGATAAAAAAAATGCTGGAACACACTGGGTTGCATACAAAAAACTTGACAAGAATTTAGCAATATATTTTGATAGTTTTGGCAATTTACAACCACCAAAAGATCTCGTCACTTATCTTGATGTTGGTAGCATCAATTTTAATCATAAACGTTATCAAAACTGGAACACGTTTAATTGTGGACATTTATGTCTTGCCTTCCTGTGTGGAAAACTATAAAAGCGGAGGTTATATAAATTAATAATTAGTCTTCACCATACATTAGTCATGTGTGATACGCTAACTTTAACATTAACTGGACAAACATCAATTCTTGAGGCACAATATTTTCCACCAATTCAATTATCTAATGGGAAAAAATATTCACTAGCACTCATTTCTTTTTTGTCATTTAATTCAATACCAAATATTGATAAAGACAATAACAAAATTCTATACTATAGTAATGAGAGTGATGGTACAATTACAATACCAGTTGGTAGTTATGAACTTGATGATCTTGCCAAAGGACTAGAAGCACATAAAGTCAAGTTAACATACAATAAAAATACGCTACATTCATCTATTGAAAGTGAAAGAACCATTTTACAAGGACAAAATCACCAGCAAGTTTACTTGGATTTGCACCAAGACTATTGGAGCCTGGTCAAGTACATGTATCAGACTTTCCTGTGAATATTATAAAAGTAAATACACTCAGAATAGAGTGTAACATCACAACTGGTGCTTATGTGAATGATAAAAAAGTTCATACCATACATAACTTTTTCCCAGCTGTTGCACCTGGTTATAAAATAATAGAAGTGCCAGCAAATCCAATCTATCTACCAGTTACTGTGAAGACAATTGATCATCTACAATTAAGAATAGTTGATCAAAACAATAGACTAGTTAATTTTCGTGGTGAGACAATTACAATTACACTACATGTGAAAGCATAGTGATGGGAATTGCTTTTAATTCACGTTCTATAAAACGAGGATTTGCGTATAAAAGCAGCACATCATGGAGAGATCCAGTCAGTCTGAATCAAGCAATCAAAAGATTAACACCACAGAATATAATTTATCTAAAAAGTCTGGGACTCAGAGTAAAAAATTCTGGACTTGGAATTTCAATTGGATAAATATAAATTGTTTTAATTGTTTTACACGTCGAAATGGTTGAAGAAAATATGTTGGATATCAATGCACCAGTCCAATTCAATGATGATATAACCAACTACGAGTTACACGCGCATCAGGCATTTGGATCATCAAGCTTCAATAATAGTGATGAAATTAGAATATCTATACAAAATCAAGACTTGTTTGTTTTACCTGCAAAAAGCTACATACATATAAGTGGGAAATTGTGTAAAAAAGATAGTGATGATGCAGCAACTGGCCTTGAGCTAATTCACAATGCAATGGGTTTTTTGTTTGAAGAAATACGTAATGAACTGAATGGTGTTTTAGTTGATAAATCAAAAAATGTTGGTATTACAACAACAATAAAAAATTATTTATCATTGAACTCAAAAATGAATTATGAAAATGCTGGATGGCTGAATCCTGATAGTCAATATAAATTAACAAACGCAGCTGGTTATTTTGATATATGTATACCATTAAAAATGCTACTTGGCTTTGCTGAAGACTACCAAAAAATCATTGCCAATGCAAAGCATGAAATTATCATGATACGATCACGTACTGATAAGGATGCAATTGTTCCCACTGATCTCGCACTTCTAGAGGAAGTTCAATTCGATTTAAAAATTACAAAAATTGAATGGTTAGTTCCATATGTCAGCCTATCAAATAAAAATAAAATGGAAATGATAAAATACATTCAAAAAGATCCAGTCATATCTATTGGCTTTAGAAGTTGGGATTTGTATGAATATCCAGTATTGCCAACAACTAATCATCATATTTGGTCTGTAAAGACATCAACTCAATTGGAAAAACCTCGTTATGTCATTCTCGCATTCCAAACAAATAGAAAAAATATATGGAATTTAAATATGACAGATTTTGACCATTGTAATATAACAAATGTTAAATTATATCTTAATTCACAAATTTTCCCATATGAGAATTTAAATTTAGATATTGAAAAAAATCAATTCTCTTTATTATACGATATGTATGCTAATTTTGGGGACTCATACTATGAGACAAAGCTTAACTTATTCTCAAAAGATTTTTTTATTAATCGGACTCCATTTATTGTCATTGATTGTAGTAAGCAAAATGAAACATTAAAAACTGGTGCTGTGGATGTACGTCTAGAGTTTGAATCAAAGGGAAATTTTCCAGCAAGAACAACAGCATATTGTTTAATATTACATGATAATATCATCCAGTATAGACCAATAAGTGGCATAGTTCACAAGCTTACATAAAATAAATAAATAAAATAAAATGTAAAATACAAAAAAAAATAAAATTTTTTTAATTTTAATGTCAATCAATAACAATACTAATAATAATAATAATAATAATAAAACATTTTTATGGTGTAAAATAAATATATGGGTTTATGAATAAAAGAAAAAAAACAGATAGAATTCTTTTTTGTGTTTTTATTTATATTGTCATTTCTTCACCAAAATCATCATTAGTAATTACATAACCATCATCAAATATTATATCGCGATTGTCTACGCCATTGCATGCCATAATTAAACGACCTTTCTTCACAGCTTCTTGTAACACATTTTTAAAAGATTGTGAATGGTTGAAAAAATAATTGGTGGGAGAAAATTAAAATCATTTCATAGAAAAAAATTCTATGATGTTTTAAAAGTGGGGAAATACTGAGAAAATTCGAAATTTTCTGCTGGGTTTTTGCAGACTGTCAATCATATTTTTCATTGTCATTTTCAAAATTGTCATGCTGTTTTAAAACTTTTAAGCTATAAGATAAGTATTAAATTCAAATTTTCCTGCTGATTTTCTTTGAAAAAAAAAATTGTAATTGTCAGAGAAATTTTCAAAATCATTGTCAAAAATATTTAAATGGGGATTTGCAAATATCATACTGAGACAAAAATTTACTTCTATGGAAATAATATTTTTTTGATGTTGCCAATTCAATTCTATGTATTTTACATTATTATTTAATACAATGTATATAGTATTCGGAGACAAGTTTGATCTTGCATAAATTTTCCAAATATGAAAATGTATAGGAGAATAATAAAATTTAATCAATGTGTGTGTATGTATTATAATAAATAATTTTGAGAAACAATTTTGATTTTATTTTATAAAAGATCTTATTTATTTATTTATTTATTTATTTATACAAATTCATTGCTGAGGAATAATATTTTACACATTATAATTTAAACCATTGCATTTTAAACAATCCCTTATTGGCACATAATAAAAAAGTCCAACATCATCATCAGCATCATTTTGTATGGGATGTTTTTGGCATCTCTTTAATTTTGAAATAATTGGATTTATACGTTGTTGCACAGATAATTTTTCCCATACATCATCAATTTCATGTGCAGCAAATTTTACGATTGCACATATTGGAAGAGCTGCAATATCTTTCTTGCTTAAATCATTGAAATTTTCAACAGCACAAAAATGTACAATTGATTTTTTTAAATTAGACCTTGTGGAGAATTTTTTCGTGTACCAAGATTTGTACTTTTGTACATTTTCATATGCACATTTATATGATGTACACAATGGATGTGCCTTGGAATGTCGAATAGCAGGATGTTCTTCTTCAAGGATTTTTATACTTGGACAACCCAAGTCATCCAGATTAAAAATTGTTATTGGATTGTAGCGTAGAACAAAAATTAGCCATTTCTTTTTATCATCACCTTTGACAAACACATACTTAAATTTTCCACTCAAAACTTGATTAATTATTGATGAAACTTCATCATATTTCTCGATGCCACTCTCCCATGCAATTCCATGATAATTTTTTTCACAGTCTGCGACAGTTTTTTGATATTCAGGACTCAATTGTTCTCTCTCACAGGGTGATTTAAATATTTTTATAATTGGCGAAATTCTTGGACAAAGTGGCTGAATAACTAACTCTTTTAAAACAAATAAACCATTTGTCTCTTGAAAGCCTTGAAAATCAAGAAAAGCTGACATTTTATATTAATTTCACAGAATGTGGTCAAACGAAATTTCAGGACAGACTGATGATGATATGCCAACGGTCCTTGCACACAATACAGACAAAATCATCCCTACCACTTTATTATTTTATCCCCACTTTATTATTTTTATTTATTTATTATTAAATAAAACTCAATTGTTGATAAAAATATAAACAATTGAAAAACATAACAAAAATTAATGTTAGACTCATATGTGAGCATCGAACATCACCTTCAGAAAATGCTGGTGTGGTCCTGAGCATTAGGCTCTCGACTCCCACTCAGAGGGTCCGGGTTCAAATCTCCGTCGGAACAAAAATTATTTTTTTTCAAAAAAAAAAAAAAAAACAAAATGGCGGCTCTATCAATTACGAAATTTATTTATTTAATTGCACAGCGGGGGTCTTTGATATCAAATTGTCCCAGAACCCGCTTTGGTACACTACTGAAGTCCCTCAATTTTATATACAATTTGTCTTCTTATATGCGATAATATTCTTGAAAGAAAATAATAACATTCTTTTTTCATGGACACATATTGCCTCGAATCAAAACTTAATTTTTTTTTTTTCAAAACTTTATTTTCTTAATTAAAAGCAATAATAATATAACTCAAGACGTAAAAAGATATTTTAAAAGTTTTTAATAAAAAAAAAAAAATAAAAATAATATTTTCTATTGTTATTTACTTTTTATCATTTTGTTATCCTATTTGAATGCCCCAGGTAGAAGTTCTCGGGCTTGAACAACTGTGCCAGGCTTGTGCGAGGCTCGTGTTTCAAACCTTGGGAGCACAAGCTCAAGCCTGTTGTTTTTCCCGGCCTCACACAAGCCTTGTTAACACAGGCTTGACACAAGAGTGTCCCCGTTGTTTTTAACCGGCCTCACACAGGCCTCAATAATCCAAGCCTGTGTCAAGCCTGTGTTTTTTGTTTTACCCGGCCTCACACGAGCCTTGTTAACACAGGCTTGACACAAGACTGTCCCCGTTGTTTTCAACCGGCCTCACACAGGCCTCAATAGTCCAAGCCTGTGTCAAGCCTGTGTTTTTTGTTTGCCCTGGCTTCACACGAGCCTTGTTAACACAGGCTTGACACAAGACTGTCCCCGTTGTTTTCAACCGGCCTCACACAGGCCTCAATAGTCCAAGCTGGTGTCAAGCCTGTTTTTTTTGTTTTCTTCGGCCTTACACGAGCCTCATTAACACAGGTCTGACACAAGACTGTCCCTGTTGTTTTTCCCCGTCTCACACAGGCCTCAAAAGTCCAAGCTGGTGTCAAGCCTGTTTTTTTTTGTTTTCCCCGGCCTCACAAGAGCCTTGTGTCAAGCCCGTTTTACCAAGTCTCACACGGGACTTGACTTGTGCATATATTCAATAAAAAAAAAAAAATATATTAATCAGATCTATAAATTGTAAATAGAAATTTTAAATAACAATTATTAGGTTTTGACTATCGTGCCAGGCTTTTACAAGGACTGTGAATTGATTCTCGAATAAATTCATTCATATAAAAAATTTTGACTGACTCTTTCATTAATACCCCGGTGGTTGACTTGATAGAGCATTGGAGTTCCACGTGAGTGACCTAGGATCGATCCCCCGTTACGCCATTTATTTTCGTTCATATTTTCATCGTTAGTTCAAATCGTATCACGTAACAAATAATAATGTCAAATTAATAAATTAATAATAATTGTTTATTTATATTTTATTAAAATTTCTTTGCAAGCCGGTGTCAAGCCTGGGAACACAAGCCTGTATCAAGCCTGATACACAAGTCCGGCACCAGTAAATACATCGTGAACATTCCAGACTTGACACAGGCCCGAGAGCTCTGTAATCAGGCTTGTCCCAGGCTTGTCCCAGGATTGTGCCCGTCGTCACTTCCTACCTGGGTGCCTACCTATCCGAAAACCTAAATCTATTTTTGTGTCTTAACCGAGAACCGAATCTACTATCTTTTAATTTCTAAACGCATGTCTTAGCCCGCGTGACCATCGCAAGATTTTGATTTGATTGTGATTTTTGTAAACTTCAAGTACACGTTGGCTAAGATAGAATAAATTTGCCAAGTCTTGTAATAAATAAATATTTAATTATATTCTATCGGACAATTTTTGAATTCTTCGAGGAACAAAATGTTAGATGTCTAAATATAAATTTATAAATTCGTTTAATTCAATATCATTTCCAAATTAAATTTTTTTAAATACTATAATAAATTTTAATAATATTCAAAAAACTATATTTATTTATGATGAATTATAAATACCTAGAAATGAGTAATTCTTTTAATTAAACAAATTTTACTTTAATAATTTTAACAATGTGTGAACGTTCAGTACTCGATAAAATGGTAGGTGTTAGGGCTGATATGGCATTGGGATTTTCCTGTAATTTTTTTTTCACGTTGTCTAGCATGATATTGTCGTACACGTTCAGTACTTAATGGTCTTGATTTCTTCCCAGGATTTATCTGGGGTTTTTGATCAGTTGAATCGGGATGGGAAACTTGAGCCTTGACGCGTAATAGAGTTCGATCGATTTTTGTTTTTTCAAGAATACCTATTATATTAATAATATTTTCGAATCACAATTTGAATCCAGTGTTGAAGAATAAGTATTAATATTACCATTTTTGTTTTCATTATTTTGATCAACATTCAATTTGTTGGGATTATTATTCATTTTAGATTCATCAGAGATTTGTGATGATACAGACAATTAATATACTATTTTTTATTTTTATATATGTACTTATGAACCTATTCAATATAGTATTATGTATATCTATACAATAAAAAGAGGTGGCCGTGGAAACGCAGTTTCACGTAAACTATTGGCCCGATTGACATGAAATTTGACATAGATATTTAGTTTGAGTTCAGGAGGGTTTAAGTCCACGAAATTATTACTCAGATCACCTTTTACGATCACCAGGAGGTCAAAATGATTTTTCAAATTATCTTCAGGGTGTTTCTTATTAATATATATATTTTCTAAGAAAGAGGAGATTAAAAATATTACTTCAATTTCCGGTTCACCAGAATGTAGAAATTAAATTTTTTCATCATCTTCTGGGTTTTTTTTTTGATCAAACGAATAAACGATATATTCTTTCTAGAAGAAAAGAATAAAAATAATGCATTAGTTCCTTATTTTGTTTTCCGATTTATCAAGATGTACACGGAGAAAAATCCGCAGCAAACAATGCTGTAGAATATCGAACAAATTTTACTGTAGTCTACTGGAAATTGAGAAGTTGCGTGGGGAGGCCACCAGGATTGAATAGAAAATTAAATGAAACCTTATTGTATAAACATCAAAATAAAAATGTAACGTCCCTGGTAGAAATTCTGTCCCATACATAGCTAATGATTAGCTATTTCTATTAGATTCAAACTCACAGTTAGCTGATTCTTAGACTAATATTTAGGCGATTATGAGGGATAAATGTAAGCGGTATCTTCCAATTGGATAGATATCTTTATTAGACTCATTTTTAGCTAACAGTTAGTTTTAATATGAGCATGTAAATAGCTAAATGTTAGGTATTTACGAGTTCACCCATAGGTTTAATAATAATAATCACAATAATAATGATAATTTTTTTTTTTATTTTGCAATAGTACAAATTTACAATATTTCACTTGATTTTTCGCTGCATTTTATATCAGTTTTATTCCAAGAGAATCACCAGTAGCTCAATAGATTTTTTTTCGGAAGTCTTCCTTGTGATTTTAATTGAATAAAACTTCATGGTGTTGGGTCTTTATTTCTAGATATTTTAAACCTAAACAATAGAAATCAACATTACCACAAAACTCAAAATAATAGTACTGTATTTAATATTTTATTTACATTTCAATAAATGGCAAATAATTTTACTTTAAAAAAAAATATCACTATGGTAAATGATAGTGTACTTACAACATTTAACCTCAAAATTTTTCACTCAAATAACTGCAAAAAAAATTTACAAAAAAACCAATTAAAAAAAATGAATATTTAATGGAATATTTACATCAAAATTTTACTTACTTTATTTTTTGATTTTTAAATGAAATTAAATAATTTTGTTACGCCACTTTGTTGATTGTAAATTAAAAAAATAAATAATATTATTCACTGACAGTTGTACATTGAATCTAAGTTCTTGCAGTTCTTATACCCAGTCCACTGTAAGTCTCTAAATTTACTCCGGTGCCCTCTGGAGCATTAAAATAAAACGAATATGTAGCAGTAATCTTTACCTATGTATTAGCTATTTTATGGGTGATATTTTAGATAAGAAATAGTCATCATGATTCTAATTACAGAGGGCGCTCAGAATAAAATGAATCTAATCGTTGACTCTAACAATTACCTACTTATTACCTATTTTGTTAGAAACGAAAATTTTTCTATTGTAGATGGCTATTTATTAGCTGTTAAATGCCTACTTATATTGTATCTACTTTTTAGCCATTAAAATTAGCTAACGATTGGATTGAAACTAATTGAATCACACAGAATTCTACCAGAGGTGTTTATTAATTATTAAAAAATAAACCATTTTATAATTTCCATGTGTTTCACCGTATTTTTATTTAGATTTATTAATAAAATAAAAAGAATAAACTTTTTTAGAAGAGGTTAGGAACACACTTGATTTCCAATAAATATTCGTGTCATCTGGCGGGAAAACCTGCTGTACACTACAGTAAGTTCTGGCGTAAAGTATACCATTAACTCAAGACTCCCGAAAATTCCGTTAGACTGCAGTAAAAAATTTAGATGAAATATAATAATAATCATTATAATAAGTGGGAATTAGTCGCTTTAATGGCGTCGGTTATGATTTTTACGATACTACTACAGTAATATATGCTGCGGATTTCTCTCGGTGTAGAAATGAAATTTTTCTTCCATATTTCTTATGTTTTGAATTTTTTGGAGAATTAAAAATACATAATACACGGCTGACTAGTATGAAACAAAATAATTTTTAAAACAAAAATTTGATAATGACAGCTTACAAAAAATATAAACACAACAACTGATATTCTAAAATTTCGACAATGATTCTAATAAACGTTAATTTACCAGTTTTTCTACATAAATAAACTGCTGAGAAAATCATAGTCTCATTTTAATTTTCTGCCACAACCAACTTAACCACGAACACAAGATTTACACTGAGAAAAAAAAATAACAATTTTTACTATGCTAGCAGGGTAATCGTCGGGTAAAACTCGATTTTGGGGTTTTTTCATGTTCTGATATATAAAAATTATTGTTTAGATTATATAAATTACTTTGCAGCACAGTAAAAATTGGGATATGCCAGGGTAGTATTTATTGGTATAACAAATATTGATAAGCTTAATACAATTATTACAGTTTTATTCAAATAAAATACTGAGCTTTGGATAATTTTTATTGTGCTGAACACTAAACATTACTCTGCAGCATGGTAAAATTCAACCCTCGGTAATCTTCGGCGCTGTTCGATAATTATCGTGTCAGGCTTTTGTTATTTTTGTTATTGTGAGACGCACATTTAGGTATTTGTACGTCCAACGGTCTAACGGCCTCCGTAATTATACATAATATTGATATTAATTAATTCAAGTGAATAAAAAAGTGCAGTTATCTAAGAAAAATCTACGACTTAATTTGAGTACTTTTACTCGCTAATTATTTATAGATATCACTAGTGAAATGGAAGTGTGAACATAATTTGTGTGCAGTTTTCATTTGTTTATCGTGAATTTGATAGCAGTGAGGATGGTCTCAATTTTTATATTATAAACAATATTTTAATGGAAACATCCACACAATATTATTTTATAACAAAAAAATTATTAGCTGTATTTTTAAATGAACACACCGAGCATTATGAAGTTAATAAAAAAATTTTGTCGTGAAAAATTTAGATTTGAATAAAATATATAATTATAAGTTAACATATATAACACAAACACCAAATACAGAATTTATTGTTAAAAATTGGATATAAAAAAAAATACATTAAATAAAAATTTTATTTTGAGTATCGTTATTTAATTTCCCTTTCATTTATTTTTTAAGCAATATTTAAAAAAAGATAATATATTTGGAATTTTTATTAATTCAAATAATAAAAATTGTTGGTAATACATCAAACTTTACTTATCGACACTATATTTTTTAGTGTGTATGTATAGTTAAAATTACTGTGCTTGGCATGGTAATTTTTGTCCAGCCGAAATACAAAATTAAATGGCACGAAGGGTAAAAATTATTGTTCCCATTGTAATATATGTTAAACTTACAAAATACCCGGCCTTTACTACGCAGCACAGTAATTTTTATTTGATTTTAGTTGTAAAAATTGTTATTTTTTTTTCTCAGTGTATATCAGCAAAAATATTTTCTTTCTTCGCATGGTGTTATAAAAAAAATATTTGATAAAAATTCAAAGCGCCATAATAAAAGATTAAGGCAGAACGGTACGTATCATATCAACCAAAAGTTTCGTCCCTAAGCTCTATTTTTTGCCTGTCCCAAAAGCAGTCGCTGACGTGAAAACTTTTGATTTATTCTACCCACACAATTACAAAAAAATTCACACCTACACAACAATAGCGATTTGGCAACGTTTGGTCTGAGTGAACATACGTTTGAGAAACGCAGTGGATAATATACCATCAAATTTATCCAATGCGTAGTTGCAATATTTTTGTTGACAAAAAAAAAAAAAAAATTATTAATAAGAAAATAGTAACTGATAAAACTCAAACTGTCAATCTGTTCTAAATAACTTCATTTACTTATATTCACAAAAAAACACTATACAAAATAATTCCGGTCTACACTTTTTTTTACAATAACTACTGTTTTGAAGGGTCATTTTTTCATTACTCGTTACTCATAAGATTTTTATTATTCATTACTCATAAGAGCCCAAGTTAAATTTTTTTTTTATATAAACATTATAACTTTTAAACTAAATCTGTAGGAGACTTGAGAGTTTGTTTTAATAGATTCATCATAATTTCAACTATCTGAAAAAACTATAAAAAAAGAAGTTTATAATTTCCTTCAATGGGGGCCATTCTCCCTTGAATTATTTTTTTTTATCTTAGAATAAGTAGACTTAGAGTCCAAGGTTTTGAGTCCGAGCAGTTGTCACAATGAAAAAAAGAATAGTGTCATAAAGCAATAAACTTTCTGTCATAATTCAAGAAGCATACTTCTAATCATAGGATGAATGGTCTTGGATTATGACAATGTTGTCTTGAAGCAAGAATGTTTTTGTCATAATCCAAGAAGATAACTTCTTAAATTCGAGCAATTGTTTTATGGAACAAGACGGACATGTCATGGATTATGACAGAGACGCCTTGATTGAGGAAATTTTTTTTTTTTTCAAAATAACAAATGCTCTTCACAAGTCAAGAACATTTCGTTCATGATTCGAGAAAATTATTTGCAAGTTTCGTTCTTAGTTGTAAAATTTTTTTTTTCTATGTATATTTTATTAACAGGTATGGAAAACTGGTGGAAGAATAAGATAACTCATTGATAGACTATGATTTCTAAGCAGTTTATTTATGTAAAAAAACCAGTAAATTAACGTTTATTAGAAATAGTAGAATGTTATTAGCTTGTATAATCAGCTTCTGCGCATAAGAATAAGCAATAAAACGACATCTGTGAACATGATTCTGAGCCTCGTTATCATGAGCAATATTTAAATTGAACTTATCGTGGCAATTAAATGATTTTTTCTTGGATTTTTTTTTGGTTCTTACATGATTGCGAGAGTTTTTATGGAGATCCCACTGACATTAAGACATATATTACGTGAATTTTTCTAAGCTTTTTAAAAATAATATTTTCGAAATTATCAATGTATGCGCACTTCCATAAAAATCGATTTTTAGAAGAAAAAGTGAACTTTAAATAGTTTAAAAATTTTTCGAAAAAAAAAAAATATTTTTTTCGAAAAGCTGACCTTTTTTTACATAGAAAATGATTCATCATTGAATTTTTTTATTGCAAAAAATATTGAATAAAGTCGATTACACGACAAAATAAATTTGACATAATATATCCAACATAATAAATCCGCCCAAAATAAATCACGAAAAAATAAATCGCGACAAAATAAATCGAGACAAAGAAAATCGCGACAAAATAAATTGAAAAAAAATAAATCTAGACATAATAAATTTATTTAATATTAAATAAATAAATAAATAAAATAAAAAATTCTATCAAGAATTCCTTAAAATTGTCTTTTAAAATTATAAATCAGCAGATATTTTCACTGTTGGGAAGGCTTCGCCCCCCCAAACCCCCACTCATGACCCGAAAATCACCCCCTCATTCATGTAACAATTTTCTTATTTCAAATTTATTTTGTCGCGATTTATTTTTTCGCGATTTATTTTATCGCGATTTATTTTCTCCAAGTTTGTTTTGTCCGGATTTATTTTGTCGGATTTATTTTGTAAAATTTATTTTGTCATGTTACCATAAAGGGGTAGAAAATATAACTTGGCTACCAGTGCTGGGCCGGGCATTGGCCGCCAATATTCGCCTAATCATGGCTATTTATGCTTCGAAAAATAAAGTTATTTAATAAGAAAAACTGAAAGAAAAAGCGATGCACTGATTCAAAACTAATCTATTTTAACTTCGATAGTACTAACAAGATAGTACAACAAACAATATATTCTCAAGAAAAATTCTTCACTTTACCTGGGCTTGAACTTGGGTCTCCTGCATGACATTCCTGAATCTAACTTACTTAACCACAACAGACATAGTAAAGATTGAATAATATTTTTTTTATTTAAACATTCAAGTGCTGGTCATCCATCGAAAGACGTGCAGTCTCTAGACCAGAGATTGGCATAATTTTTTAAATTTAAAATTTTGAACGAGACAGCAGAGACATTTTAAAGGTTAATCAAATGTGCAGATTTTAATAAACCCTCGAAACTTCTCTGCAGTTGCACCCAAAATGTATATAATGAAAGTTCGATGTCAAAAACAAGTGGAGTAGTTTCATGGCGATGCGTTGGTCTCTTGAAATATCATTTTCATTGTGTTGCTAAAACTACAACTGCAACACATGATGGTAATTTTGTAATTCTTATATCTACTTCCAGGTATTTGTGTCTCCAATAATTATTTTCTCTCTTTTTTTATTGCCCCGAATTAATAAAAATTATCTATCGAACGTTTTAAATATCCCAGTTAATTTTAATACAAGTCACCCCCCCTAATAAAATTTCTCATAAAGATAAATTACAAAATATAAATACTTATACGAGAAAACTTTTATTAAATATCCGACCAATGAATAAAACCAATTCATGTAATATTAGTGTCCCGTAGGACACTTATGTTTCCGTTTTTCATGTGATTTCTTGTTATTTCGCGATAAAATGGAAAGTTCTGGATCGGATTGGCTTTTGAGATGCTGATTTTGTTCGATTTTTTTTCCCAAAAACAATCATCATATTTTTTTTTTCATTATTGGGCCTTATTAGATTTAATATTCTCATTGTGTCAAAGGGCCCAATTGTAAATATTGACCGATCGATTCCGGCAATGGCACAATCGACGACGCTTTGTCTGTAGATTTTACGATATTTTTTTCAGATTTTTCAGTCCTATATTTTTTCTTTATTAAATAAACAACATACACAGTAAAAAATAGTTGGTAAAATTAACAAATTCAAGTTGTTAATTTAGGTCCACCAACAAAACGTTTGTTAATTTAACAAATATTTGTTTGTAAAATGAAATTTACAAACAGCTGTTTGTTAATTTAACAAATACTTTTTGTTAAATTTTTTTTTTTTTGTACGAGCAAAAAAATAAATGTATAATATTCATTTCTAATATTTTTTGATACGTAAATTTTATTATTTTTCATATAACCAAACAATGAAATGATGTACTCTGTACATATAAACATTCATACAATTATTCTTTTATCAATTACAAAATTTACAAAAAATAATCTGTTACAATAACTAATTTTTTATCTATAGACTCGTTTATATTCCAACCTTTTGTATAAGGTAGATTGATAACTTCATGTATACATAACTCAAAAGTATTTTCTACAATGTATCCTAAGCATGATGGTGAAATACTTTCTGTCTTCCAACTTAGACAAATTATATAAAACTTTAAATTATGTGAAAAAATCATAAGGATTTTCCCAAAAGTTTGAAAACTATTAGTAGTTGATGTACAAATAAATTTTTGTATTATCAAATGTTCACCTCGAATATCAACACTATTACCTATAGAAATATAATTATTTGAATTTATATTTAATGTTTTGTTAATAATATTACAAAATTCACTTGACTTTAAACTTATTATTTTTGTGTTGTTAATTTGTGGTTCGTCTCCAGAATATAATTTTCTATTATTCCATGATTGCAATACATTTTTAATGACGATTAGCCAGTGTATGTGCTATGTCTTTGACATTTTTCAACTTGTATACGAAACTTTTTAAAATTGTAAAACTAAATGTTGGAATTTTTCAAAGCAGAATCGGAAATTTACAATACCACAGTGTAAAAAAAAAATTTTAGAAAATTTTTTTGTAGCCGAATCCAAAAGTTTTTTTTTAATTTTACAAAAAGTTTCATAATATGATTTTCAATAAAAAAAATTGTAATTTGCCATAACCATTTTTGTGAACGTTACATAATAAAATCATAGTTATGACTTCAAGTGGGCTCGAACCAACATGCCTAACTATCCTACCGATTACTAAACCTAACGCTATACCCGCTGCACCATCAGGGCGACTTGTGATTCAGACTTTTTTGAAGTATTTGTCGTGATTTTTCAAATAAAATTATAAACAATCAATAATCAGATAAAATAATTATTAATAATAATTATATCAAGGACAAGAATAATAATAATTATAATTAGTATATAATTATTGTTGCTGTTTTATAAAATTGGCCGATTATATAATTTTTTTTTTTTAATAAACATTGACAGTAAATATTTCATTAATAATTTAAACTGTGCATTAAAAAATATTGCTTGAAAATTACAATATCCAAAACACGATTTTTTTAAATAGTACAAAAAAATACTTGCAACTTTTTAGACTGTGAAACTCCAAAAAGTTTTAGAAAAATTCAGATATCTTTTAAAAAATTACAAAACGTAAATGTCTTAGTAAAAAACTTTTTAAAGAATTACAAATATAATGGGACTTTAATTTTCAAATCGACTATGGAGTTTTACAAACTATTTTGCGAAATCACAAAATTGGGAAAATTACGATATTGTTATTGAAAATTTACAAACATAATGGAAATTCAATTTTCAAATCTATGGGAACTTTACAAACTATTTGGAAAAATTGCAATAGTTAGTAGAAATACAATATTTTCTTGTAATTTCATGAAAATTTACCATATCTTGTACTAAAATTACCAACTTTGAATTGTAATTCGACATTACAATAGAAAATTTGGAGTTTTGCCATGCAACGGTATTGAAAAAGAATTGCAAATTTACCAACATTTTTAACAGTTTTGTTGATGATGAAATTTATCTTGAAATAAAAACTGAAGTGTATATAATAAAAGAACCTATGAAAGAGTACTTGTAACCGGTACTTCCACGTAAGTATTGATAACTTTATCGAACTTCTTATCTATTCTTATGCCAGGAGTTTTTGTAACTGATTCAATAATATGCCTTTGAAATATTTTATTTCGATTGTAATTAGTCATTATATTTCCTAAAGCAAATTTGAATTTATTTGACAATTTTGAGCGTTCATTAGAGTCTAATACTAAATCATCTAGCAAGAATACTAAAATTTCAGGTATTTTTAATAAAATTGAATTGATAGAAGTATCAGCTAACCCTAATACATACATACTTTGAACGAAAACAAGAAATTTATCATTTTTAGTTTGTATTTTAATGCCTGCGATATCTCCTTCATCGTGTTTACTACTATACTATTCTTGAATCTTTACCACTATTACTATCAACGATTTCCGAATATTATCCATTTCCAAAATATTATCATTTCTTTTAGTTTCATTAAATGTCTTTAGAGTGAATAAATTTTATTAATACAAGGCAACGAAAAAAATACGAAAATAATTATTGGAGACACATATAAAAGGCTGGAGGTAAATATGAATTTTGTAAATTAATTGTGCGCGTGCGCGTGAAAACATATGGTGTTGCAATTAATGCGTTACAATTTACTTAAGTTATAAATTTAACTTATAATATATATTAAAATAACGCTAATAAAAATCGATACATGTACAATAAAGTGCTTATATAACACCATTTTCAATAATAAATAATCACCTGTTGACACGATATAAATTGGAGTAAAAAATAAAAAACACCTAACCTGCAAATACCACGAGGAACTGTGAAATTAAAATAAATATAAACACAATTGTAATATATATAATATTATAATTATATAAACATGAGCCAGGGGACGGGTGACATTAAGTCAACCTGTAGACGGTGTAAAAATGAAATTAAAAATGAAAACAAACTGGTGAGATGTCAAGGTATCATGGATAATGGAAGACCATGTTACAAGGCATTTCACACAGGATGTGCGATTCTAGCTGATGAATCAGTACCAGGTGTCTATAAATTGTGTTGCTCTGCTAGAAGTAGATCATCTTCTACTCAAGATTCTAATGAACACTTATCCTCTGGTGAATCAAATAAGGATAGTGATGAGGAAGCAAATAACACCATACGAAATAATTTTCATGATAATCCTCAAGACAGTCAAATCATTAAAACAATGAAATCGTTATTCAATGAACAAGACATCAAAATTCAACACAACCATGATGAAATTTTGACTAACATCAATACCGTAAACAAGGATATTATCAGTCTTAAAGGATCGATGGACCAGACGAATGCTAGGTTGACAAACTGTGAAAATAAAATAGAATTATTACAAATGCAAATGAATGAATGTGATAATAGAACTGAGGTAATTAATGCTAAAATAGAAAATTTAAAAAAACAAGAAAGTAGTCAGATAAAAGAAGATAAGGATGACATTCTGGAATTAAGTATCAATGAAATTAACTTGCAAAATAATAACAAAAAAAATATTTTGATACTTAACTTCCCTGACTGTCAAACTAATGATAGTCAACCAAATGATTCACACAGAATTAAAGAGTTGATTGATACTATAATTTTAGATGAGGATAAAAAAAATACCATACAAAATTATAAATTCTTTAGAATTGGAAAATATGTACCCGACATGATTTTTCCTAGACCAATAAAAATGATGTTCTCGAATACTGATCATGCATTATTTTTCAAACAGGTTCTGTTGCAAGCCATAAAAGCATCAGAAACAGCCATGATAAAAAATCTATTCATTCGCCAAGACCTGACTCAACACCAGAGGAATATAAGACACAAACTTGCGACAGAATTTAAAATTCGTCGTCAAAATGGAGATCAACACTCAAAGATAATAATGAAAAATGGAGTACAAATGATTGTGCAAAAACACAAAGATACTCACTCAATCAACAACAACAGACAGATGGAACCATACAGTCAACCAACAACATCAATGGGATTAGTAGTAACACATGCCACCAACCAACATCAATTCAATTTAACATTAATCATTCAGCCTCAAGTATACGAAAAAATAACAAAAAATGAATTGACGCATAGAAGGACGTCCGAGTTAACTTGATGAAACTTAGAAAAAATGAGAAGTCCTGTGATCTAGTGATCAAGGCGTTTGCCCGGAAAGCAGAACTTTAGAAAAAATAACGAAGTTCCCTTGCCGGGAATCGAACCCGGGGCTTTTGCTTTCCGGGCAAACGCCTTGACCACTAGACCACAGGACTTCTTATTTTTTCTAAGTTTCATCAAGTTAACTCCGGCGTCCTTCTATGCGTCAATTCATTATTTGAAAAAAAAAACCAGAAACTTAGAAAAAGAAACGAAGTTCCCTTGCCGGGAATCGAACCCAGGGCTTTTGCTTTCCGGGCAAACGCCTTGACCACTAGACCACAGGACTTCTTATTTTTTCTAAGTTTCATCAAGTTAACTCCGACGTCCTTCAATACAACACTATCATTAATAAAAATAGCAGGCTATTGGACCTAGTGCTCTGTTCCTTGGAATGTGTAGTAACTGTGTCAATTGAATACCTAGTACCCTTGGTAACGTTTGTATTGCAAGGACACACTAATGCACTGACCTAGGTGTTACTTTTACATCACAATTAAAGTTCAATCAACACATAGCCACCATTGTCTCATCAGCAAAACGTAAACTTGGCTTCTTATTTAGAATAAGTAAACAATTTAAAAATATTCAAACTTTATACAATCTTTATTACACCCTAGTGAGATCTAAAATTGAGTATGCAATTGTCATATGGGCTAATGTAAATAAAACTAATGATAAACTTATTGAAAGTATACAGAGACTATTTGCTAAGTATGTAATATTTAGGACTTCTGGTAGATATCCTGAAAAGGGCTTTGACACTACTTTATTATATAAAGAAACTAAGCTTCATTCATTAAAAGACAGACGTAAAATAATATGTACAAATTTTGATATCTCCATCAATAAAAATAAAATAAATTGTATAGAGCTTCTGAATGATATCTCAATTAAAATACCAATTAATCGTTCTAATAATTACCAACCATTGTACATGCAAAATATCATTAATAACTGTCACAATATTTCACCTCTTAATTATATTATAAAATGTGTAAATAAAACTACAGATACAATATGTATGAAAACAAATTATACTTGTCATAGAATCGATTGGTTATGCACATATAATTCATCAAATATAACAGTAAAACATTTACTAACACTTACAAATACACAAAATTAAATAATGTAAAAAATGTAACTCTATATACACCATATGTAAAAAATTCATGCTCAATTATTTGAGCATTTCTTGTGTCCAGAAAGAGAGAAATTATTTTTCTCAGGACTATATTTCAAATCAAATAAAATAAAAATAAAAAAATAAAATAAAATATAAAAATTACGAAATTATATCTACATTTTATAAATTTTCTAATTTTTTAAAAAGCCCAAGTAAAAGAAATATTTGATGGAATTTTAAATGAAAATTTATTTTATATTTACAAAGAAAATATAAAATAAAGTTATAGATTTGGAAAATTTTTTTTCGTAAATTCAACTATTTAGAGGTTTTACAAGTATGTAGTATATTAGTTACAAAAATATATTTCTATTTTTTATTTATCATGTTTTTTGACTTGAAAAATTAAAGACAATCAAATCAAATCAAGACTTGCAATAAAAATTATTATACGAAGATGTTAATAATCATTTATAAATTGAAAAACTGAATTTTTATTTGGCTGTTTAATATTATTTTTATATTTTGAATTAAGGTTGCTTACAAGGGACATAGTCGTACTATTTTTTAGGCTTGGAGGACTCGTATACCACTACGTTTATTTTGTGGCCCCTCTTTAAAAATTTTGTTACGCTTTTGCCTTAAAAATCGTAGTGTGTGTGTAAACAGATAGGCACCAACACTATTCCAGCAACCCAAGTGAAAAAAATATATTTATTGGAAATATAAAATAAATTTAATTTATATTTAAAATATATGTGAATTAAATTTAATATATGTTTTAAAAAATATAAATTAAATTTAATTTACATTTAATTTACATTTAATTCATATGTAATCTATATCTATACAAAAAGTAAATCTATTTTATATTTTTTGAAAACATAAAATAAATTTACTTAAAATTTTTTTTTTTTCGACATTGCAAAAAAAAAATTTGGATGTACTTCAAATTTAATTTATATTTTTCAAAAATATGAAATAAATTTACTTTTTGTATCGATATAGATTACATATGAATTAAATATAAATTACATTTAAATTAAATTTAATTTATATTTTTTAAAACATTAATCAAATTTAATTCACATATATTTTAAATATAAATTAAATTTATTTTATATTTCCAATAAATATATTTTTTTCACTTGGGAAGCAAAATGAAAATCGTGAGACCCTGTATTTTTTTATATACTACCACTACTACAGTGCATCATTGTGTATGTCACGTTGGTGTATAACATCCCGTTCGGCAAGTGAAAAGTAAACAAGGAGAAGAGAGCAGTGTTGCCGGATCACAATTCTCTCATGTCCTCTCGTTGCGAGAAAGACGAAAATTTCAAAATTTAACATTAAATATCTTTAAAAATCAACGTCAGAAAAAATTCAAATTTTTTTATCGTATTCGTCTTGTCGAGCACTACAATTTGATAGTAATTTGAAAATTTTTTAGTGAAAAACGAACTCGTTAAAAATAAAATCGTACGGTATATCAACTTATAGTCCTATCCTCGCGTATAAAAGTTGTCAACTTTGACATTAATTATCTCAAAAAAACGACGTCAGAAAAAATTGAAAAAAATTGAGAGTATAGATATTTATTTCATTTGAAAAATGAGCCAAAAAAAAAAAATTGAGTGACGATTTAATTATTTATAAGCAACCTTAACAAAAAATTAAAAGTATTTTTTCACTAGAAATAAATTTGCAGTTTTTATTTAAAATAAAAAATTTAATTTATATTTTGCAAAATATAAGACAAAAGATATAATAAATAAATAATATAAGTATATCGATGTTGTTCCATCGGAAAGAGAGGTAAGCGAGAAGAGAGAGAGAAAGAAAAAGATAAATTTTAGTTGAGAAAAAATAAGTTTGAAAATGTAAAATAAAATAAAAAGTAAAACATACAACACATTGAGCCAGCGGGTCTAATCCTCTGACGGCACGAGTCGATGCTGACTAATCCCTCAAACTGACAACGTTTGCCATTAGAAAAATGTTGCAGTTTGAGGACAGGAGTCGCATCGACTCAAGACCATCGAAGACTTTCACTGAACTAAGTCTAAATAAATTATAGGTAAAAACATTTTGGAAGTTTTGTCGGGTCCAAGCGACGCTTGGTTATACAAGCGTCGTTTGGCCTTCTAGAATTTTCCAGATTTTTCATTACTAAGGCCCAGAAGCTGGTTAGCGTTCTGGACCTTTTTTCTAGCTTCAGTTGCATTCGCAATCCCGTAGCCTACGGAACTCTCTCTTGTCACTTGCTCTTACAAAAAATCAACTTAAATAAATTCACAAGTTAATAAATAAATTTAAACTAATTTGATAAACAAATTAAATAATAATATAAATTTAAATAATAATTTTAAATAATGAAAATTAAAATTAAACGATAAAAAATATAAAAATTATTATTGTGTTAATTATTTAAATTACGTATCCTATATTTCATTACCAGATATAAATCCCTTAACGGGCAATATATCCAACAGATGTGAATAATATATTACATACGGATCTGGGCGGGAATCCATTTTCTGTCGGTCTACATTGCGCCATGCAGTGCCATGGTAATCGGTCGGCAACCGTTACCATCAGGCGTTCTGTAATATAGATGAATTTAAATGCGAGTATTTATATATTTATTTATTTATTATTATATATATATGCCGTTGTATATATTAATATACAAGTATTTTATTTGTATTTAATAGTTCTGCTTGCATTTGTTAGGCGAAGTAAAGTTCATATTGTACATATATATTATATATATACATGCATAATGCATATGCAAGTATTTTTCATTTACATTCATTTACAAAATTAATATACCTATTACCATTGTTTATATAAAATAATATTTCCTAAACTTAAAACAAAATATTGAATTATTATACAATAATAATTAATTCATAATATTGACGAATTTCATGTTTTAAAAAAAGAGAAATAGACATTGATGTGTTAGTTTGAAAAAAAAAATTATTATTGTAATTGTACAATAATTTTACAATATAATTTATTTATACTTTTTTAATCAAAGTAAAGCAAAAATGGTAAACTTGATGAATATATATATATTTATAATTATTAAGTTGATTATAGTGAATTAAAAAAGGTACTTTTTAGTTTAAAAAATAATTTGTCATTTAAACTAAAAAGTACCTTTTTTTTAATAAGTATAATATATTACGTATAAAAAAACACAGTGATATTCAAAGTTTCAATATCGATATTATTAAGATCTAACTATATATTATATTTCATCTGTCGATATTTATTGATTTCCAATTATTCAAGTTCATTTAACATACTAAATGCGAAATAGTATTTGTAAAATATAATTTGGGAACTGAACTATCGAGGTGCTGTAATGTATAGGTACACGGTGTATAAAAGTAAAAACGTATTAATATGAAAAAAAATTAAAAAATATTAATAAAACGAATACAAATCTATTATATCGACACTTTCAGAGGATTTTATCATATCCTAGACAACATGTTTTTTTATCAGTTTTTATAGAAAATATTTTCACGATTACGGGAAAAATACGGAAAAAATTCCTACACATGCGCAAAGTAATTAAAAATGGAGTTGAAGTGTGGAAAAAACGGCTATTTATCGGTTATATATCGTATAGTTATTGAAATAACGATTAATTCTAAAATTTATTAATATCAATCAATAAAGCTTGTCAAGGAAAAAAAAATGCTTCGATAAGAATTCAGATAATAATTTATAAATTTCAATATATATATTAGACCGTTTCAAAAAAAAAAAAAATTCTTTTTTTTTTTCTCCCACCCCCTAAAATCTTGGTATTTAACAAGACAAACCATCTACTATTTTCAATTTTTTTTTTTTTTTTTTTTCAATATCGCTCATCGACTTTGAATATTTTCCATTTAAAATACATGTAAGCAAAGTGTTTATTTTATACTTTTGTTCATAACTTTATCAATTTTTAAGCTAGAGATTTGGTAATACGACCATTCGAAAGCTCAAAAAAAAAGCTTTGAAATACATATTGAAAAAAAAATTTTTAATCATCTGTTTCGCGGCTAGAAAACTACGTAAACGTTTATTTCTAAACAAACGATAATTTATTTATTCGAAGACCTCTGGGCATTCATATAAAATTAAAAATTCGGCATATAAGATATAGTGTCTAAAGCTTTTTCATTAAGCTTTTCAAATAATCATCTTGAATTGAAATATATTGATTATTATAATAGTTATGATTTTTTGAAACACTGAAAAAAAACAATGTTATTTGTGCAATTTTTTTATAAACGAATGAATGCTGTTTTCGGTTAGGTGTGTATATATATGTTTTTTGCAAATATAATAATGGCAGTCGATTTTATAAAACTCTTATGAGTAAAAAAGAAAGTCAAAATAAAAATTTCGTATTTTTTAAAATTGATGAGTATAAATAACATTGTTCGAATTTAGGTACTGAATAATTATTTTAACGAGCGTTAATTGTCAATTCTACTATACTAACATAATAAACATTAATTTACACATAGCACTTTGTATCTAAAGTTTATTAAAAAAAAAAAGATTTCGTTAGTACCTTCGACTGTCTTCAGTAAAAAAAATCTTGTTCCATAGTTTGATTACAAATGATTTAATTTATTATGTGCCTTTATTAAAATATATAGTATAAATAATAAAAAATATAAAAAAAAATATTATATCTCATCAAAAATCCGAAAACATCCACCGGTACTACAGTAGCATGGTAAAACATAATATTTTTTTCTCTCCGTGTATATTGTTTAAAATTCATTGATTTTAATTATAATTTGACGTGATTGGGTTTATAAATATTTGAATGCTTAACATAAATCAATAGTTTATTTGTCATGAGAGTAATAATTCAAAAATAGTTATTACAACTATAAAAATATTGCATTAAAAATAATTCATAGTAAATTAAAATAAAGCTACCTCATTAAACTAAGTATAGTTTTCAACTTAGATATGTAATTTCAATATTGATTTGGTGTAAAATAATAAACACAAAATATAAAAGATTAACTTATCAGTTTAGATTGGAAAGTAATATAATTTACTTTATGAAAATATGAATGTCTGATTAAATTCTTCAATATTTGACATATATTTTTTACTGTTCCTAACGTATTTATTTCAAAATGTCTGAAAATAAAATAACTTGTTATATTTGTCAAAGTAAATTGGAAAACAATAGTAATCTGATCCAACGTATGCTTTTAGTTCATTCCCTTGTGACTGAATTTAAATGTCCACATACAAGTTGTTTTGACTTTATGGTATTTTTCGGACTTTCAAAGACCACTTAAAAAAACATCATTTAAATTATGGTCATTCGGTAGACCCCAGTTCGATCCCCACTTAGTGACATTTTTAGGTTTAGGAAAAATTAAAAAAAACTAATTAATTCTGCATAGTATCTATAATAACTTTAATATTTTTTTTTTTCAATTATTTAATTATTTAAACAATCATTGTTTGTAACAAACATTTTGACATTTGAAATACAGCAAAAATTTTTTATAAAAATTGTATATTTTTTTTTATAAAATAAATATAAAAATAATATAAAAGTTATATACAACAATTATATATAATTTTACATATATATAGTATATATAACTATTTATACAATACACCCTATATGCAAATTATATAAAACTTTTATACCTTTTTTGGCTCACTTTTATATAAAATTTATATATAAGAATTTTATAAAGTGATTATATATAATTTTTATAAAAATTTCATATATTTTTTTTGTGTGGGATCGTGAATTATTATTCGTGACTTATAATTTATGATTCAATTCTTTATAAATGAAATCATAATATTTTTTTTAACAAATAATACTATACCTTGTTTGACTGTTATTTGAGTCAAATCCATGTAACAACAGTAAGAACGTTGCTATAGCTATATATACATATATTCAATAATTTTTAGGAAATAGTATACTGTTTGATTGATCAGTTGATGAGCGACTTGGCATAAACTGAAAAATGATATATAAATTGTTTTTTCGGTATAACCATTGAATCGAGACTTATAGAATGTATGGGAAATTTTTAAAGGTTTTTGAGGAATATTTCTATTCGAAAAAAATGACAGAAGTCTCCATAAGAGCCAACGTACGTGAACTTCTTTTAATAATTACTAACTGTAAGTAGCCAGTGAATAATATGCTACTGTATTCAGAATTCGAAGATCTACCTGTCTGCAAAATTTCAAAAAATTCCTATTGATTTGTGAAATTCAGGAATTTCTCTAAAACTTTACTGAGTCGATTCGATGTATTATGGCTTTCAGAGCTGATATCAAAACTAGAAAATATATAAAATCAATGTAACAATGTAATTCTGACAATTTCACAGCTGATAGAATCATTTGACAGCTTTGTTGATTTTTTTTTAGTTTTAAATTCTACAGTTTATTAGTAATGACGATTATTTCAATTAATTTGACCATTGAATTTCGAAGTAATATTACACTGAAAAAAAGGTCCCACTGCAGGCACGGTCTATTAGACCGGTAATGGTAGACCGCTACAGAAGCAGGATGTCTATGTAAATCCACATTAAGCACTCTCATTTTCTCGATAAACTGAACTGCTGATTCAGCAGTACAGAGCACTGCTGTGGCATCTGTATGCGCGGTCATATACGGTTCACGACTTTGACATCACTTATAGGTTAGGATTAAAATTGAGCATTTTTTTAAATGTTTAATTAAACATTTCTTTCAATGTTAAATTTAAAAATTTTTTTTCACATTAAAAATTAAATTTTTTACATTTTTAATTTACCGTGTAATCTTATTTTTATGTTATCTTTATAGTTAATGCAATTTCTTCGTTTATTCAATAAGTTAACTTATTATAATTACACGGTAAATTAAAAATGTAAAATTTTTTTTTTTTTAATTCTATATCCAAATAAAATATATTTTTTTCAAATTCTTTATATATATTTTTTTATAATATACAAGATTATAAAATCAATTCATATTCAATAATAATAGTAATATATAATCATATTTATTAATAATTAATATTAATGATATACATATATACATCATTTAATTTATCGAACGAGTCTTTACGTGTCATACAGCTATTCTTTGTACCGCTCATACGCCTGAACTCATCAACAGTAAAGTCTACCGCTACAGCAGCAGTGCTGTACTGCTGTGAGAGCTGTACAGAAATTCCAAGTTAAGTGTACTGCTCTCACAGCAGTACAGCGCTTCGCAGTCTACTCTACTGCTACGGCAGCAGGAACGTACCGTGCCTGCAGCGGTAACTTTTTTTCAGTGTATATAGACTAAATTTTAACGTATATGACAAGATGATTATAAAAAGAATTCTTTACAAAAAGAATGTTTCTAGATGTATTATCGGATTTCTAAACGCTCCAACTTGAATAACCAACGTCATAAAATAGCGGCATTCATTTGGCTTTTTTCGTTAACACAAAACAAAGCCTGGGAATGTAATTGCCTAAACAGCGCCTCAACAAACTGATTTTTTAAAAGTTCGAAAGGTAAGATTTATTAAAACTTATTTCAGATAAACAAAAAGATAATATGATAAAAATAATTTATTTATTTCAACTTTCAACAAGTAACTCCTTGAAATGAAATTTTCTATTTATAATCATCTATTGAAAATTTCATGCAAATCACAATTTTTCAAAATTTAAAAACAGTCAATAAATCACAGTAAAGTGACAATAATTCGCAGCTTTCAAATTTTTGACTGACATATTTTCCAACAATTTTTCCTGCGAATGAATCCGAAGGCATAACCTCAATTCAAAAAAGTTCGCTATCCATAAATCACAGATCGCAAGACGGAGAAGCATTGCTATGATGTCCTTTTAGATTTAGATTATTTGCCTCACGTTTCAACCTCTGTTTTAAATGCACTTTAGCATGACGCTTTTTTTCATCACTCCTTGCAAATTTTCTGCCACACTGGTCACAACAAAACGGTTTTTCGCCAGTGTGTGTTCTTACATGTGTTGTCAGATGATCAGATCTAGAAAATGATCTCATACATATTCGACATTGAAATGGTTTTTGGCCAGTATGAATTCGAATATGTCGCGTTAGTTCGTCACTTCTTGAAAATCTTCTATCACAACCATCAACAGGACACGCGTAAGGACGTTCGTGAACAGGAGTTTTGCTAGGTCTATTCGGATATTTTCGTGGTTTAACAGGAACGAGCCTGAGTGGTAATGTTGATTGTTGGTAGACCTGTGACAAGATTTCATGTCCTTTCGAAGTGCTTGGATTATACTCAGCAAGTTGAACACCAGTAGGGTTGCCGCTCGAAAGATGTTGATTCTGATGTTGTTGATGGACAGATGATGAATAACCAGAATTAATTGTGGGTTCTTGCTTCAAAGTGATCTCTTGTTGGTGTTGTTGCTGATTATTATGATGATGATGTTGCTGATTTAATAAATTTGGATCATAACTGTCTTCATGATTCAGCCAGCTCGGAGGTGTTGATGGTTGTTCAGTATAAACTGGAGGTGGTTGTGGTTTCGTTTCAACTTGGAGAAGCTCAACAGTCTCACCATAAGGTGATGGATTCAATGATGAATTCAAAAAAGGTTGGCTGTTTAATGTCAACGTTGGCGAAGATATTGAACTCCATAGTTCCTGATTTCCTTGTTGTTGTTGTTGTTGTTGTTGTTGTTGTTGTTGTTGTTGTTGTTGTTGTTGTTGTTGTTGTTGTTGTTGTTGTTGTTGTTGTTGTTGTTGTTGTTGTTGTTGTTGTGGTTGTGATTGTGATTGTGGATGTGATTGTGGTTGTGGTTGTGGTTGTGGTTGTGGTTGTGGTTGTGGTTGTGGTTGTGGTTGTGGTTGTGGTTGTGGTTGTGGTTGTGGTTGTGGTTGTGGTTGTTGTGTTTCCAATGGATTCAAAGATGAGGCCTGTGTACAGGTCGCCGTGAAACTACCTCTGTACGTTATCGATGGAACGTTACAGACATTAACACCTGTTGAGGCTAAATATATTGTTGAATTTTGGGATGAATATGAAATCACTCCACTTTGGGAAGCATTACTTCGATTTACTTCATCTGGGCACGAACGAGGACTTGTCGACACTATTTCTTCTGGCTCCTGATGAGCGTGATGGTGGTGATCTCCACTTATTGTTTTTTCGTTTTCTACAGCTCTCTCTAAGGATAAATCGTCTTCTGCTAAACTGCCTAGAACAAGAAATATTAATATTATTAATTTTTAGTGAAAAAATTCTGTGATATGTATTACCGAAGTCTTCAGTAAAAATTCGAGATGTAGATAATGAAAAATTTGTTATATATTTAGGAATAGATTCAAGACATGTCGCCATCAATAATTTTGACTACCACGCTTCAGTTATTTTTATTCGAAATTTCTCTCCATGTATACACATTAAACAAATATTTATACATGTATATATATTATATTCTATATATACAGCCAACGATATGGCACTGCGGTTAAGGTTCGAGCTTTGTAATAGGGAGGTCACGGGTTCGAACCCGACCACCGACGCCATGTATCGAGTGGTAGGCGCAAGCCGGATGTACTGTCCAGGTTTTTCATGGTTTCCCTAGGCTATAATAGAAATCGGGTACAGTTTGAACGCATTACAAAAGTCGACATCCATGACTGTCGCAAATGAGTTGTAAGGAGTTGACGGTTGGAAATACAGAAAGCAAGACGTGAGGCACACTGTGTTAAAAACTTTCTCATGAAAAAAGAAGTGTAGCACGTTAAATACGACTCATTTATTTATTTATTTATATTCTATATATACATCAATACTATATATGGTTAATTTCACGTGGTTTTTTAAATCGAAAAATAGTTTGTCTCAAATATTTTTTTCATCATTTAACGAAAAATAAGCAATACGTGTTTTTTTTTTTTTTTTTTTTTTCAAAAATATCGACATGAATTTTTCAGTTTTGATTTTTAAGGAATTTTTTTTTAATATACCAGCTTTCGTATGTTTTTTACTTGAAAACTGTTGACTTGATCGGAAAAATTATTGAAACAAAAAAGTTTTACTTTCGTTGATAGTATACAAAAAAAAATTTTGGAAAATCGTTCAAACTATTTTCCTACCATAATTTTTCTCAAACTTAGTCCCATTTTTTTTTATTTTTTATCAATAAATAATTCTTAAAAGATAAGAAATTTTTTAGGGCATCATTAGTTTAGAATTTTCAAACGATTAAATTAAAAAAAGTAGCCTTGAAATATATAAGACCTTCTTTATTGAAGCCAAATGTGAAAAGTCATTTATTCAAGCTTATTTTAGAAAACATTTTTAGAGCTATTTACCGTGTCTGTTTTTCGAGGTTATTCAAAGATTTTTTCTTAATGTAAAAAAAATCATCTAAAAGTGGCCGCAAGTTCCTAAATGAATGAATAAATTTTTTTTAAATAATCACATTCAATTCTTCAAATAATTAATACCTCAATATATAAAAGTTATTATGACAGTGCAATGTTGCCAAGTCTGAGAAAGTCTCAAAAAAGTTCTGCATTATCGGTATTGAAGAATTATAATTCTCGATACGATTAAGCCTGCAACACTCTGTATATATGGGGCATCCCACGTCACTTCAGACAGTTTGAATCCTAACTTTCTTTGACTTTGGTCCCGATTTTTTCTTCAGTTTACCACCAATAGCATCTCGGATTTTTTTCCAATTTTCCTGACCATTTACATACCCTAAATATCCATGCAAATAAATTAGAATATTCTCTATCTTTTTGAGACTTTCGTCAGTATAAATAAAACTAACGACTCACCGTAACAAACAATTTAAAAATCTGCTTCTCTATAAATAAGCACGAATCGCTAAGGGTAAACGGTAAATTCAGTTGATGATAAAACCCCAAAAATATTTCAAGATAAATTAACTGACATGGTAAACATCATCAATTCCTAATATACATGACATCAGACAATTTAATTCATAAAACTTGTAAATTAAAAGGCTACCTCCAACCACAAGATTTCATGGCTGATTCAGAATAAGAAAAACATTCCAATAATCTACCGCTGGAAAAAGCGAAGAAAAAATAGAAAAATAACATACATAGAAGATGATTCAAAAACAAAAGACTACAAGTTTAGGCATTCCACGGCCATCCCACCAGTGGACCGCTTGAGTACTCATTGACTAAACAACAAAAAACTAAACTGGTTGCCCACACGGAAAAAAAATTTATAATTTATATATAAAATTATATATATATATTTGTTGAATGGCTACGTTGGTGACATCTTTTTTTTTTCTGAAATCAATGAAGGACATCACAATGAATAGTGTCTTTTCGAAAAAAATTAAATATACTCATTTTTTCTAGAGATACGGGCAATAAAGCATAATGTGTCTACTTTGGTGACACTAGTCAGTAAGTGGTGTGGCTACTTTGGTAACATTTTCTATGTCACCAATCAAGCCAATTCTCCTATTACATATACATACTGATGTCACGAAAGAAGCCACATGTTATATAATAATGAGTTTATACGAATAAATATATTAATTGTCTAGATTCGTGACTTTTTTTATACAAAACATCAAAGTCCACGAAATTATGTTCAGATTTATATAATTAAAGTTTAGGTGGATGAATTTTACTAGTATTGATTTGAAAAACGTTAAAACTAGTGTTTAACGAAAAATACGTATTATCTTCAAATTTTGTCTTGTATTTGTCGTATGTTTTCCGTAGTAACGTACGAGTTTCCGAACATCTATTTTCTATGGTTTTTTACTTTTTTTCTCAATTATTGCATGGGTCAGGGTCAGATAATGTTAAAACCAGTGTCTCGGAACGAATCTCAGCAGTTTTGAAGCTTATTCATGTGATTTCAGTTTTTCTACTGTCACCAATCTATCCACTTGACAGGAATTTTTAGTTTCGTCTCGTCAAACTGAAAAATAGAAACTTTCTCATAACTAACTGTCCAAGAGACTTGAAGATTCCAGACAGGTTACATTCGAATCGAGCGTATGGAATATGACAGAGAATATCTAATTCGAGTCAATAACTGTCGTGTAGTCTTCGTTTTTGTCGTAAGTTTTTTATAGTAACGTACGAATTTCTGAAACGTTATTTTTCCATAGTTTCTGATTTTTTTTCTCAATTATTGCGCAGGTCACGGTCAAGAAATGTTGAGACCAGTGACTTAAAAAGAATCTAAGCACTTTTTGAGCTGATTGACGTGATTCCTGTTTTTTCACTGTCACCAATCTAGCCACTTGACAGGATTTTTAAGTTTCGTCAAGTCAATCTGTAAAACAGAAGCTTCCTAATAACTAACGGTCTCAAAAACTTAATGCTTCCAAGTAAGTTATATACGGATCTGTCGTATGAAATATGAAAGAAAACATCTAGTTCTAGTCAACGAACGTCGTGTATTTTTTGTTTTCGTCGTATGTTTTCCATAGTAACGTACGGATTTTCGAAACGTTAATTTTCCATAGTTTCGCGTTTATTTTCTCAATTATTGCTCGGGTCAGGGTCAAGAAATGTTAAGACCAGTGAATGAGAAAGAATCTCAGCAGTTTTTCAGCTGATTGACGCGATTCCTGTTTTTTCACTGTCACCAATCCAGCCACTTGACAGGATTTTTAACTTTTGTCCAGTCAAACTAAAAAACAGAAGCCACCTGATTACTAACTGTCCACGTAACGTAAAGCTTCTAGACAAGTTGTATTCGGATCAGGCGTATGGAATCAGACATAAAATATCTAATTCTAGTCAATGAACGTCTTGTATTCTTTGTTTTCGTCGTATGTTTTCCATAGTAACGTACGAATTTCCGAAACGTTAATTTTCCATAGTTTCGCGTTTTTTTTTCTCAATTATTGCTCAGGTCAGGATCAAGAAATGTCAAGATCAGTGAATTAGAAAGAATCTCAGCAGTTTTTCAGCTGATTGACGCGATTCCTGTTTTTTCACTGTCACCAATCCAGCCACTTGACTGGATTTTTAAGTTTCGTCCAGTCAAACTAAAAAACAGAAGCCACCTGATTACTAACTGTCCACGTAACGTAAAGCTTCTAGACAAGTTGTTTTCGGATCAGGCGTATGGAATCAGACATAAAATAACTAATTCTAGTCAATGAACGTCTTGTATTCTTTGTTTTCGTCGTATGTTTTCCATAGTAACGTGCGAATTTCCGAAACGTTATTTTTCCATAGTTTCTGATTTTTTTTCTCAATTATTGCTCAGGTCGGGGTCAAGAAATGTTAAGACCTGTGACTTAGAAAGAATCTAAGCAGTTTTTAAGCTGATTGACGTGATTCTTGTTTTTTCACTGTCACCAATCTAGCCACTTGACATGATTTTTAAGTTTCGTCCAGTCAAACTGTGAAACAGAAACTCCCTAATAACTAACGGTCTAAGAAACTTAATGCTTCCAGGCAAATTATATTCGGATCTGTCGTATGGAATCAGACATAAAACAACTAATTCTGAGTTAACGAACGTCGTTTATTCTCAGTTTTTGTTGTAAGTTTTTCATAGTAACGTACGAATATCCGAAACATCAGATTTTCATAGTTTTTGACTTTTTTTTCAATTATTGCTCGGGTTAGTGTCGAAAAATCTTAAAACCAGTGTCCAAGAACAAATCTTCGCAGTTTCAAAGCCGATTCACGTGATTTCTGTTTTTTTACTGTCACCAATCTATACAACTCATGGGATTTTCGAATTTCGGTCAGACAAACTGAAAAAAAAAACTCACCGATAATAATCAAAAAACATAAAGCTTCTAGAAAAGTTGTATTCCGATAAAGCTGGTTAAATTTGACAGAAAATCTTGAGTCCCAGGCAACAAATGTCGTGTATTCTTCGTTTATTTTGCTATTACCGGGACTGTCATAATGTTTCTCTCATCACGAAAATCATTGTTACCATTTAATACACACATCAGTAATTAAATGTTACCAAACTAGCCGGACGGTATATACTGGCTAGTTTCGTAACTGTCACCAAACAGTACAATTGGTCACGAAGTGTACAGTTTCGTGACTTACCTTGTTAACAGTGAATAATTCATAGATATGATGTCTACATAGTATCTTCCGATATACAATAATTCTTGATAATGTTTCCGATCGATTTAAATGACGTTATATTGTTCCAATGTGATTTAAAATCTTTTAATTCAAATTACTAAATCTTTTAGCTTTTTTGCCATTATTTTGTCTTTATATTCATTTTTAATATTTCTAACTTCTTTAATTATAATCGTTATCGGTTAAATAAACTATAAAAGTCATCTTGAATGTTTGTAGTTCATTAACTACACAATTATTAAGGTTTCTCACTATTTCTGATACAGTGGCTCTTTTCGTGACAGTCACCAAAGTAGACAAATCGTACGATGTTAGATTGGTGACGGTCACCAATCTAGCCAAGAGTCACCAAAGTAGCCACTTGACTCCCAAAATCGTCACCAAAGTAGCCACTAGACAGATATATAAAATTATATATGATAATTATGTATGTCTAATAATTATATATAATAATTATATTCTTATGTATATTTTTATAAATATCTATTGTTACTAACTTCACACTGGAGGGTTTTTATTTTTCATTGAGATATGAGCTACAATTATCCTCGAGAAGATTTTGATTTTTATATTTTTTTTTAATAATAAAAAAAAATAAAAACGGTTGGAAATACATTTTAAAACTTTTAAAATAATTATATTAAGGTGTTGTTATATATACTAGAAACATTATGTCACGAATATGTTGCCAATCATGACCTGCAGTAAAAAATGCCAAATATACAACTGTAAATATAAAATAAAAAACAAATAATTTAAACCAAACTTCAAAACTTTTAAGGCAGTCATATTTAGGTGTCGTCCAAATTATAGAAGTATAATTTCATGAAGTATATGCTTAGAAAAGTCTTTATCTCTATTTTCTCACGAGTTATTGACTCCTTTTTTTTGCGTTTTTTCGGACCGCCATATTTCGAGACATTATCGACATAGAGATTTTCTATTAAAAATTTCCGAACAATCGACACTCGGTCGACAAATGGCGTGTCAAGTTCACTAATTTTTAATGTGCCAACTCTTGGCTTAATGTATATTCCCATTCTTGGCCGCCTAATAATTAACCAAGACTTGGCCAATGAATAGTTGATCAATGGCTGGCCAGCCCTCAATGAGCCAAGCCTTGGCTTAATCATCTGTTTTGAGTCTTGGCCACCCAATAATGAACCAAGACTTGGCCGATGAACGGTCGATCAATAGCTGGCCAGCCCTTAATGAGCCAAGCTTTGGCTTAATCAACTGTTTCGAGTCTTCGCCACCCAATAATTAACCAAGACTCAGCCGATAACTGGCTTGATAAGAGCTGGCCACCTCTTCTTCAACCAATGGTCGGCCAAGCATTGGAAGACAAGCCTTGGTGAGCAAATAACCAGCCATAAGTCAGCCAAGTCTTGGCCCATGGATGGCGCACGATTGGCTGCGAAGCATTGGATGCCATTATTGGGACAAGACTCGGCCGGGTTGTGAGTCTTGGCAATTCCTACCCGGGTAATAAATGAAAGTTCATACCCTTTGGGCAAAAACTATCTTCAAAAATCATTATTCTAGGTATTTATTGAAGTTCCATTTCACCCTGCCTTAATATTAAAAAACCACGTAATAAAACAAGTACAGAAATGAATAAACTTTATTTTATTTATTAAGTTTACGCCCCTGCACTTCCGTGCCACACGAAAATAATCTATGCAATTTATATGTAATTTTAATTTTTATAAATTGTATAGATTATTTTCTTGTGGGGTGCTCATGGGCTACAGTATATAAGTTTTACAAATTAAAAGTTATTAATATGTATAGTTATGATATATTGATGAGATGAGCATGTAGTAGTAGATGGCCGTTGATGATAACAGGACGATTCACGATTTATTAATTAAAATATACAAATTATTGTATAGTCAAAAATAATTATTCAGGAATAATTATTATATCGCACAATTACTTTTTTTTCAATTATTAATTTTTCTTGAAATCTATCATTTCGTTTTTGTCATTTATGACTGAATGTAAAATTTGAAGATAAAAAAACTTTCCTTTGCAGCGATAGTCTGGTAGCCGAGTGGCAACATTGTTCATCTATATATCAAAAAGTTTTTCTCAAATTTTCAAATTTTTTTATTTTTATTTAAAGTCGCATTAACAGCTGAGGTCATGAGCGACTTAGTACATTATTTTAAAATAGTAAAAAAGAAAAAATGATTTACATTGATGGTATTATATTAGATTTTTAGTTTAGTTCAGTTTTTTTTTTTTTTTTTTTTAAATATCAATTTTACTATTTTTTATAAATTTTAGTAGGTTTGGGTATTCTTTTTTCTCAGATAGTAGAGTCTTGATGTTTGTTGGTAATCGTAGTGAATTTCTGAGTGTTGAAAAATAATCACATTCTGTTAATAAGTGTGTAACAGTGAAAGATTCATTGCAGTGTTGACATACCGGTGGTTCAGTATTGTTCATCAGGTGTTCATGGGTTATTCTTGTGCGACGAATTCTGAGCCTGGTGATGATACATTGGTCTTTTCTATTACAACATGATTCAGTATTTTCCCAAATATTGTTTCTCACTTGGTGTAATTTCGTGTCTGCATTAGTCCACAGGTTATTCCAGCAACTTAAACTTATTTTTTTGATGAGTCTTTTGAATTCTTGTGGTGTTAGTGGTTCATCAAGTCTCATCAAACCAGTTGTTGTAGCTTTTTTGGCTTCTACGTCAGCTGTTTCATTGCTTGATATACCTTGGTGAGAAGGTATCCAGGCCAGAGTGATTTTCATGTTATTTTTTTGAGAGTTAGTTAATTTAACTTGTATATTTTGTATTATATAATTGCTGGTGTAGAAATTTCTTATGGCTGTTAATGTTGATAGTGAGTCAGTAAATATAATGGCAGCTGAAGTCTGTGATGCTTCACAAAGTTCAAGGCTGCGTAAGATTGCAAGAGCTTCACACGAAAAGATAGAGAAATCTGGTGGTAGTTGGTAAAGATGAGTAACGTTGTTAAATACAATGGCACACCCCTATTTATTATCAGCCTTGGATCCATCTGTATAAATTTTTGTTTCATTTGGATATTTATCAATAAGCTCCATAAACAGTTGTCTGTAGGTGGAAGAGACTGTACTAGCCTTGTTGCCTGTAAGATGGTATATGGATAAGTCCATGTTGAAATTGCAATTGGTCCAGGGTGGTAATTTGTGTATTGTATTTACTTTGAGCAAAAATAAAACAACTGAGCTCCCCTCAAAATGCCTTACCCGGGATTATAATAATAAGTACTATTTTTTTATAGTTCTTAAGGATACAAGAATACGTTTTTATTGTTTTTTGAAAATTTCGATTATTTTAATTGTTATCAATAAATGAATTTTTTGCTAGTGTTAATTGAAAAAAATGATATCTATTGATCTGCTCGAAGGAAATAAATAATTTTTATACAGAATATTGAGAATAAACCGATATTTTAAAAAAAAATAAAATAATAAATTTAAATCAAAAATTAGCGAAAGTTATTAACAATTTTTATAAACAAATGGAAATTCTACTACTTTCTCCCTCTTTTTTTACATTTTTTCATTTTACCTTTTTTATTCTCCATTTCATTACGCAACTTTTCACGTTAAAAAAACTCATTAACATTAATATAATATAATATATAATATATAATGTAATATAATATAATGAAATATAAAACTAAAAAATATACATTTTCATTCAAATAAATTTTTTTGTATCATAATTAGTTAATGCAATAAAAATCAAAAACAAAATTTTTTTTTTTGAAAAAAATCATTTTTTTTTGACATATAACTCGTGATAACTTATTTAAAAATTAATAAATTGACTTGAAAATTTGACTGTAGCTTTATTATAGGCTCGCGATGGCAATAGTAATATTAAAAAACTTATTTATTTATGTTGTTTAACTTTTTTTATTTATTGTATTGTGCTGATGGAAAATTTAATTTGTCTAACTTCGAATGAAAAAAAAGTCGAAGAAATTTCAAAATCGAGTAACTTGTCAGTGGCAATATTGTTAAGCAGTATATCAAGAAGTTTTATGCAAATTTTTGGGTATTTTTATTAATTATCTATTGAGTTAATAATTTAACAACAAATTGAGAGCCACCGTTAAGGCTTCGCGCGCAGTACTTTTCTTACTAATGGTCGCGCGACGCACTAGAAAAATATTGATAACTTTTTTAAATATTAATGTTAATGAGTTTTTTTAACGTGAAAAGTTGCGTAATGAAATGGAGAATAAAAAAGGTAAAATGAAAAAATGTAAAAAAAGAGGGAGAAAGTAGTAGAATTTCCATTTGTTTATAAAAATTGTTAATAACTTTTGCTAATTTTTGATTTAAATTTATTATTTTATTTTTTTTAAAAAGATCGGTTTATTTTCAATATTCTGTATAAAAATTATTTATTTCCTTCTAGCAGATCAATAGATATCATTTTTTTCAATTAACACTAGCAAAAAATTCATTTATTAATAACAATTAAAATAATCGAAATTTTCAAAAAACAACGAAAACGTATTCTTGTATCCTTAAGAACTATAAAAAAATAGTACTTATTATTGAAATCCCGGGTAAGGCATTTTGAGGGGGGCTCAGTTGTTTTATTTTTGCTCATTTGACTCTTGTATTTAGTATTGGAGCATACTCTGGTTCTTTTAGTATTAATTTAATTCGTCTTGACAGTGGAGCTGGAAGTGACGAATTTTTATTGTAAATGTGTTCATTCAAAGTTTGTGGAGGATTTGATAAGCTCCATGAATCTCTTTGAGGGATTTTCCATGATACCAGTTGTTTGATATTCAACATTTTTCTACGTATATCGAGTGGGAGTTGGTTTGCTTTTCAAATTTTGTTAACAATAATTAACCAAGTTATTAACTAATTAACAAAGTGTGAGCTTCCGCTACGATCGTAGGTCCGTAGCAAACGTATTACGACCGGCATTACTCGATAAATTATTACTTTTATTGTTTATATTGAGTCATCTGTCATTTGAAACAATCATTACATTGCAATAGTTATACCAGTCTAGACTGTTTTGGCCAACTGCAGTTTTTGTGAATATATATAGCTTGAAGTTAGAACCTGAACAAAAGATAAATGAAAAATTAATGATGCAAATAGTTTTAAAATTAATGTACCAGTGCCAGAACAGTGGTACTATATTTATTTGGAAATCAGCTCCAAATTTTTTCGAAAAATTAATTTAGCTTAAAAGTGATTTTTCTATTATTGGCGTTGTTGTTGGTGTCTTTAATTCTGTATTTCGCAGTGAGACTTGTTGATGGTACATCGTCAAATAAGTATTATTGTTTTTATTTAACAGTGATAAAGAAAATCTTGATGAATTGTGGTATTTTTCAATTTTGATCAACTTAACTAATCTGCTGATTAATAACACTTAGTACTGTATGAGTTTGTTGATATCTCCTTATCCCATGAGATAATACTTCACCAGGCTTAGTTGAATGATTAAAATTGAAGTACAAATTAGCAGAAGGATTGATCTCAGGTTGTCGATACGTATGACAAGGTGGTAATATTCTGTAAAAAAAATTATTATTAAACAATGGAAAGAATTAATGTACCATCCAATGAACTTGGAAATTCGTAACAGAGACTGTCATGTAAACTACGATAATACTTTTTGTTTTTTATCACTTCAAGATGCTTAATACATTATTATTGATAAAAATGATTTGATAAATCATAAAAGTATTGAAGGAAACGTAAATTAAATTAAAAATAATAATAAGTAGTACTTGCTTATAAGTATATAGTTATTACTATAATTATTAGTACATTGTTAAAATAATAATTAGTATATAATTATTACTATAATTATTATTATATTGTTATAATAATAATTAGTATAATAATAAAGACTCAAGTACGATATTTTATCTTTTTAATGAAGAAGATCAATTTAATGTCTTATTCATTATCTTATTCATCAAAATCAGTATAAATTCCTCTATTTATTGAAAACCAGCTGAAACACCCGGCTTTGCTCGGGATTATTTTTACAATAATAACAATGTTTTAAATAAATAAAAATTAAATAAAGATTATTTTAAGCAAGCTATGAGTCTTGAAATAAATTTAAAAAAAATTCTGAAGGTTTTATTTAAGGTTGATTCCCAGTCGCATCACCGAACCAATAGTTATGCCACGAAGGGCCCGTATATCAATAACGCTATGTTTTATTCCCGTGTCCTAAAATTTTTTTGTGGCGCCACTGATGAAAAAACCAAGTTTTTTAGTAGTATGTGTGTGCATGGCTATACACTAGCAAGCGAAGATTACATCGTACACTGAAACCATGCTTGTGTTCATGTCTGTGTGCTGCACTTCTCGCGAAATTTTTTAATTTCAAAGTTATTTATTTTTTAAACGCAAAAGTCGCAATACTAAAAATTTATATCAAAAAATTTGTCTTTTCTAGCATTACAAACTGATAGAAATTTAACGTTTTCTGTTGCGTTTTGAAAAAGTTATTAATAAAAATATGAGGTACCGCCTATACCTTGCGTGTTAAAGTTGTCAACTTTGACAGTAAATATCTCAAAAAAACCGAACAAAAAAAAATTGAAAAAAATTGACAATGTAGATAATTATTTCATTTAAACATAAGATAAAAAAAAAAAAATCTGTTGCGATTTCAGATTTTCAGAATCAACCTTAATTAATCCTACATACTGTCAAATAATGGGATTCGAAGGTATATTGCTATTATCATATAACTTTTGTTTGAAATATAAATCCAAATTTTTAGATTCAAAGACAATTGAATGAAAAAAAAAAAAATTCTAATTACCTGAATTACTATGATTCTATAAACTAATCATAGTTGTTACTATGATATTTTGTTTTTCTTAATATACATATACGTGTGTCAACATATCATTTTTTTATTTTTATATTTACTTTTTTCGTTTTTTTGAATACTCTTTCAATGATGAGTACCCACACTGACTGCTATGAAACGGATACTTGATTGTAAAAAATATATAATTTATAAACACGTGAAATAGATAAAAATATTGAGTGTCAGTCACGTATTTCTATTTTTATAAAATATTAATTCAACTTGTGCAAATTATCATCGACAATAGAATTTTATTTGTATCATGAACGGGTATCAGAAAATTATTAAATTGTGTCCCACTTGATTTGTGAATGATACAATTGTTTATTGGTAATGATACTTGTATCAATTCTTTTATAATAGCAAATAATAATTCATCAATTTTTATAAAACATTGAATTTCTCCAAATAAATCATCACCCCACGATATGTAATTATTATTATTTTTTGTTTTCTTTTTTATACTCTTCTGAGTATTTTTTTCTTTTGAATGAATCATTTTTTAAATTTATGTGCATTCCTTGATGCATATTTTATTCAAATTTTGTAAAATAACAAATACCACAATCAAATTGAGGTAAATTTTTAATTTACTTTGAATTTTTGAAAAATATAATTCAAGTATAAATGACATTGACTTTACATTCAAAAAAAATATGAATTAAATTTATTTTGTATTCAAAAAGATTTTTCCAAAAAATCTTTCTCAAGTTGACTATATTTAAATCTCTAATTTTCAAATTTTATAGTTAAAATTGCAAAAAATAAATATAATATTTTTTAATTGAAATATATTGGCAAATATTTGGTTATTTGTAATAGTAAAAATTATTTGTTATATATGCGCAGCTAAAACGTTTAACGTTAAATTTAATGTTTAGTAAAAAAAAAAAAAAAATTTCATTGACTATTTACAAAAATTTACCAAAAAAAAAAAGTAAATTGAAAATAAATTTTAGTTATACCTGTTAGAATTTGTATACAATTTCATTTTCAGATTTTTCAAGATAAAAAGTATGCGTTTTATAATTTAATTGAAAAAAAATGTTTTTTTCATTTATTATTTACAAAAATTTACAAAAAAAAACAAAAAGTAAATTTAAAATATATTTGAATTATGTCTGTCCAAATTTGTATATATTTTAAATTTACTTGAGATTTTTTCAAAATATAAAATAAATATATTTTCAATTTCCATTAAATATAATTTTTTCACTTAGGTTTTGGGTCATCGATTAATAACAATTCGTCATTATTAACATATTTATCCAAATTATTAATATAAAAAATTTCACGAATGATTTCTGAATGTGTCACGTTTTTACTTCGAACAGAAGATATTATTCTCCAATGATCTAAATTTCTTCCAGATATATTAAACACATATCTTCTAAAATAAATTGGACCGAATTCTATCAATGAATTATGTTCATATAAATATATTTTTCAAGAATCAATAAGCTTTTGTTGTACATTTGATACAATTGAACACCTTTATTGAGACCCTATCAGATTTATCTTCGAATTTCAAAGCATGACAATAATTACATTCAACATCCATGTAGCTAATAGAAATACGGCAATCACCATCATATATATCACTATAAGAATAATTAAATGCCGTCATGTCCGGAATTATTTTGGAATTTTTTCGTTGTGTATTATGTGATTTTTCAAATTTTTTGCAATCTTTTTGCCGACAAAGTTTTTAGTCTAATATTTTTTCCTTCTAGGCATACTACTGACAGTCTTATTCAAATCAAATTCATTCAGTATAAGTTAAATTCGATACTGTTATTTTGTTGCTATTTAACTTCCGTTAACTTTGATGAGTTTTGATATAGGTTAATCTTATTGACGGCTTTTACTTTTTGAAATCGATCGTTTTTTTTTCTCGTTTAGTACATATCTAAAGTAGGCTGTATGTTTGAAAAAAAATGCAAATTATTATGTTTTCTATGACATGGAACATCAATATAAAATTCTCGAATAAAATATCATATCTTCCAATAAACCAGAAAAAAAAATTCCATATCTTTTTAAAAAAAATAGATTATATATCATCGAATTGAGAAAACCCTGAAGATGATGAGAAAATCAGTTTTTACCTCCTGATGAACACAAAACTTATTCAGGGTGATTTTTTTTGTCATCTACATGATCATACAGCCAAACAGAATATCTATGTTAAATTTCAAATCAATCGGAAATAAAAAAAAAAGCAAATAATTATTATTTTTTCTATAACATAAAGCAGTAATCAAAAATTCATGAATAAAATATCATATCTTCCAATAGACCAGAAAAAATATATCATCTTCAAGTAAACCAGAAAAAAAAATAGATGACATATTATCAAATTGAGAAAATCCTGAAGATGATGAGGAAATAAGTTTTTGTTTCCTGGTAATCACAAAACGTATCCGGGGTAATTTTTTTTTGTCATCTGTACAATCAGATAACCAAACTGAATATCTATGTCAAATTTCGCGTAAATTGGACGAGTAGTTTGCATAAAACTGCGTTTCCAAGAAATAGGTCCTTTTTTTAATGTATAGATCAGATAGTATTTTATTTTGTTGTTTAGTAAAACCTATTTGTTCATATAGATGCCGATCTAAAAACTGCAAGACACTATTAAAATCATCTGCTTTATTCATTTTGTTTGGTTTAATAATAGTATAAACTATACGGGTTGATAAAGTTATAGTACAACCATCATAGCACACTCATGAATATAACAAGAATTTTGAGCAAATGTAAGTCGCGCATGGTAGGTATACTACGAGATTGAACATAAAATTTCAAATAGTAAATGTTTTTAAATTTTGGATCTACGACGCTTTGTGCCTGAGTTATTAACATTTTAAGTTGACCAATCAGAATCGAGCGTCGAGAATTATTATCATTATGGCGTCTGAATCCACGTGTGTTTAAGTGCCATGGATTAGATTGTTTTTGTTTTTTTAATTAAGGTATAACCTACCAAAATGAAAACTAACGGGAAGCTTATGAAATTAATAATTTAGATCAATGGAATAATAATGCATCTTTTTGTCAATTAAGCTTTTATGTTATGAGACTTTTTCTTATTAAATAAGGTCACGGGCCAGGTTTCGGAACGCTTAAGGAAAATTTTTGTTCAAAACGGCTTATAAAACTACAAAAAAAATACATTTCTATATATATATTTTTTTTTTTTTTCATTAAAATAGTCTTTAAAGTTATCAAAAAAAAATATAAGTAGTAAATAAACATAATGGTTTATTTATAATGATTTGTTTATGATTTTATAATGATTTTTGCCCAATGGCCGAGTTACGGGAAGTTTGAAAATGTGGTGCCGGAGTTTCGGACCGTGTGAGTACGAGTTACGGGACGCTTATAAATAAATTGGTCGTACAGGGAAAAATTATTGTAAAAAGTACTTATAAAGTGTTTTGAATGTTTTAGAAATCATTTTCCTTTATTTAAATATAAATTTTAAAAATATAAATAAAATAAGAAGTGCTCTAAAACAGTCGTTTATGAACATTATGTTATTTTTTTTTTTTTTTCTTGTTTTTTAAGTTTATATCATGGATTTTTTTTAATGCAATTGTTATTGTTTTATTTGTGTAATCACGTTTTTCATTTTTAGTACTCATTTCAAATATTTAATTTTTATCCGAAAAAGTAAAAAAAAAATTAAATAAATAAATTCAACAATTTTAGGTTAAACATGATGAAGATAGGAAATCCGTGATCGGGCCAAGCATTGATTTTCGAGACCCAATTACGGATTCCAGTATTATTAAATAAAAAAAGACCTGGTAACGTTTGTTGGGGCATGTTGCCCGCGTTACCCGTTGAAAATTGAAAATTTTCAATACTCTGGCTAGGGCCATGGTAATCTTAATTTTTCAGATATAATAAAATTATGGTTTTCAAATAATTTTATGGTTTATGGATAATAAAATTATTCAAAAATAAATTTTTATGTTTATTTTTTTTTTTTCTCAAAAAATATTGGAGATAGCAGAAAGAACCCACAATGCGGGCGATAGAGTTTTTTGAGACGCAAAGTAAGAGCCGATTACGAAGTCTTTAATCAAATTCTACGTTGAGTTATTTATTGGCCAATATCCAAATTCAGCCCCGTGGCACTCCCACGGTGAGGGACGTGACTTATCGTCCATTCTGGCTTCCATGACCATCCGGAGTCATTTTTATTTTTTGACTTGTTTCGTCTAGATTGGCCAAGTTCAAAATAATGAACTTAGAAAAAAAAATAAGATTTACAAAAAAAAACCAAGTGTTTTTTTTATATCTACATTTTTTTACTTAGCTGTAATTGTAGTGAAAGAATCAATATCTACATTATTTCACTAGCAAAATTTTTTACTTAGCTAGATGTTTTACTAAGCTGTAATTGTAACAAAACAATCAATATCTACATTATTTCACTAGCAAAATTTTTTACTTAGCTACATTGTTTACTTAGCTATATTTTTTACTTAGCTAGATTTTGAACTTAGCTGTAATTGTAACAAAACAATCCATATCTACATTATTTTACCAGCAATATTTTTTTCTTAGCTAGATATTTTACTTAGCTAGATTTTTTACGTAGCTAGATTTTGTACTTAGCTGCACTGAGAGAAATTTTAACTAAAAATTAAAATCATGGTTGAATAGAAATTACTATAGTACTTTGTAATTTTTGTTTTATTTCTGGGACTGGCCGCGACAGTCGGAATTCTACAATAAAATTATGTAAAATGTGTAAAATGTCAAAAAATTGCTAGGTTACTTCAAGCCTCTATACATCGTTATCCATTGCAGATAGACATGGGGTTGAGTGAAGTTTATTATTGAAAATTCAATTCTAAACAATTTATGAGGAATTACTTTTTTTGATTAATCTCTTAGATTATGAGTTATGAGTTAATTAAATAAAGAACATACATGTTTAGTGAAAACAATAAAAATTATTATATGTTTGAATGAAAAATACTGCACAATTTAATAAATATTCTTATATATATAATAAAAATTATCATGTACACATATAAAAGTTAGCATATAAAAGTTTGTGGGGCGAAATAACACAAACATGGCCGACCGATTGAACAAATGATTGAACTGTCATGTAATTTCAAGCATTTCTACAGCCGCCGTGCGGACGAGAATCACTCACATTGCGCCGTTGTTGCATTTTAAATAAATTACTAGGTTCCCATAGCGACCCAAAAGACAAGTCAACATACAAACATCCTCGCCTTGTTTATAAATAATAAAATTATTCAAAAATAAATTTTGATGTTTTTCGTTTTTTTTCTGTTCTGCTCTCACAGCAGAACAGAACGTACCGTGCCTATAGCGGTAACTTTTTTTCAGTGTAAGACCTTAGATTGCACATAAAATGCACAAAATTATGACGCCAGTTTAATTAATTAATTTATTTATTTGTTTTCAATTTTACGGCACTGAATTTCATAAATTAATATGCATGCAATCAGTGCCGTAACAAGGGGTGGGCAAGAGGGGCAACTGCCCAGGGCGCAGTGTAATGGGAGGCGCACTTAGAGGCGCGTTACGAGAAAAAAAATATTTTTTTTTAAACAATACCCGAGCTAAAAAATCTCAGTCTTAAAAATGTCGAAGTCTTAAAACAGTCTTTATTTGTCCAACTAGGAAGACTTCGGAAGACTTCCAATTTAAGACCTCAGGCTTACGAAGTCTTCCATTTAAAGACTTCGTAAGCCTGAGGTCTTTCAGAGGAAGTCTTCCATTTCAAGACCGTAGACTTCCGAAGTCTTCCATTTTTTTATTTTTTTTTTATTTTGAGCCGTAAAAAAAGCAAAAAATAAAAACCTACGAAGGAACGATCATAGGTCTCTGGTGTGAAAGTCGGATAGGCTGACTACTCAGCCATTTGTTCAATTGATATTTATGGAGATTATTTACCTTATAAACTTTTGACTTCTAATTTTTGTTATTTGAATCAATTTTATATTATAAATATCTGAATAAATATTTAAAGTAAAATTTAATTTAGATCTATTAAAATTAGAAGAACTTGATTTTTTTTTCTTAAAAAAAATATATCAGCTTTAAAAAATTATGTAATAAAATGAATTAGGTGATAAGAGCAATATGTTAATACGAATTAGCGAGATATAGTCGTTTTTATAGATATAAATTAATTAGAAACTTGATAACTTTATATCGGGTAGTTTGAAATTTTTCTAAGTTCCTTAATTTTTGTTAAAATAAATTTACAAGTCTTTAATTTCAAGACCGCAGGCTTTCGAAGTCGTTTATCTTCAAAATTTATTTTATTTTAATTTAATTTGAGGGTGGACCCGAAAATAAATCCCGCTGTGATATGAAAAATTTTTAGAAAACCTGGAGGCTTCCGAAGTCTTCCAAATCAAGCGTTAACGCTTGATTTGGAAGACTACGGCAGCTTTGAAAATTATCAAAAAAAATTGTAATTTTATGTGAAAGACTTCGGAAGACTAATAAAGCGCGTTTTAAGACTTGGAAGACAGTTTAAGTTCAATAAAGCGCGTTTTAGGACTTGGAAGACCTCGGAAGACTGAGATTTTTTAGCTCGGGTAATTAAAAAAAAAAAAATTATATTTTCAGGAAATAAATTGACGACTGTCATTTATAATCATTCGGATATTACATAAACATGATTGACTTTCTAAATTTGAAGATATTCATCCTTATAATTGTTATTTTTCGACACTCGTCTTAAAACAATATTCAAAATGCAAAATAAAACGTAAAATAAAAAATACTTAATAATTTCGATTGAAATTTTTTTTTTGTTTCATCTGACAACGGCCAAGACACGATCCTCTATACTCTAAAATTCTACCTAATTTTACCTATTACTAACATCGTATTTTAACCGACTTAATCACGAACGCAAGTTAAAATAATGGACCGATTTTTATTCTACTTGTATTGACTATATGCTAAAGGTTTGCCTATCATTTTTTTATTGACATAAATTAAGATGATTATGGCAAATGGCTGAGAAATTAATTCAGATTACGAATTTATTTATTTGGTCACATTCTTTTCTTATCAACATTTCCCACAATTGATTACTGAAAAAGCTGTTGGCAAATGTTGCTAAGGAAAGAATGTAACCAAATAAAATGATTTATAATCTAGATTAATTCCACAGCCATTTGACACAATAATTTTGATTTGATATATAAAATAATGCTGGGGAAATAATCTAGATTATAAATTAATTTATTTGGTTACATCCTTTCCTTAGAAACCTTTGCCATAATTAATTAATCAAAAAGCTATTGGCAACTGTTGCTAAGGAATGGATGTAACCAAATAAATCATTTCATAATCTAGATTAATTTCTCTGCAATATTTTTTATAATAGAATAAAATCATTGAGCCAAATTGATTGTATCTTCAATAGACTTCGATAATATCATAGATGAATTTTTCAGCGACAACGCCAGAAGACAAAAACCGTTTTGGTTTTGTAATGATTCATTCTTCATCTATATCACTTTTAAAATATTTTGTCTTTAATATTATTATTCACAACAATTTTTATGTAAAAAAAAAAAAATAATTTTAATATATTCTGGCGGTTTTGCTTGTTATATTTATTATTGTTAAATACACCTAACAAATGATGTCTTTTTTATATATTATATCAATAAAAATAGGGCGCAAAATATAATTTTGCCCACGGCGCAAAAATTCCTTGTTACGGCACTGCATGCAATTACCAAATATTTACTTACCTAACTATCCACTTTTTATTAATTATTCGTATGATCCAACAATTGAACACAATCACTTTCTATTAAAAAACTAGAATTCTACTTTATCCACCATGTTGAAAATTTCAGTCGAAAAAATGCAACAATTACACAAGTTGGTTTACAAAAAAAAGCTCTAACGTTTGCGGTCAATGTCTACGAATAGTATAAAATGTTTTCGAGCACAAATAAAATAATATTTTCACAATTTGATACTGTTATAAATAGTATAATACTATTTAAACGTAAAAATGAAATTTTCCAGTAAACAAATCCATTAAAGTTTTTTTTTTTGTATTGGCATAATGATTATTTTTACTGAAGTTTCCTCAAATAAAAAAAAAAATAAAGAAAAACTTAAATAAACAATCTCGAATTATTGGAGATCGTCAACATTAATCCACGGATTTGGAAAAATATTTTAAAAAAGCATTTATTTATATATATATATATATATATATATATATAATCATATATAAATACACTTGTACTGTAGTCATTGAGGACAGAAACATGGAAAATGATAACCCGAAGGCTTCCTCAAATTGATATGGCAATGAAATGGCAGAAGCAAAGAGAATTATTATTTTATCTATGATATTTAAGAGAAGTTATCATGTGCACTTTTATTGTATCCTGTAACTCGCTTCCTTCCAGTTAAAAAACATCCGTTAAAAAATGAGACTTGTTTTGTAGATCTCAAATTGGAAGGAATTATGAACATAAAATTTCCCTTTATGACTATGGTAATCAGAAAGTATTCTATACTTCAATATTTCAACTTTTTATATATTAGCAAATTCGCAATGAGAATAATAATCCAATGCTATTGACTATCAATATGTATAGTCAACTATAGTTGTTTGGTGGTATATTTATCCCGTGTACACTGCAAAAACTGCGCCTTTGGATTATAGGCACTGTTCCATTGGATTCATGGAGCACATTTTATTGAGCGCTGCTCAATGATATTCAAGGAGCACCGATATCGGTCCAGTTGCTCTGTTAATTCAAAGGTACTGTTCAACTGTATTCGTTGAGCAGCCTGAGCCGTCACTCGAATTAAGAAAGAGACACGCATACACATAACATAACCTCTCTATATCAGTAACTATTAAACAATTAACATATACATGAATGCATATATGTTAAATATTCGATAAATTTAATAACTAAAGATATATAGAATATTTATAATAATTTATAAATGAATATTTATGATGTAAATATCATGACATGACAGATATAAAAGTACAAATAGAGAGAGAAAAAAAATATAATGTAGTTGTGTTTGCGCATGCCTCCGAAACGCCGAAATCTGCTCAACAAATATATAGGTACAGGACCAAGAAATCAAAGGAACAACTTTAGCGGAGCGGTGCTCCATGAATCCAATGGAACAGTGCCTATAATCCAAAGGCGCAGTTTTTGCAGTGTAGGAATCGCCAAGACTCACAACACGGCCATGCACTGGTCCATCAGTGGCACCCAATGATTGGTAGGACGAGCTATTCTACAGCCTTGGCTGACTCTTGGATTGCCAATGGTTGACAACCATGCATGGACTAACCCTTGGCTAATCCCTAGATGGCCGATGGTTGGAAACAACGGATGGGCCAAGCCTGGCAGACTCTTAAAGTTGCCAAGATGGGAATGAATGTTTAACTAGAACCAACTTTCGTTGTCTTTGATTATTGCTGCTGTGTTCAAGTACACTGAGAAAATAAACTTCTAAAATTGTTCTAAATTAGTTCTTGCAAAAAAAGTTCTTGGAATATGGAAAAATTGTCTTAGATTAAATAAAAAACTTCTCAATTCGAGAACGATAAATTTCTTGAATTATAAAAATATTGTCTTAAATTATAACAAATACGTCTTGAATTAAAAAAAAATAATTAGCGTGTTGCGAGTACGCGCGGGGGAAGTGAAACTTCTTTCAGAGTAGTTTCATGTCACGCTGAATATTAATAATAATAATAATAATAATAATAATAATAATAATATTAATCCTGACAATAATATTCGAATATAAATATTATTAGTTAATAATAATTATTAGTATTTATATTTCGAATATTATTATTATAAATTTTATTATTTATATCGACACATTAATGGAAGAAGGGCGTAAGTGCCATTTTTAGGAATTTTTTTTTTCTAAAAGGAAAAGGGTGTGAGTTCGGGCTTTGCATCTAATTTTAAGGCTTAAAGAAAAAAAAAGTGCGTATGTTCAGGGACTTACGCCTTTTTTCCATTCTCAAAATCATTTTTAATAAGAGATGAAGATTTGTAATTATTTTTATGTTTTTCGTATTGATAATAAATTATGTATAATTATCAGTAAACAATCAATAATTTAAAAAATCCTGCCATTAAATAAATTTCAAATAAAATTGAAAATATGCCTTTCATCTTTTATCAAAAATTATTTTGATAACGGGAAAAAAGGCGTAAATCCTTGGACATACGCCCTTTATCCTTTATCAAAGGTTGTTACGCCCATTTTCCCTTTTTTTTAAGTATTAAAATTAGATGAAAAACCCGAAAATTTATAAATTTGCACTTACGCCTTTTTTCCTTTAAAATTGACGTTTTTAGCACTTCATTCTTTAATGCGACAATATAATTGATACCATCGATATTATTACTAATATTATATTGATATTATTGTTAATCATAATATTATTGGAGTTATTATTATTTATTATAATTTATTATTCTCATATAACCATATAGTATAAATAAAATAATAATTTCAAAAATATCATCGATGATAATAATATCAATATAATATTAGTAATAATAACAATAATATTATCGATTTATAATAATATCAGTGATATTAATAATATAAATAATAACATTGACAATAACATTTATATATAAATATTGATAATTATTAGTATTTATATTCAAAATATTATTATTATAGATATTATTATTAATATCAATACTATTGTGAATAATTGGTAATATTATCATCATTTATATATATTTATAATAATTTTATTGTTATTATAATAATGATTCTTTAAACCCGCGAGATAACTATTGCTTAATACGTTTAAATGAATTTTTTTTAGAAATCAATTATTTAAGTATTAAACTCAGTTGAACCCAAGTGAAAAAAATATATTCACTGGAAATATAAAACAAATTTAATTTATATTTAAAATATATGTGAATTAAATTTAATTATTGTTTTAAAAAATATAAATTAAATTAAATTTACATGTAATTTACATTTAATTCATATGTAATCTATATCTATACAAAAAGTAAATGTATTTTATATTTTTTCAAAACATAAAATAAATTTACTTAAAATTTTTTTTTTTTCGACATTGCCAAAAAAAAATTTGGATGTACTTCAAATTTAATTTATATTTTTCAAAAATATGAAATAAATTTACTTTTTGTATAGATATAGATTACATATGAATTAAATATAAATTACATGTAAATTAAATTTAATTTATATTTTTTAAAACATTAATCAAATTTAATTCAAATTTAATTTATGATATATTTTAAATATAAATTAAATTTATTTTATATTTCCAATAAATATATTTTTTTCACTTGGGAACTGTTTAATAATATTTAAATAAAAAAAAAAAAGTCGCTCACGCATACACATATAGCAGCTGACGTTCCGAGTTTATCCGCTTGTGGCCGAGCGTATACCAGAGAGAGTATACCAGAGAGAGTATACCAGAAAGAGTATACGTGACAGAGAGTATAGGAGAGCGTGTGACAGAGAGTAAACGCGAGCGCGTAACGCTAGCAGGGCCTCGAATTTTTTTGCTACCCTCCGTAAAGAAGTTTCACTTCAAAAAAAATTCTCAAATAATACGAAAAAATTCTTGAATCATGACAAAGTGTTGTAATTTTTAGAAGCAAGGTTCTTGGTTTATGACCAAATAGGTCTTGGATTATAACAAAATGTTCTCAATTTTAGAACAAGCTTCTACGTTTGAGATGTAGTTAATATGGTCCAAGAAATTTATTGAACAAATTGAGAAGAAAAATTTATGTATAAAATATATTAAAGAGAAAAAAAATGATTATACAGTTGCTGAAGCAACTGTGCCTTCCCTGCGGGGGGAATTTTAATTTCTTCTTTAATATATATCGAAATTCGTGACTACAAATTTATTTCATTCTCTATCGTTACAATGATTATTGTTACAACTAAAATTTATTTAATTTTCATTCATTTTGCTTGTTCCTTCTAATGGGTCATCTCCATGTCCAGAAGCGCTTTCTTCTAACCTTTTAAACTCTCTGTTTTTATTCATTTTGTTGTACTATGATTTTAGCCTGTCAATGTTAAATATTTATTACAAAATTGTCGAGTTCGATTGTATTTATTTTGATTACTTTTTTCTCTCGGTTGAATCAAGATTTAACATTTTAGTTGTTGCTGAAGTCGTCGTTATATTTTTATTTTTTTTGTATTCATTTATTTTCAATTCCTTTGATGCTATCACATCACCCTTTTTTCCCTAGAAATTTTCTGCCTCTTCATTCCATAAAGTTAGTCCAATCTAAAATATATTTCCTTTGGTAAATTCATTATCTTTATTTAGTTTAATCAAACTTTTTTTCATTTAAATTTTATTTTACTTCATAATCACTGTCGTCTTCTAATGTTATTGTTCTTTATTTTAATAACGGTCCTGACATTGCATATATAAATTCCACTTTATTTATTGCTATTATGATTGCGATGATATCTAAATAATGTCATTATTATTATTGAATAGTTTTCTTTTTTTTTTTTTTTTTCGCTAAAATTATTTTGCCTGCAAATGATTTAATTGGTAGATGTACAACTTCTTGTATTTTTTTAATCTCGAAATTAATTTTTGGTATATTTTCATTTTCCTCATCGTCATCGAATTTTATATTAACTTCTACTGGTATCATTATTTCTTTATTATTTATTGATGGGTATTGTTCATTAATTTTTCTCACTAATCCTCCAGTGATCGTATATATTTTGTTTAACTTGAATATTTAATAATTTATCATGTTAATAATTTTTTTTAAAATCTTTTTGTTGAAAAATCTTGTTGTTAAATATGATTTTCCCATGATATTCTGTTATACTTTTCTTTCTTGTTTACTCATATTTTCCTGATATTTTCCTATAATTATCGTATTATTCTTTATATTCAGTGATTTTTCTATATTTTCGTTTATTCGTTTATATGTTCTTCATTTTTCTATATTTTTCTTCATTTTCCATATTCATCTTGTTTAAATTAATTAAGAGACTTAGAAAATTTTCGGGGGAGGGGGGGGCATAATTGATATGCTCCCTTATTTATCGTTTTGTTCTTTATATTCAGTCACTTTTCTATATTTTCCTTTATATTTACCGATTTTTCTTTGATATTTTCCTATATTCTCCTTTATATTTACTGATATTTTCCCATATTTATCGTTTTTTTCTTTATATTCAGACACTTTCCTATATTCTCTTTTATATTTACTGACATTTTCCCATATTTATCGTTTTTTTCTTTATATTCAGTCACTTTTCTATATTTTTCTTTATATTTACTGATATTTTCCCATATTTATCATTTTTTTCTTCATATTCAGTCATTTTTCTATATTTTCCCATATTTATCGTTTTTTTCTTTATATTCAGTCACTTTCCTTCATTTTTTTTTATATTTGATTAACATGGGGTTAATACACTTCATTCACTATTTTGATCATGGAGGCTTTAATTTTCGACCGTTCAAGTTCACGTTGGTCTCATTTGATAGAGTATTAAATTCTATAGCATATAATATTCATAGTTTTGATCATTTACAATTAAAAAAAATAGTGAAATAATGCTTCAAGAAGGTAGTATTTACAATTTTTCTGAAAAACAAAATTGTAAATGATCAAAACTATGAATATTATATGCTATAAAATTCAATACTCTATAAAATAAGACCAACGCGAACTTGAACGGTCGAAAATTAAAGCCTCCATGATCAAAATGGTGAATGAAGTGTATTAAATCCATGTTAATCAAATGGAAAAAACAAATCACCCCTGAACCACCTCTAAATATTTTTCAATTGAGTTCAAATTTTTTTTGGGCATGATTTAGAGTTGTATGAACTTGTATAAAGATGGGTGAAGAGAAAAAAAAATATCGAAAAAAAAAACACCCTAATATACACGTTTGAATTTTTATCTTCCAGAAAATTAGTATTCGATTATTATTAATTATTTATTATGGTATTCACGGTCAATTTAAAGTAGACGAATTACAAATATAATTTATTATTAATTTAAACGAAATAAGTGAAATAAAAACAAAACATAAATTTACAATTAATGTCGCCAAAAAGCCTCAATTTTTAAATACCTGTCTATTCATCATACCTTTATTAATCAAAAGACGTAAAATATCCAAAACAATGTCAAAATTTTAAAGTATAAAGTTGAATAATTTGCTGGATAAAAAAAAATTTTAAAAAATATTAGGCGCTATTTCGATACATGGTATAATAATAATATAATAATAAAAACTGCAGCGCCTAATTTTTTTTTTAATTTTTTTTTTATCCAGCAAATTATTCAACTTTATATTTCAAAATTTTGACATTCTTTTGAATATTTTACGTCTTTTGATTATTAAAGGTATGATGAATAGACAGGTATTTAAAAATTGAGGCTTTTTGGCGACATTAATTGTAAATTTATGTTTTGTTTTTATTACAAATAAAAATAATCAAAAATAAAAAAATTAGAGTTTATTTATTTATTTATGATGAATTTAAAAATTTCTTTTTCTTCCAAATTTATTTATGTACTATAATTTTTTTTCCTCATTTGTTTAATATATTTCTTGGATTGTAACAAACACGTCTTGAACTAAGACCTATTTGGTTATAAACCAAGAACCTTACTTCTAAAAATTAGAACACTTTGTCATGATTCAAGAAATTTTTGTTATTATTTGAGAATTTTTTTTTTTAATTGAAGCCGTATTTGTTATAATCCAACTACATATTTAGTCATAAACTAAGACGCTTATTTCTAAAAATTGACAATTCATTCGTAATTCGGTATTTAAAACAAGAGTATATAAAATTTAAAGAAAAAAAATATTTGTATCATATGCATTAATATTATTCATACAATTGAGGGTCTGGATGCAAGAAAGGCCTGAGCGCTTGGAGCTGGATAAATGCGGCGCTGTAAACTAGTGAAATTAAGAAAAAATAAAATTTCGAAAATTGAAAAAAAAAATATCACCTTATTGAGAAAGATAAGAGGGACATTTTTTTTCAAATAAACGTTTTTCCAAAATTTTTATTTAACGAAATAAAAAATAAAAATGAAAAAAATTTACGGGCTAAATTTTCTTTTTTTTTTAAATATGACTCATCATAACTTTCTGAAATATTGTTTGATCGTTTTGAAATTTTAAATACATATCAAGTACAGTATAGCGATGCATTCAATAATGTTAGAAATTTGATTTGCGTTTATTGTTTATTTATAGGAAATTTTCATTTAATACGCGATGAAAACTACGTTTCTTGCACTTTGACGCAAAAAAGTATCGAGGAAATTTCATGACCGGAATAATTTTGAGTGACAACTTTGTTTATTAGCCCACACGGAAATAAAATATATAATTTATATATAAAATTATATATAATAATTATATATAACAATTATATATACTATTGGGCGAAAACGTGTATATAATTTATATAAAATTTATATATAACGATTATATATAATAGTTTATATAAAATTATATATATTTTTTATATATAATTATATATAAATTTTATCACATTCCCCCCCCCTCCTCCTCCCCTCCCATGAATTGTTTTTATTTAAAAATTTTCTTAAATTTTAATTCAAAAAAACCAAAAACAAATCTTCCATCAGGATTCGAACCCGGGCTCTTCTAGTTGGGAGGCAAGTACTTTACCTCAAAGCCACAAATCTTATGATAGATCTTTGTAAAATTATAAAGAAGAATATGACTTTTCTAAGAATAAGATTTGTGGCTTCGAGGGTAAAAGCACTAACACTGATAAAATTATTTTGGTTTTGGTTTTTAAAATTTAAGAAAACACGAATAAGCAATTCATAGTGAAAGAAGAGGGAGAACTGTGATAAAATTTATATACAATTTTATATAAAAAATATATATAATTTTATATAAATTATTATATATAATCGTTATATATAAATTTTATATAAATTATATACATGTTTTCGACCAATAGTATATATAATTGTTATATATAATTATTATATATAATTTTATATATAAATTATATATTTTATTTACGTGTGGGAGTATGTCATGAAGTTTTCCTGAAAATTTCAGCTTTTTATGTCAATAAATAAAAAAGATATTGATTTAACACCAAATTGCGCGCTTTCAATGCCGTTTTTAACAACCCCCAGACCAAAACGACAGCGCGAACACTCACATTTGTTATTGAGAAAACTTCAGGGAAGGCGCGCAGTTTGTTGTTAATTGTTTTTCCAGGATTCAATACGTTTGTATGTATACTTTCCAAGTGGAAAAAATATATTTAATTCATATTTAATGGAAATATAAATTAAATTTAATGGATATACAGATTTGGGCATACTAAAATTAAATTTAGAAAAAATTTAAAACAAATATAAATCAAATTTAGAATATGTACAAGTTTGGACATACTAACCCGAGTAGAAATTCAGGTCAGGTTCGGATCAAGCCCTGATCAGGCTTGCCTGATTTCAAATCCAATCTGGATCCAGATACTGGATCCGAACCTGATCAGGATGTAACGCTTTTTCGTAAGGTTTGGATCCAGAATGGATCAGGATACCTGATCAGGCTGTAGTAAGGATACATGATCCATAATGGATCCAGATACTGGATCCGAACCTGATCAGGATGTAACGCTTTTTCGTAAGGTTCGGATCCAGAATGGATCAGGATACCTGATCAGGCTGTGGTAAAGATACATGATCCATAATGGATCCAGATTCCGGATCAAAACTGGATCAGGATACATGATTTATTCAAAAAAAAAAAAAAAAATTAATAATTTCAAATTTATTTTTTTTTTTAATTTGAAATCTAACGCTCAACAGAATACAGATAAACTTTATTATTACAAACTGACCTAATTGATAATTTACCTAACTAATTATTGCTACGACCGGGGTTCGAACCCTTCGACACGGGATTACAACGCTAGTACTTGACACGCTCGGCCATTGAGGCATTCGATAATTCGTACTAACTTTTTGTCCTCATAGGTTCTACAAATTGCCTGGTCAGGATAGCATCAGGCCATCTCTATTTTATCCTTAATAGGGATAGCCTGATCCATTCTGGAACAAGACTGGATCAAGAAAAAATTATTTGAAAAAAAAATAAATTCAATAATTTTTTCTTGATCAAGATTTGATCCAGAATGGATCAGGCTACCTAATGGATAAAATACAGATAACCTGATGCTATCTTGATCAGGCCATTCTATCTCTTTAATAGGGGTAGCCTGATCCAGTCGGATCAGGACTTGATCAAGATGAAATTATTTAAAAATTAAATAAATTTAATACTTTTATCTTGATCAAGTCCTGATCCGACTGAATCAACTATCTAATAAAAAAAAGATGTAGGTGCCTGATCCAGGCTTGATCAGGATGTGATAGAGTTACTTGAATAGGGATAGCCTTACGATATCCTGATCAGGCCTGGATCAGTGTTCAGGCTATCCTGAACAAGTTTCTACTCGGGAGGTTGCGTGTGTGTGACGTCATAGTTCTTTATTCGTTTAATAACTCTTTAAATATTAATTTTTAATTTCAAGTAAAAATAGTTTTCTTATTAATATTGATGTTTTCTATCCAATAAGTCTATCCTTGAATTTTTCCGATGAATAATAAAATAGATACAGTACCCCGTAAATGCCATGTCACAGTTTTTATTAAAAAAGATTCTTCAAACTTAAAAATGAGCCAAACCGTCGCGTTCTCTTTTCCTCTTTAACATTGCCGGTCTGATCTCTTCGTCTATTTCTCCGTCCTCTTTTATACATGCATCGTTCCTATCTTTATTTCACTTTAATGCGTACGCAACTTACATACGGATACGCACAACGGATTGGTTCTTTGTATACAAGGATGGTTTGGCGCGTGTTAGATTCTTTTTTTTTGTTTTTAAACGAATAAATAATTATTATTCCCCAAAATAGCGTCTAATTGAACAAGAGAAGTGAAATAACATCAAAATAAAAATTAATTTTTATATACAAACGTGACCCATTTTTTCCTTTTTTATTAAACAAAAGATGTAAAATAATGAATATATGAATAAAAAAAATAGGCACTTTTTGAAATATTTTTAAATATAGCCTTGGCTGTAGAGATTTTAAGACCAAATAGTACTCTGTAAGATAATTTTTAAATGAGTTATGAAGTGTTTAAAAAAACACAAATTCTGATATTCTGTTAATTAACTAATTTCTAGCAACAATAAAAAAAAAAAAAAAATCGTAATCTTGTGGAGCTTTTAAAAAAAACCATCCTGGCAAAAAATTGCATCCATAATTTGTTCTTAGTTTTCTTAATATTTCGAGTTTAAAATCTTTTTATTATCTATTTTTATCAACAATTAATTAACTAATAATCAAAATCTTGAAATAATGAGTAAAAATATTTTCACATATCCTTGATTGTAGATCTTTTCAATATCTTCAATTTAAGCCTATGTCAAGCTCTGTATCTTGAATAGTTTAGAAGATATGAACATTATTTATTTTTTGCGAGTGATTTCAATAGGTATGGCTTCGCCTTTGTAATACAATAACAAATAAATAAACCACGCTGAGTGCTAGCATCTACCATTTTTGGTGAAAAAAAATATAATGGTAAAATCGAGTGGGTATTATGCGTTACAGTCACAAGTGTGTATGCTCATGGCAAAAAAAAAATAACGAAAAAGATCTGGTAACGTTTGTTGGGGCGTGTGGCCCGCGTTACCGTTGAAAATTAGAAATTTTTAATACTCCGGCTAGGGCTGTGTTAAATTTTGTCTTTTAAATGGTTTTTAAAAGTAACAATACAATAATAGTACATTTTTTTTTATTTTTCTGAAAATCGAATTTTTTTTTTTTTTTTCGTTCAAGTTAAGGCAAGCTATAACTTCTGTTAGAATCAACGGAATGACTTCATATTAGGCTCAAAAAACGTGGTTTTTAAAAATCTATCGCCCCTCAAGGAGTTTATCCTGATTTCAATAGTCAATTTTTTTCTATTTTTGAAACAAAAGAGACAAAAATATTTCAAAAATTCTATTTTTTACTATTTTATGAAAACTATAATTTTTTTTGAAAAAAGTTTCGACTAAAAGTTGTAGGATTTTACCACACATGCTTTTTAAGTCTTATACAAAGTATCTAGGACGATTTTCTCGAAAGTTAGAGCGTTTTTCAAAAATTACTCGAAAACTAGGAAAGCAATAACTTTTGATAAAATTGTAGTAAAGACGTATTAGGCTTAAACAACGCGTCTTTCGAAACTTTATCGCCCCTCATGAGAAAGAGCATTATCTGTTCAGTCACTTTTTTTTTTTTTCTAAATTTAAAAAAAAAAAAAAAGGTTTAATTTTTATGAAAAATGTGATCCATAGATCAAAATTTTTCCAGAGAGGCGATAGAATTTTCGAATACGCATGTTTGAAGCCTAATATGAAATCTCTAACACCATTTCATCACGAGTTATTGTTTGCCTAAAAAATGAAAACGGCACAATCTATAACTCAAAATGGAGTAGTCGCAGAGGTTTCATATTAGGCTTAAAATAATTGTTTTTCAAAATTCTATAACTTTTTCCAATGAATTTTTATCGTACGAATGATATTTTTCGTGCAAAAAAAAAAAAAAAAAAAAAAAAAAACAATTTTTTTTTTTTCGTTTTTTGAAAAAAAAAAAAAAAAGGCCGAATAGATATCGCTTTTCTCTATCAAGGGCGATAGAATTTCTAGAGCCGCTTCTTTTGAGCCAAATCCGAAGTCTTTACGACAATTAATTTAGAAGTTATGAACGTTTTTTTTTTTTTGGGGGATAAATCCAATACTGCGGCTGAGCCTTTCGGCTCCTAGCCTCCGTAAAGAAAAAAAATGATTGTTTGAATCTTCATTGATTGTTTAAATTATTAACTCAAAAATCTCATATATTATAATCAAAAAAATTGTTAGAAAATTTGCTACAAGTTGTTTAGTTAAAGAAACCCATTAAATGATTTCTTTGTGGTTCTTTTTATTTTATAAACACTCCGTTTACTCACTCCGTTATTTTTTATGAAAAAACCTATGATTGAAAAAATTTCGAGTATGGCTCTGGTTGTAGATTTTTTCACGGGGAATCCATTAAGACTAAAAATGTAGACTACATAATAACCCGAAATAGTTTATTCTTATCAGAGGCTCTAGCGCTTGTCGAGGTCTTTAATTTGAGCCTAATATGAAGTTTCTCGCTTAATTATTATAGAAGCTGTGAGTGGTATTCATGAATCATATAGTGAAAACAATACTATGGTGGGATGCCTATTCGCAACTATCCCACCTCTGTAACAAATCTTTTGTCTACGTGCGGGTATAGATATGAGTTTAGTAGTTAGGTAGTCATCGGTTCTTCTTTATGACAATTAGCTAGGAAAACAATAAAAAAAAAAAATTTCGGTTTACTCAGAATAACTAATAATAATTAAAATATGAAACATATACAAACTCTATTACAATTATTTTTTTATTTTAATCTAGAATCATACTAACAGTACATTTTTAGATAAATTCCTAAGAAAAAACTAGTTTATTAACAAAACAATGAGTTTTATTCAATAATATTTGTTCATAAGCCGAGACAATTCTTATTTCATAAAAACCAAAATATCTTAAAATCAAAACACATCTTAATTTTTTCAAGAAAACAGCACTTCACGTACAACCTAATGTGTCCGAAAATGAATTTAATTTTTTTTTTATTCAAGACAAATATATTATGAATCAAATGAGGAAAGAAAAATTCAATTCAATTTCGTCAATTGTTTTCATCGAAGTATTTAATCGATTGAGAATCAATTTTTTTTTACTTAAATTAATGTTTATAATATTTAAATTAAATCTAAATATTAATATAATTGAGAATATAATTCTTCAAATGAGATGCATTTTCATCTTCCAACAGACTGTTTTAAACTTTATTCAAAGTTTTTTTTTTCTAAGCGAAAAATTCTATGTAACAGAAGATTTGCTTTACAACTCAAGCGAAAACGTACATACGCTCACAATGATTGTGTCTTGAAGTTGTCTACTTTGAGATCAATTATGATCATTTTAACAAAACCGAAAATTATTACGAAAATAACTATTGCATCAAGAATTTAAAAAAAAAAAAAAAAAAAAAATGCAAAATTGAATTACGCAATAATTTAGAATAAAAAAATGAATAAAAAAGCTCAAATAAAATGGAAAAAAATATTTTCTTATATTTTTAAAATTTTAAACTCAACAAAAAAAAATGTAATCATTAATAAAAAAAGTTTCCTTGAACCAAGAGATGTCTATTCATAATCTAGAAAGGATTTACTTTTAAAAAAGGGAACACTTGGTCTTCGACCATCAAGAAATTCGTATGTGTTGAATTAAGAAGGTTTCGATTGAATCTAAAAAAATTTTTGGAGAACAAAACATCTATACATGACAAAATTTCCTTTCCAGTGTAGTATAGTATCAGAGATATATAGTGATAGCCCTGAATGATAAAACTCATTATGTGCCATAAATATAGAAAATCATTCCATTTACCTGAATCCAAAAATTTCAGGCATCCATTCGAGAATTTTATAATATAAACTCATCATTATAGATACAGTTTTCGCGCACGGAAAAAAATTTTCACGAAATTTTACTACGGTCCCACAGTATTCAAGAAACATCGGTCAACTAATACATTTTTTACATTACATATTACGAAAAAAAACAATGTTGTGATTAAAAAATTGCAATGGACCATAGCAATATTTGAGATTTCGATTTTTTACTTTGTATAAAATAAAAACTGCAACGTAACATGGAATCTTTACAAATTTAAGTTCAAAAAATTATTATGCTTCTTTTCTAATACTACAATGTACCATAGTAATTTTTATAGGTTTTTATTTTTGCTTGAGCACAGCGTCGAACTTGCTGTGCATATTGTAGATTTTACAATAGTTATGTTGAAAAAATTGGAATGTCTTCATCTAAAAATTACAATGCACCATAGCAATTCTTTATCTACTACTTGCCGCGATGCTCGTTGTTACCGACTGCAGTATTCAAAAGCCTATGTTAATATGGGCTCAGCGAAAATTCTAATGGGCCATAGTAAAAAAAATTAAATTACTGCGCGGCCGTTATTCTGCGCATTGGAAATTCCAGATGATTTTTAGCTTCGTCTGCCTTTGTCGATAATCGATTCTTTCTATCAGACGTGCACAGACATGAAATAAATTTTAACGGCGAAATGTGTAATGTGCTTTATTCAAAGTCAGCCAGTGTTACTTTTATTGAAGTTATCAAGGGATTTTAAAAATATATTTTCTTTAATTTACAAGTGAAATTTTAATTTTATTTAAAAAAAAATATAAATGATATTCCTATAGAATACCGTAATATGATTGATAAAAAGTTAATAATACAGTTAACAATACAAAGAAAATAAAAAGTTATTAGGATGAACACTTTGATGCATATAAATTAATCGACTCAAATGATACTGAACTAGTTTTATAGTTTTATTCCACACCACAAAATTATTGAGTATACATCAGTTATAACGTCAGAAATTTTAACATCTCAAGGTTTTTCTTTTATACCAAAAAGTTGGATGTAAAAATATTATTATTATTATTATTATAAATTATTCTATAATAAATTATCGTCTGAACGTTATCTGTGTATTTATTTAATTTTTATTCTATTATAGTTACCATGTATTTACCCCGTACTGCCCCCCCCCCACGAGCGGGAGGGGGCGGTGCGGGGTAAAAAAATTTATAACTATTGTAAAATTTGCTATTGCCTATTTTAATTTTTATTATGTTTCAAACAGATTTTTCGAGTGTACATATTTTTTTTTTAATTTTCTACATTGTAAAATTTACGATTTGTCTCATTAAATATTAATATTCACTTCTTTAAAATTTGCATCGTCAATTTCCAATATTTAGTATTGGCTTCGTACATTTTTCATATGGCTGTTTCAAAAATTACTACGGTACAAGGGTAAAAGTCCAAATTGTCGTTAGGCGGCGCTCATCGAGAAAAATTGCTATGGCCCATATCAAATTCTAATACATTTCCCCCACGTTTCCAGATTGCTGTGGGCCATCGTAAAAATCACGGTGTTTTTTTCGTAAAAAAAAAAGAAAAAATCTATCCGTGCGGTCAACTTTGTAAACCAAACTCGCTTTCGTTTTCTCTCACATTCATGTATATATATATTATATATACTAACATCTTACATGCTTAAGGCATAAGAAAGCAAAGCCAAAGGCTGCTATTGCAATGTTTGTTTGATTTTATTGAAAAAATAAATTTTTAAATTGAAAAATCTCAATAGGTATGAATATAAAAAATAAATACATAATTACAATATCAATTTTAAATTTTTTAAACCAAATAACTCTAATCACTTAAACATTCGCAATTAGCTTTTATAATGTATGTATATATACACGGAAAAAAATTTACACATAATTTTACTATGATCGCACAGTATTCAAGAAACGTCGCTCAATTAATAGATTTTTTACATTAAATATTACGAAAAAAAAACAATGTTATGATTAAAAAATTGCAATGGACCATAGCAATGTTTGAGATTTCGATTTTTTACTTTGTATGAAATAAAAACTGCAACGTAACACGGAATCTTTACAAATTTAAGTTGAAAAAATTATTATGCTTCTTTTCTAATACTACAATGTACCATAGTAATTTTTATTTGAAGTCAAGTTTCGTCAAAATAAATTTTTGTAAAAATATTATTATTCTTATTATTGTTGTTAATAAATTATAATTATTACCTATTTACCCTGCAACGTGCCTCCTCACCTTATTATGGGGAGGGGGGGCACAGTGCAGGGTAAAAAAATTTATAACTATTGTAAAATTTACTTTTGCTTATTTTAAATTTTGCTGTTTGTCTTATCAAATATTTATATTTACTTCTTCAAAATTTGCATCGTCAATTTTCAATATTCAGTATTGGCTTTGTAAATTTTTCATATGGCTATTTCAAAAATTAGTATGGTACAAGGCTTAAAGTTCAAATTGCCGTCAGGCGGTGCTCATCGAGAAAAATTGCTATGGCCCATTCTAATACATTTCTCTCCCACGTTTCCGGATTGCTGTGGGCCATAGTAAAAATCGCGGTGTTTTTCCAGTAAAAAAAAAAGGAAAAATCTATCCGTGTATAAATTATGAACGACGATCGTTATGTAACAGATACAAAGAAGAAAAATATATTTTTATTGTTTTTTACAAAAAAAAAATTCTAAAAAAGTTTACAATCTTCAATAATTCATGTAGTCTTTCAATTTCCTCTTATTAAACTCATAAAAAATAGAGTGATGGCGAGAAAAAGGTTATAAAACCACATCCAATGCATTTAATATTTTAATAAAATAGTCATTAATAGGTAACACTTACACTGGTTATTTTTTTTTTATTTTCAATAAATAACCGGTACACGTTGTCCAATTCGCTTTTACTCTAAAGTCTTTATTCACTCTGCATCCCCGTTAGAAAAATAAAGCATATGCAGGGACGCGTAGTCGTGATGAAAAAAAAGCCCCGAGAACTGAATGTATAGTCACTGTAGAAAAAACTGTTGTTCATCGTATATGTTAGTGAATTGAATATAGGTGTGCCGTAATCACCAGAAGCAAGCCATAACCCGCTAATTAAAAAGCTTATAACTAATTCATTTTAAGGTCGAAAAATCCCAAAAAAAATTAAAAAATCTGCCATGGAATAGGGAAAAAGTATATCGTTATTTAAAAACTTTTAGACATAGCGTTTTTTTTTACAATAAAAAGAGTACTTTTTCACGTAAGCTTACTAAAAATTGTAACATTAAATAACTAGTCTATTCACGGTCAAAACATTTTGAACATTTTGAATTAAATATGCGTTATTATTCATTTCAACTAATTGTCATATTTTTAGAACGATTTGCTTTAAGAATAGCACAATGAGGAAAGACCTTAAGGTTTTTTTTAAATATTATTTAAATGATATAAGAAAAAATATTGGTAATTCTTATAAGAATCCAAATCCAAAATAATAATAATATTTTACCAGATATTTGTGACTTTTGTATTGCATTGATAGTCTTGAAAAATTCTTTCTAGTTTTTTTATTTTCGTATTATAAGACAAGGATAATCAAGAATATGTCTCATTTAATCGACTCCAGAACATTTGTGAATCTCACTAAAGGACAAGTTTATAAACTTATAAGTTTATAAATTTTCCTGTTAATATATTTTCCTTAACGGTATTCTAATATTCTATCATTGTTTTAATTAAATACGAAGCTTCACGTAACCTGCTCTTATATCACCACGATTGTGATAAGTTATTATAAGAATATATCGAATTATTGTGATCAATTATATTGTTATCGAACAAAAGTATAGCAATAAGATCAATATTAACATGAGATTATTATTATTATCAGTGTTATTGTTCGTATTATAGTATAACTCTACCGAAGTGAAAGTTAGACCATTTGCAGTTGATCGGGGTAAGTTTGTCTCGTGTAAACTCAAGGACAGAGGGTGAAGCCATGCTGAAAACATGAATGAACTACAATCATAGCAGAAGTGGGGAACTCATAGAAGTGGGAGGGATCAGCTTTTCAGCTGAATACGACAATAGCAGCAAGGGGGTAGTTGACGGAGAGAGGAGAAATCCTGAATGTCGGGGTCGCTGAGTATTGATCTGGGATGGAGGGATTGGGATGGAGTTGAAGGTCAATATCTGTTCTTTTTTTTTGATGATTAGTACGTCACCTCATGAACTATGACATTAATTTTTTTTTTCGTGAGTTATTTTATATCAAAACTACAAAACATCTTGTATTTACAGATCTACAATAATTCACATAAGTATCGTTATATCAGTACCTGAAATAGCAGGCGGCTCTAAAAGTGCTGCAGGCCCAAAAAAAGATGGTAAATCACTGCTAGTGGTTACTGGAGTATTAAGTTCTCCAGGTTTATCTTTTTCTTGTATATCTTGTGCACTATGTCGACAAATACCCAAGCTGACTGTTTTGTCATCACTATCTATTATGCTACTTTTGGCAGCTGATTCACCTGGAGATGATGGATTTTGACATTGTACCCGTGAAACAAGGTGGTTTTGACTTTGTTGCTGATGGCTATGCTCGTGACGCTGCTGTTCATTCAGTTCTGGAGAAGTTAATGGTGCTAGATAGAAAGGTGGATAACTTGAAAGTGTCAGAAGTGGGATTGCTGCTTTTGCTGAACTATGTGATATGTTTACATTTGTCGAAGAATTTTGTGATGAAGTTCGATTTGTTAATGAATTCGTTGTCACTGTGTTATACGCTAAACAAGCGTCAAAACTTAATTGCACAGTCTGAATATTGTAGGTAGCATGTGGATTAGTGTGAGCATGATGGTGATGGTGATGGTGATGGTGAGGATGATGCCCTGGCGGTGGAGATGATAATAGAAATGGGCTGGTGGCCGCATGATGTTGCGAGCCAACTACTTCGATTCCATCCATCGTCATCCTATACAACTGTGTTTGCCGAGTTTCAGTGGTATAAAACCGTTTTCAATTTCAGTAATACACTGTGCTTCTGCATGAACTGTATCAAAAAATTGCGTATACTTATATTTTTTTTTTTTACAATATATACAAAATATCAAATGTTGTGAATGACTGTATCGTATTCAAGAGAATTAATTCTTTCTATTTTATACGTTTGACCATTTATGAATTTTCGCTCACTTTAGTAACAGACTCTGCAATTACACGCATCTGTATTATTTCCACGTGAAAGCTGGAACAACTCCACAATAGAGCTTAATACAATAACCAAAGATTACTCACATGCTGACGCTTACATTCATAATTTTATATGCATATCTATATTTGTACGCAACAACCAACAAACAGCAATTGTGCACAAGTAAAGTTAACTGAAGCATGGTACACAAAAATATTCAAAGTTAATCCTGACGGCTCCACCTACTGATTGAAACGCACACTCCTCCCACTTTTTTCCCGGGATTTGGAATAGAAAATATTTTTCTTTCCTTGTTTTATTTTTTTAAGATTCGCATTCTTTGCTTTATTATGAGAATCATACTCTACTGTACGTTTTCAAAGTTAGAAAACTTTTATTCGAAATCTCTCATTTCCGTATATATATCTAGACCCGACGATATAATTATATAGCGTAACACTCTTATCTTCCACTAAACAGAAATGATTAAATACATTTTTTCTTCTATTTAATAAATTTTTTCGACTGATTAAAAATTTTTTTTTATTATTTCATTAATCATCACTTTTTAGTCGTTTTACAATGATGAATGAGGTGGTAGTGAGTTACTGATTCAATTAGGCGCATCCTCATAATACAAAAAAAACCACTAAAATTGCAGAAAAACTAAAAAACAGTAGTAAAAAAAAAACTATTATCCAGAAGTAAAACAATAACGATAAAAGTTCCAGATGAATATGTATCTATACGTATTTTTGTGCTATAAACTTATCTCGGTCTTTTTTTTTCTGTGTGTGGGGTCGATGAAAATATATTTTTTCTTGCTCTTTTTTGTCTTGTTTTCTATAGCTTCACGTGAAAAGAATGTCATTAACGACGTGTAATGCGTGGGGGTCGCGCACAAACTGAGCTGAGGCTCGGCGCACCCCGCAGTTTTATGAATGAACTACGGAGACTGTCCCATATTTGGAAGCAGCAAATAACGAACAGCCAATCAAAATATATCAATACGCTCCCACTTATAAGTATTCTTAGTCGTTATCTGAATAGATCGTGTGTTCATCTCTTCTTCTACATGTACCCCTCTTCATCAGCAACCGCGATCGTGGAACATTCTCTCGCTCTTTCGTTGAATTCCGGATCGAACGGTTGAGCTTCGTCGTGCAACAAGAAAACTTTTTATCTTGCTCTAACTTATTGCTCTCAGTCACAGTTTAACTGTGCCCATAGATTGTTTTTCGGCTCTCTCCTCTTGGCGTGTGCCAAACAGTATAGTAAAGAAAAAATGCTTGCGGCCACGAATCATTTCTCCTCAAACGGTTCTCCAGTGACGTAATCTCCTATGACGTAGTGTACTGGATAGTCATAATTCTTCAGTACAGCAACAACACACGAATACAATATCGACCATAGCAGACATCCAAAATATTGTTAACGAGTTTATCCGTATATACCGTAGAACCATGACTTTCATCTAATTGTTTTTTAATTTTCAGGTCGTACCAAAGATCGAGAAGCTTCCAGTATTCGATAGCATCTACTGACAATGTTAGTCTTTGAAACTTCTTGTATTCTGACGTAGAACAACGGTATTCAATATTTTGTTTCATCTTTTTCAGTGGCATCAGAAATTTTTTTTGAATCCCGGTTGCAGTCCTTCAAAATCTTTATAAAAAAAAAGATTGTATTTTGGTTTTCCTGTCGGCCCCACGTGATAAGTTAAATTGAATTCGTTCGTTGTTATACAAATAGAGTTGAACTTTACATAGTAATTGACTTTCATTATTAAATCTACAATGAAAATTCTGTACGAGTGAATTTTAATGAATAAATAATAATAATAACTGTAGAGTTTTTTTTTTTAATATACATATACTTCAGCGTACAATATAATGATTATCATTATAATATACAATAATGAAAAAAATGAATATCATATCAATAATTTTTTGAAAAATTGAAGAAGTAATAATCGAAATATCAGAACTCAAAAATGACAACTTTAACAAAATCGCGATCCACGGAACATATCCCGCACGAAAAGAATATAGTGTTCCCGAGTATTACTTTTTTAAATATAAAGTATAAATTATTATTTAAAGAAAAAAATTACTGATCTGCTTTATTTATAAATTTATTGATCATTAAAAAAATAATTTAATAATTATTGAAAACAAATTAGTTGAGAAAAAATATTCCCAGTGACGATCTTGCATCGAAAGACATTTAATCCACGGAGAAAAATAAAAGGTAAAATTTAAAAAAAAAAAAAGTAAAATTTACATTTTTTATGAGCAAATGAAGAATGCTTGGAGAAAATGTGAAAAAACTACAGAAAAAATCTAGGTAGGTAAAAATTACGTTTTTTCGGTGTTAAAAACAAGACGAGACGAGAAAGCTTGCTTGAGAAACGAGAAAACTAGACGAGAATAACTGAAATAAATTGTCATATTTCATTCGCTATAAATTAAAGAAAATAAAAACAAACACAATGCAGGCTAATGCACGTCACAATTAATTCAAAATTTTTGGTGTCTGCCTATTACATATAAATATTACACGCTATTCATCGCCAGATTAAGTAACACCATGACTACGAAATGTAGTCAAAAAACAAAAGTACTACACGTACTGCAGATTGTACATAAGTTTATTATTATTATTATTATGATTATTTATGGGGGATTGTCATCATAAAATATATCAATTAAGTTACAGTGAAACAATTCTAAATAACATATATTATTGGATTAAATTCAATTAATTAATTCATATATATATATATATATATATATATATTAAATGTAAATATATTTTAAATATTTATACAAATATATATGTAAAAAATACATTTTATCATTTGTCAATAAAACATTTGTTTTTTTACGTAGGCGTATGCCTATACTATTATTTTTTTTTTTGCACGAGCAAATGAAAAAATAATCATATCTTCTAAAGTAAAGTAGATAGAAAGTTCGTACTAGAACCACATTAAACCTTAGAAAAAATACTATAACCAAGGATATGATAAAAGTTTGCGCAATTTTTTATGGTTTTATTATTAACAAAAGAAGACTGTTGATAAATTTTTAAGACGAATTATTAAGAAAACTAAAAACAAATCATTGATGCGATTTTTTGCCAGAATACTTGAAATTCAAAAATCTATTCAATTGAGAAATAACAATTTTTTTACGATTGTTAGAAATTTGTGAATTAACGAAAAAACTAATTTAACGTTTTTATAAATTTCGTATAACTTTTGAAAAATTGAACTTAAAAACTTCAATTTAGTCTCAAATTGTTAGTTTTTCGAGTACCAAGAGCCACACTTTCTTGATAAAAATCGCTCCGAGTCCAAATTAATGAGATATTAACAATTGTTTATAACAATAAGTACTATGCACTATCTTATAATGAAAAAATAACCATGAAGGATTGATTTTAACGGTTTGTTTGAAAACAGTGTGGCTCTCAGAAATTTAATTAAGGATTTTTTGAGCTTTATAAAATTTTTCTACGTTGATTTGTTCAAAAGTTATTCAATGCCTAAACAATTATTGTCAATTTGGTTTTTCATATTTTTTAGAACGACTCGAGTTTATGCTGCAATCCTTTTTTACCTTGCTCGCTCGATCGGTAAAATCAGTATTTATGTTGTTACATAATTAAAAAAAAAAAATATTGAGGTTTGACTCCTCTCAATACGAACTATTACACCATACTACATGAAACGATGAATGGCTACATCAAATTACTACAAAAAATTACAAATACTACATAGCTACAAGTGACTACACCTTAACTACATGCTACTACACTATGACTACGCTACGAGTCATGATAACACCAATGAATGGCCTTTCGTATGTTTATCTGTCATGCGAAAATCAAATATATATGAATATGATTAACCCGGCTTTGCTCGGGATTATTTTTACAATTTCATAGATGTTATCATTTGTTTGAAAATATTAAAGACTTGCTAGCTCCAAATGAAATTCCTATTCCAAATTTGAGGTTGAAAGTTAAATAAATTTCCCGTTATTCAATTTTTGATTTTTAGGTAGCAAATAAACGTCAGAATTTTTTTCGATGGATTTTTTTTAAGTTTTCATGCTACTTTTTTTTTTTAGATAATGGATGTCAAAGTTTAGGCAATAGGGCAGAATACATATTTACGCTTGTCGTTAAAAAAATTTTTACTACCACTATTTTTTAACTATCAGTTTGTTTTTCTTTACAATACGGATTACATACTATTGGGCCCAAACTTTGTTTGACGATGGGATTTACTTTCAACCTTAAATATTTAAATGAAATTTTCTTTATTTATTTTTTGAATGGATTAATAAGGTATGATGATAATTATTAAATAATGACGCGTTGCCATTTTCATTATCATTGAAGACGGAATAATAGAAAATCTAAACTAAGGTTATCCAACAAAGAAATTATTACGAACTGACGGACTGAATTTTATTATTTTGAACGTTAACATTTTCATTTTATTACACATTTTCTATTTATAACACATTCTATTTAAACCAAATATTTACCAAAATTTTTAAGCTTGTAATGAGGCATAGTTGCTGAGAACATATGCCTCAAAGGTTTTCATTTTCACATTTATATATATAGATACAGTCTTAAATAAATCGATCAAGTTTTTTTTTCGATAGGCCTCAGTAGACAAAGTAGCTCTATCTGGACGAATATAAAAAAAATCTGAATTAAAATTTAATATAAATAAGACGATAAACTCGAGACGAAATAAGACGAGACGAGACGAGATAAGGTTGCTTTTCATGAGAAAAAATAGAAGCAATATTTTCCTTGCAGATCATTACGAGACGAAATGTCGAAAATTGACACTCAATCCAAAGTGTCATGATGGCTGACGATATTGAGTACCCCTTCAATAGCTTTATTATCAAGTGATGATTTACTGAGTATATGATATAAATAGGTTGCATGTGCATGACTAGATGTCGGGATGTCGTTCTTCTTTACAGGTGCAGAGAAAATGGCGTATGCGTGGTGATTCATAGGAAATTTCTCCAGAACCACCATATTTCAAAATATAAAAGTCAACAAACAACATAAACATGAACTTTTAGCTCCAGTTTTAAGTAATGTTATTATTGCAACTGTTGCTATTGATCTACTTGAATCAGTTATTAAATTTTCAAGATCTAAATTACATGCTGTAACAGCTGTAATTTAGATCTGTAATGTGTCATTGCAACTTTATTTAATGTATACGTACTGCAGCAAATCGTAATGTTGGTTTTGATGAACTACGAAAATGTTGTAATACTGACATTGCATTTATAACTGTACTTTTTCTATTACTTGTTTTATAAGATTAATAAATTATTACATTTTTACATTTAAACATTGATATTTTAATTTTTATGATTACTTACGGTTTTAAGCTGTTATCAAGTTGAATCAATACATACACTGAGAGAAATATTAACTCAAAATTAAAATCACGGTTGAATAAAAATTACTATACTGCTTTGTAATTTTTGTTTTATTTCTGGGACTGGCCGCGAGAGATGGAATTCTACAATAAAATTATGTAAAATGTGTAAAATGTCAAAAAATTGTTGGGTTACTTCAAGCCTCTATACATCGTTATCTATTGCAGATAGACATGGGGTTGAGTGAAGTTTATTATTGAAAATTCAATTCTAAACAATTTATAAAGAATTACTTTTTTTGATTAATCTCTTAGATAATGAGTTATGAGTTAATTAAAATAAAGACATACATGTTTTGTGAAAACAATAAAAATTATTATATGGTTGAATAAAAAATACTGCACAATTTAATAAATATTCTTATATATATAATAAAAATTATCATGTAGACATATAAAAGTTAGCATAGATTTAAATATTTTTTACTATATAGCTTTGTAAAAATTCTGTTTGTGGGGCGAAATAACACAAAGATCGCCGACCGATTGAACAAATGATTGAACTGTCATGTAATTTCAAGCATTTCTACAGCCTTATCTGTTGAAGCTAGGTATGGGGTTAAGCGAGGTTTATTATTAGTTATTTATTTCGAAACAATTTATCAAGAATAACTTTTTTCTATTTAACAATTAGTTTTCGAGTTTTGAGCGTGTAAACAGAAAAGAAAAAATGTTGCCGGGAATTGATTTCTATTCTCCGTGAATCTAGCACAAACTGCCGAACTTAACACAAAAAATGTCCAACTTTTAAATAAAATTTATAATAAAATTTAGTAAATTCTAAAACTGGTAGTGGGTAAATTCTCAGCCTGCTAAAATTTACTTGTGAGTGTCGTGAATTGAGTCATTTTTTTAAACAGAAATTACAATAAAATTGTGTAAATTTTATGGCTTAGTATTGTATATAGTCAATGGCCAGATTTTTTACATAATTTTATTGTAAAAATTATCTATCAATGTATGAATAATTCTTATAAATGACGGGGGAACGCAGTTTTTACTATTTATTTTGTAATTTTTTCTTTTACTTTTGTAATTCTTAGTTAAAATTTCTCTCAGTGTACAAAATACAATATACAAAATGACACTTGATATTTTACTTATTTTTTTTTTGCAAATGCACACTAAATATTAGAAATTTATTATTGGATTCCAAGCGAGGTCTAAACCAGTCAATATATGCTCCAATATTTACTTGAAAAATAAAAACTGTCACTCCCATCCTAATAAATTATTATTAAATTAACTATTTTTTTTTTTCGAAAGTACTTAACAAACAGTGACATCTACTGTTTAAGCATACAAAATAAAACAACTTATGGTATCAAATTCAGTTAGTTACGGGGTGCATTTCTTTAATAAAAAATTTTTTTTCGTTTTGCAATTTCGCCCTGTAATACCGGCCAAAATTTTATAGGAAAAAGCTGTTTCTTGTAGTGGCAGTACTGGCACATGACATTATTTTTTTTGGCTTCCAATTATTCGATGGATAACTTTTCAATGTTTATATTAAACTGAAATAAATAGAAAATTGACTTGTTGTGATTGTTTGTTATTGTCACGTAGGTCATACCACACATTATCGTAAACTGTAAAGCCTGGAATATTGCAAAAAGAAATTTATCACTTTTGTCGTTGTTTCTGTTTATAGTTTTTAGTCGGTATTACAGGGCAAAATTGCAAAACGAAAAAAAAATTTTTATTAAAGGAATGCACCTACGTTACTTTTTTTAAAATTTTTTTAACTACTAGTTAAAGTTAACTATGGACAATAAAAAGCGGCCCTAAACCTTCTACTATTTATTTATATGTTTTATACTTACGACACATCTGTGTATGTGTATATACAGTGTGTTAGTACCGTGAAGTTAAAAAACTGGTACATGTGCTGGAGTTGTTGAACGTTATTATTATAGATTAATTAACATAATTTTTAGTTAGAAAAATGTCTAATAAATTAAACATATAATGAATTACACAAATAATAATAATAACAATTAAAACAAACGAAAGAAGTGAAATAACATCAAAATTTTTCATTATTGTTTACAAAAGTGACTCATTTTTTCTCTTTTCAATAAACAAAATATGTGAAATAAAAAGTATGAATAAAAAAAATTAGATGCTATTCTTCCACTAGTTTATAAATTTGATAATAATAATGTGGTGGTAGTCTGTGATGTAAAGAAAGACAGGATAATCCGGAATTTAGTGCTAAGTACAGTGACCAGAGACACTCTCAAATGTACTAAGTGTCATAAAAACGAAGAAAAAACACCAATTGTGACCGAGGAAATGTGACAACAGTAAAAAAAATGAAAAAAAAAAAAAATAATAACGGTCCCCGGCTGTCACGAACCGTATTTTTTTTTGTGACCTGAAACATAATACAATGACCGTCATTCACATTACTACTTGTGAGTCTTGGCAAACCCTACACAGGTAGTTATACACGTGTATTCACTTGTATTTACACGTAGTTACAGAGCCCAATTACACTAGGTTTTGACTACACTTGCAGTCACGGCGTTACTAAATTAGGCAGTGAATGGCTCTCTCATTAGTTTTTTTATACCGTTATTTTTTTATCTTGGGTTGGGCGACTACCAATAGTCAAGACCAGGTTTTTTGTGACAGCTGTGGTTAATTGGTGGCACTCCCGGGACCTTGACCCAAGACTAATGAAACTTATGCCTGTTATGGAAAACGACTATACCATTATGAATCAAACTAGTTGAAAAATTAGAATGATATGAAAATTTAGATCTGCTATTCACTGAGTATTGATCAAAAACGGCAATTTATATCTTTATTTTCAATTTAATTAATACTTTGAAGAAATTCAAATATAAATCAGATAAACGCCTTCCAAAAGAGCGAAAAAAACAAGTGAATTTTTTGCGAATGAATAGAGAATTCCATAATTTCGGCAATTCATCCCATTTAAAAAAAAAATATTTCTGAGCATAAATATCATGGAGTGTTGTTTGTAGCATTTAGACTACTCTTAAATATTATTATCCTAGAAGTTTTAAAATTCAACTTCATGAAATTTGAATTCTTTTTCTAATTTTATATTCGGCGAGGACCTTTCCATGAAGGTCATGGTGGTTACAAATGTATTTCCGAGTATAATTTTTTTGAAATTATGGTTCTAGTACATATTTAGAGAACACCTCAATATGATTGTCCTAAAGGTTTCGAAATTTATTTTCGATTTTCAATTTTTTTTTTCATAGAAAAACTATTGTTCATAGAAAAAAAATTGGGTATATAAAAACTAGATTTTTGAACGACGCTTTTTCTTAGCATAAAACGAAATCTCTATCTTCATTATGACCGTAATTATAACGTCCCAAAAAAAAAAAAAAAAACCAACAGTACCGGGAATAAGTCGAAAATAAAAATGCACGAAAGAATTAATTGTCACATTATACGGAATTATTACGTTCAAATAAAAGCAAAAAATATTTTTATATGAAATTTTTTTTGGAATAATTATATCTGAATAATCGGATAAAAATAAACATGGGCCCAAATCTATTTGTTATTGATAAAAATTGCTTTCCTAGTTTTCGAGTAATTTTTGAAAAACGCTCTAACTTTCGACAAAATCGTCCTAGATACTTTGTATAAGGCTCAAAAAGCATGTGTGGTAAAATCCTACAACTTTTACTCGAAACTTTTTTCAAAAAAAATTATAGTTTTTATAAAATTGTAAAAAATAGAATTTTTGAAATATTTTCGTAATTTTTTTTCCGGAAATAGAAAAAATTGACCATTTGGAATCAGGATAAACTCCTTAAGGGGCGATAGAGTTTTGAAAACCACGTTTTTTGAGTCTAATTTGAAGTCATTCCGTTGATTCTAACAAAAGTTATAGCTTGCCTAACTTACTCTACGTAATTTGAGCGAAAAAAAAAAAAAAAAATCGATTTTGAGAAAATTGAGAAAAAAAAAAATGTACTATTATTGTATTGTTACTTTCAAAAATCATTTGACAGATAAAATTTAACACGGCCCTAGCCGGAGTATCGAAAATTTTTAATTTTCAACGCCAACGCAGGCCACTCCGAGTGGAAATTGAGATCAAGATCAAGACTTGATCAGGCAACATTGATTTCAAATCCATTCTTGATCAATATGCTTGATCAAGAACGTAACGCTAAACGTGATCAAGATTTGAAGTTTTTTTTTTTGTTTATAACACGGTAACCGGGAATCGCACCGACGAAGTATAGATTGACGTAGTAACGGGTACGCTTTAGACCGCTCGGCCACGGAGGGAAACGATGTACCGTGTAATTTTTTGAAGCTTATATAATTAGACCAGTCTTAAGACACTATTAGGCCACGTTTGGTGTTTTTTTTCTCAGTAAAAAAACTTTTATCAATATTTGAAAAAAAAAATCGTAATAATGAACATAATATATAATAAATTAAAAAGTTAATGTTTTCTTCATCCTATCTTGATCAAGATATATTTAACAAAAGAACAAGTAACAAGATAAATATTTATTGATCATTTCGTGATCAAGTTTGAATCAAGACGGCCTTATCATGGACGAGTTAAAGATTTCTTGATCCTATCTTGATCAAGATGGCCTTAGTCAAGAAGAGTTAAAGTTTTCTTGATCAAGTTTGGATCAAGATGGCCTTATCACGGGTGTGTTAAAACTTTCTTGATCCTATCTTAAGCAGGTTGTCCTGAACGAAGCATCTTGATCAAATCTTGATCAAGACTTGATCAGGTTTTCTGAGTTAAGGCAACATTGATCAAGTATTGATCAAGAAAGAGAGCCAAATCAAGCTAGCCTGAACAGATTTCCACTTGGGACACGCCCCAACAAACGTTACCAGATCTTTTTTTTTAATCGAAAAATGTAACTAGATTTCATCTATTCCCTAAAATATTTCTGGAATTTCAGTAAAGATTTTATATAATTTCTGTTAAAGTGGACAGAAGATTTTTTAAGTGAAGCCCCTTGGTTTTTATTTTTTTCATTTAATAAAAAAAAATATAAGATTATCTTATAGTAGCTAAAATAAAAATCTTTCAGTTTGAAATTAGTAACAATAAATTGATTTCTTCATATAAAGATACAGTATTATTTACTGTTTTTCATAGTATTATTTTTTAAATATAGTTAGTTCCAAACAATTGGAAAATAGCACCTGTTGAATGGGCAATTGCCGAGTTCGTTCCCGGTTCCCCGAAATGCCCGGATTAATTTTGGTGGGCGGGGCTCGTTCATCCGAGTTCGTTCCCGAAAAAAAATTCGAGTTCGTTCCCATCGTTTCCCCTACAGTGTCCCCTCCACTTTACCAGTTCGCTTTTTTCCGAAGCACCGAATTCAACCGAGTCTAGCCGGTGCAGCACGACTTGCAATTTCACCGACCATCGATCAAGCATGCCCGAATCTAGCCGAGTCTACCCGGTGTAGCACGACTTGTCAGCAGCACCGAGTCATCTAGTCTGATCTAGTCTAGTTGTCATCGAAATTGTTGACGATTTCGAATACTCGACGCTCCTTTTTGTAAAAAAAACTGTCTTTCTTTTTTTGTTATATCACATCTTTTTGTGAAGTCTTTCGATCACATGAAATTTTTGTTAAAATCTTCAACATTTCAAGCTTTGATTTGATTTTTTTTAATTCTTACAAATCCTTCGCGATATATTCTACATAATTCTAATTTTTATTAACAAAAAATCCCGGCCGAGATATTAATTTTTGAAAATTGAAAAAACACGAATTATTATTATTATTATGAGGCACGTTGAAAATAATAATAATAATTCGTGTTTTTTTCAATTTTCAAAAATTAATATCTCGGCCGGGCTAAAACTAATTTGATTGAGATTTTAAAATTAACTTGATATAATAAAATTAAAAGTATTAAACAAACACCAATCAATTTTGAGTTGTTTTAATTATCAATTTTTACCTGGCTTACCTGTGGACGGAGGCAAAAAAAAATTGCTTGGCATTAGGTTAACCGTGTTCTGGGTCTCAAGAACTACCATTTAACAGGTATTTGTTCAATTCGGTTCTGTTTACGTTTTTTGGCATCATCTTACCGTCTATAAACATATGTATACAGTGTAAACAAATGAGCAGTCTTTCAGCTCGGAGGGGTCCGTTCAGAAATTATTATTTATTCGAATCCTTACGATTGTGGACATCAGTGCCTATCTAAATTGCTGGTCTAAATCACCGCCATCTTGGAGATCCCAATATATGATAATTTCTGAACAGACCCCAAAGCAGTTGAAAAAGCTGCGCGTGCTTCATGTACCATTTTTCCTATAGCTTTTTATTTATTTAAATTAATAAAAAGCTATGGGAATAATATTAGCTAAGGAAAGGATGTTGCCTACATGTTTATTTATATAAAAATAATTTTGCCAAAGAAATTAACAGGTAAACAACTTCCTTTCCTTATCTACCATTTTTCCTATAGCTTTTTATTTATTTAAATTAATAAATTAATTAAATTATTATATAAATTAACATGTAAACAACATCCTCTTTTTAGCTAATATTTTTCCCATAGCTTTTCATTTTTTATACGATATTGAATAAATAAATAAAAATAAAAAAAAATTTTGTGAGCCATCTAGACTCACGGGTTTATTATGTGTAAACATCTTCGGCGTGTTGTTGTAATTGAACAAAATCATAATAAGTACACATTTAAACAAATTTTTTTCATTCATTTATGAAAATATTGTTTGTTTTTATTTTATTTTTTTCTATTTTCATACAATTATTGTTGTTCAGTAATTTTCAATAATCAATGATTTTAAAATTTTGATATATCGATTTTTTTTTCCTAATTTCATATTAACGATTGATAAAACTCATCAAGTAGAAAAAAAAGTTCAAAAAAAAATTTTTCGAATAAAAAAACATGTTGTCTGGGTTATGATAATATCCTCTGAAAGTGTCGATATAATAGATTTGTATTTGTTTTATTAATATTTTTTTATTTTTATTTATACTAATACGTCTTCACTCTTATACGCCGTGTAACATACATTATAGCACTTCGATAGTTCAGTTTCCAAACTATATTTTACAAACACTATCTCGCATTTAGTATGTTTAACGAACTTGAATAATTCAAAATCAATAAATATCGACAGATGAAATATCATATGTAGTTGAATCCTAATAATATCGATATTGAAACTTTGAATATCACTGTGTTTTTTTATACGTAATACATGATACCTATTAAAAAAGGCACTTTTTAGTTTAAATCAAAAATTATTTTTTGAACTAAGAAGTACCTTTTTTAATACACTATAATTATGAATATAAATATTTATCAAATATACCATTTTTCTTTTACTTTGATTAAAAAAGTATAAATAAATTATTATTATATAATAATTCAATGTTATGTTTCGAATTTAGGAAATATTATTTTATATAAACAATAATAATAGGTATATTAATCTTGTAAATGAAATACTTGCATATGCATGTATATATATGTACAATATGAACTTCACTTCGCCTAACAAATGCAAGTCCAACTAATAAATACAAATAAAATACTTGTATATTAATATATACAACGGCGCATATATATATAATAATAATAAATAAATTATAAATATATAAATACTCGCATTTAAATTCATCTATACTACAGAACGCCTGATGGTAACAGCTACCGACCGATTACCATGGCGCTGCAAAGCGCAATGTAGACTGACAGAAAATGGATTCCTGCCCAGATCCGTTACCGGATCTGACGTCTAAACTCTATGTTTTTTCCTTTTACTCCATACCCAACCCACGCCTAAAGATGTTTACACATCAAAAATATTAATTTATAAGTTAATATTTCAAATTATAAAAAAAATCAGTCGGTAGCGTAGTTCGGGTCGATATTGAAGATATCATTCTCATAAAATCTAGATTTTCCCCTTTTTTCACCCGAACGCAAAAATCGGTCTCTGCGGAAAAATCTTCAGTTAGGGAAACAAATAAGCCCAGGAAAAAATACACGTAGTGCTACCCCCCTACTGTGTAGAACCTAATCCAAAAAAGTGTCTCACTGCGATCTGAAATACTGCATGCATGCTTACTGTAAACAAAAAATTAGAGAGAAAGAAAATGTGAAACGGTGTAAGAAAATCGTTCACGTGTTACCAAGATGACGGAGAAAATCTGAACAAAAAGCTAGGATGTGTTATCTTATAATATTTTTTGCTTTTTGTTATAATCTCATAATATTTTGTTTTATAAAGTTCCAAGATTGCTCTGGACTCTAAAGATCTCAAATATAATATTTTGTTTTATAAGGTTTTATAGGATCAATACAAAAAAAAATTTTTTTATCTCCACGAGATCATACTTTAATAAATTCGTAAAGAATTGGAGCGGGAAGGGGTTAGCTTTGTGTCGTGTATATATAGGCACGGTAATTATTTTACGTTTCCCTACTTTTTTTTTTCTCATACTTGACGCGAGGCACTACCGTGCCTCTTGAAACACATATTATCAAAAAAGTTTTGATACTTTTCTTCTCCTAATAATCTACACAGATTATTCTATTAAATAACAAATAAACTAACCTGGTAAAAATTTGTGAGTGCCGCCCTACTTTACATGTATAAGCCTATATGCTTATACAGGTTAAGTCGGACAATAAATCGGACTGCGGGAATTTTTCTACCAGAGTAATAGGTTAAAAATAATGAATTTACTTTTTTTTTTTGAATGATATTTTATTGTTTTCTAAAAATAAAATTATGAGCAATGAAAAAGTACGCAAACGAATCTATTTAATCACCTAATCCAAATTGGTCTCGCGCGTTGAGGCATTGGTTTAATAATTAAGAAATCGTGGGTTCGAACCCAGTTTTATCTAAAATAGAATATTTTGATATTGTAAGACTAAAAACTGCTATCGAGATTCAAATTGTTTATAATAAATTTTGGTTATAACAATATCGATCATTCAAACAATTTTAATAAAAAATTCAGAAAAAAAATAAAACTTCCATAAAGTTTCAAAAAAATGTTTTTTTCGGTTTAATTATTTATCAAAAATTTTCAATTGTTTATTGAATAATTTATCTAGAAAAAAAAAATTTTGGTTATTTTTTACGTGGAACATTTTTAATTTCTCTGAATATTCTAGAAAAATAGTTCAAATTAACGATATAGTTATAAACGAAATTTTTCATAAATTAAATAAAGCCCAATCGCAATATTGACTTTTATTTTATAATAATATTCTATGTAAATTTCTCGAAATTTCGGCCGCGGATGCGCTACAAATGAGAGGAGTAAGAGAATACTCGTATCTTTCCCCAATCGACCGGAGATAATTTTAACGATATTTTCAATCGCGATTTCCCCTTTGACATACGCAAAAAACCCCCGACAACTCAATTAAAGCCCATTTTTTGGCCTATAACTATTATTAGAACTATTCTCTCCTAAACTCTTTAGTTTTCGCGATATTCCCAAAAAAACACCCATTGTTAACCCTTATTGATTTTTTTTCAACCTTCTAAAAATTTTCCCGACCATTCAGTTTTCTATAACTTCTGACAACGACTCGATTTTTTCGATTTTTTATAATTATAATAATAATAATATAAAATACTAATAATAATAATAATTTCGCATATGAACTTGTGAAAAAAATCGGATTTGATGTTACCGACCGTTGGGTGTAGTATGTTAATAAAGTATAGGGGTGAACTTTGGGGTGAACCACCCTTATAAGTTAGGAGGTTAGGGGGGGCACAATTGGCTGCCAAGCATTGGATGCCATTATTGGGACAAGGTTTGGCCGTGTTGTGAGTCTTGGCGATTTCTACACGGGATGTTTACATACTCAACTATCGAAATACGGATTCAAGCTGCTACTGTATGTATTTTTAGTCAACATCGTTGATCCTGTCTTTACAGTGCCGTAACAAGGGGTGGGCAAGAGGGGCAACTGCCCAGGGCGCAGTAATGGGAGGCGCACTTAGAGGCGCGTTACGAGAAAAAAAATATTTTTTTTTAAACAATACCCGAGCTAAAAAATCTCAGTCTTAAAAATGTCGAAGTCTTAAAACAGTCTTTATTTGTCCAACTAGGAAGACTTCGGAAGACTTCCAATTTAAGACCTCAGGCTTACGAAGTCTTCCATTTAAAGACTTCGTAAGCCTGAGGTCTTTCAGAGGAAGTCTTCCATTTCAAGACCGTAGACTTCTGAAGTCTTCCATTTTTTTATTTTTTTTTTATTTTGAGCCGTAAAAAAAGCAAAAAATAAAAACCTACGAAGGAACGATCATAGGTCTCTGGTGTGAAAGTCGGATAGGCTGACTACTCAGCCATTTGTTCAATTGATATTTATGGAGATTATTTACCTTATAAACTTTTGACTTCTAATTTTTCCCACGTAGAAAAATTATATCTGAAATATATCTCAATTATATCTCAATTGTTATTTGAATCAATTTTATATTATAAATATCTGAATAAATATTTAAAGTAAAATTTAATTTAGATCTATTAAAATTAGAAGAACTTGATTTTTTTTTCTTAAAAAAAATATATCAGCTTTAAAAAATTATGTAATAAAATGAATTAGGTGATAAGAGCAATATGTTAATACGAATTAGCGAGATATAGTCGTTTTTATAGATATAAATTAATTAGAAACTTGATAACTTTATATCGGGTAGTTTGAAATTTTTCTAAGTTCCTTAATTTTTGTTAAAATAAATTTACAAGTCTTTAATTTCAAGACCGCAGGCTTTCGAAGTCGTTTATCTTCAAAATTTATTTTATTTTAATTTAATTTGAGGGTGGACCCGAAAATAAATCCCGCTGTGATATGAAAAATTTTTAGAAAACCTGGAGGCTTCCGAAGTCTTCCAAATCAAGCGTTAACGCTTGATTTGGAAGACTACGGCAGCTTTGAAAATTATCAAAAAAAATTGTAATTTTATGTGAAAGACTTCGGAAGACTAATAAAGCGCGTTTTAAGACTTGGAAGACAGTTTAAGTTCAATAAAGCGCGTTTTAGGACTTGGAAGACCTCGGAAGACTGAGATTTTTTAGCTCGGGTAATTAAAAAAAAAAAAATTATATTTTCAGGAAATAAATTGACGACTGTCATTTATAATCATTCGGATATTACATAAACATGATTGACTTTCTAAATTTGAAGATATTCATCCTTATAATTGTTATTTTTCGACACTCGTCTTAAAACAATATTCAAAATGCAAAATAAAACGTAAAATAAAAAATACTTGATAATTTCGATTGAAATTTTTTTTTTGTTTCATCTGACAACGGCCAAGACACGATCCTCTATACTCTAAAATTCTACCTAATTTTACCTATTACTAACATCGTATTTTAACCGACTTAATCACGAACGCAAGTTAAAATAATGGACCGATTTTTATTCTACTTGTATTGACTATATGCTAAAGGTTTGCCTATCATTTTTTTATTGACATAAATTAAGATGATTATGGCAAATGGCTGAGAAATTAATTCAGATTACGAATTTATTTATTTGGTCACATTCTTTTCTTATCAACATTTCCCACAATTGATTACTGAAAAAGCTGTTGGCAAATGTTGCTAAGGAAAGAATGTAACCAAATAAAATGATTTATAATCTAGATTAATTCCACAGCCATTTGACACAATAATTTTGATTTGATATATAAAATAATGCTGGGGAAATAATCTAGATTATAAATTGATTTATTTGGTTACATCCTTTCCTTAGAAACCTTTGCCATAATTAATTAATCAAAAAGCTATTGGCAACTGTTGCTAAGGAATGGATGTAACCAAATAAATCATTTCATAATCTAGATTAATTTCTCTGCAATATTTTTTATAATAGAATAAAATCATTGAGCCAAATTGATTGTATCTTCAATAGACTTCGATAATATCATAGATGAATTTTTCAGCGACAACGCCAGAAGACAAAAACCGTTTTGGTTTTGTAATGATTCATTCTTCATCTATATCACTTTTAAAATATTTTGTCTTTAATATTATTATTCACAACAATTTTTATGTAAAAAAAAAAAATAATTTTAATATATTCTGGCGGTTTTGCTTGTTATATTTATTATTGTTAAATACACCTAACAAATGATGTCTTTTTTATATATTATATCAATAAAAATAGGGCGCAAAATATAATTTTGCCCACGGCGCAAAAATTCCTTGTTACGGCACTGCTGTCTTTTAACATTAGTCAATTAATTCAGAATGACCAAGTTTGAAAACATTGTTTAAATTTTAATCACAATTTATGAGTAGTCGATCGGTATTTCTTGAATAAATTTTTATTAATTTTAATTGCATCAGTATTCTTTTTTTTTTCAATACATATTTTTTTTAAACTGATATTCTGTGAAAATCACGACAGCAGTGCAACATTTATTAGATCGCATCACTAAATATTCAGGAAGATCACTATTCTCAGAAAGACAAAAGGGACAAGGAAAGTGAGTGCCAAGAAAATGTATTTAAATTATCGCGCTTCAAAAATGTAAAAAAAAAATGTCTTTTCTATGTGATTAAGATTTTTCTTTCATTGGATAAAAATATTATTCTTGGTCTGATAACTATTATGAAACTTAAAAATTTTTCTTTTTTTTCACAATATTCGTTTTTTGGACATTTTCTTATTATTAGATCAATAAAAAGTTTAAAGTGAGTAAAAATCGGTTAAGGCTTCCATATATGGCTGTGTTCAACCTCAAAACAAAAAGAAACTTCCATAATTTCTTATAAATAGACTGAACTTGGAATTAAAAAAAAAAGTATTTTTGAGCATGAGAGAATTATGTAGTTTTTATTCATCGCCTATAGTCAACATATCAACATGTAAAAATGGCTCAAGTCTTACCCCGTACCTGAAATAAAAACTGATTCAGGTCAGTTTTTCCTTCTAGACATATCAAAATATGGAAAAACGACGAAAATTTAGACTCCAACATATGAGTAATAATTCATTGAATTAAAATATGCTTACAATTAACAAGATTTTGCTAATAAAATATAATATATTTTCATTTTATTTTCCAATGAGAATAAATGAAACAACTATACCAATAATCTGAATGATAAATAGTACAAATTATATGTTGTAGATTGAATAAGATTGAATGAAAAAACTATACAACAATAATCTGAATGATAAATAGAACAAATCATATCTGATTGATCGAATTCATTTTTTTTGTAGTCTTGTTTCTGTAAAATATACATGCTCATTACTATTTGACAGCATAGAAATTTCAATTGTGCACTATTGTTTTATTTTTCACCTGATAGACGTCCTGGTAGATGATGGTGGTAATATCCATGATGATATGCGATATTTGTTGATGGGGGAGGATAAACAGCACTCCACAGATACGATCCAGCAGTTTGCTGTTGGTGATGATGTTGTGGCTGTTGAGTTTGTTGTTGCAATAATTGTTGCACTTGGGCAATATCAATATATTCTTGTAGCTCACCGTCTTCGTTAAACTGATCAGTTCTTCTTGGATCGTTACTACCATGATGAAAAAATAAATTTTGCTGAATATGGTCAAGACCAGCTAGTGAATTCATTTCCTCATAATTATTGCCACATCGTCGCATCGTGAGTGCCTGCATCTTTTTTCAAATTATTATTAAAGGTTATTGAGCAGGATTATCTTCTTTTTTCTTCAATTAATAATTAAATATTTATTTTCTCTCTCTCTCTCTCTCTCTCTTTTAGAATTCTTCCGTTGATATAGATACGTTGGGGTAAAATAGTAGTCTCTAGTATGCTTTATCTGGGTATACTAGAATCAGTAGCCCAACGAATATGAGTCACCTATAAGCATTATCAAAAAGATATGAATAAAGACTTCATGCAATGAGAACAAAAAAAAATGAAGTCGAAACAATATATTTGTGGATTCAATAAAGAACGTGATAAAAAAATTTAGTTTTCACAACACCACTGACAATACTTTTCACAACCTTTCTTTTCCTCTCGATGTTCTATCAAAGCGATTGCACGTTTTGGAACTAAGCGATCGAAAGATAATTTTTTTTTTTAATAAACAGGTCACGATCACACATTTGTTATGCATCTTCAGAAATTAATGCAAAGCACTGGAAATTTGTGAAACGAGAGCGTAAACTGCAACGTTTTTCACTAGCTCTTTATAGGAAAGAACGAGCTCGCGCGCGCTCGCTGACTGTTACGTGTGCTGGCGGGAATAAGAAATCGGGTGAATACAGAACAAGACTATAGTGAATGAAAGATTCCACAGCAAGTCAAATGATCGAAAAGACAGGAACAGAGAGAAGAGGTGGCTGGCAATGATCGAGAAACGCTGGTAATTCAAAATGATCTTTTCGCAGTGCTAAAAAGATTTTTTTCATTATTAATACATAATTCACAGACAGAGATCTGTTTATTATATGATAGAAAACTACGTTAAAAAAAGCATTCGATGCTATAAAAATTATTCTTTTTATTTATTTATATATATATATATCTTAAAATTCAATTACAAAATAAAAATGGAAATAAAGTATTACAGTTTTAAAAAGATAAATGTTTTGAAAAATATTAATTCTTTCTTAAAAATAATATAGCATTGATTTTTTTAGTACTTTTTTATTTTTAGAATATCCGCCACTATCGTTAAGGGATCACACTTTTTTAATATTATTGTATTAATTTTTACTTATATTTATAAATATACATGTATAAATATATTTATAAATATATTTATACAGTGAAATATTTTCGTGCAAATGGTTGAAGTTTTCCACTCTTTATCTTACATGTTGATAAAGACTAAGTAAATTTTTTCTTTTTTAATCATTGGAATTGTAATGATTAAATAAATTATTTTTAATATCAGAATTTATTTATTTATTTATTTCGGTTTTGATAACTTACCAACTATTGAAGATTTTAAAAAAAAGTTTGTTCATACGGAAATAAGTTTAATTTTTTAATCAAACAGTAATCCATAAATAAAGTCACAAGAGATTTAACAGATGTCATGGTCGTCAAAACATTGAGTCACTTAGCAGTCGACTTATAGGCATCATGACGTGCACGATGAATAGCATCTCAGCCCAGTCTTCCTGATAACTTCAATTCCTCTCGATCGTCAAAGTATGTGGAACCAGAAATTTTTCATATTTTAAAGATTTGGATAGCTAAGATAGTATTGTATATGTTGAGTTGTTGAGTTTTTTTTAGTAACCTGCATTTAAAAAAGAGTATTTATTGATATTTTTCTTGAAATTTCTACGAAACAAACGAGCTGTATTCTACATTGTTAGTTAATTTCAATCTTCGTATGGAAATCATAATTGTAAACCAAGAGAATGTAAAACTTCAATACATACATTATATTCGAATGATTGATTTTTCGATATTAATTCGTTAATAATATAAAAATTCTTTTTTTTCTAGATACTTATAGAGTTATAGCTAAAATTTATCTAGATCAACTCATGTAGATATTAAGTGCTGATTTGGACTTGAATCAGGCCCATTGCACGGATTACCTGTTAATTTAATAGCTGACCTCGTGTAAGCAGGACTAATCTCTATATACCAAGAACTATTTTAACACACAGTTAAATTCTACAGAACAGAAAATAGACATTTTTGTTTCATCAAATATTGGAAGGTTTTCTATTTCAATTAACTGAATAACATTTTTTCATTGAAATCAATTGAATTCAATGATATTATCATTGGTTTTCATATTGGTGTGGTACGAAAACCATGCTTACATTCAAGGGTTATTTGCGACTGTGATCATTCGAACGAAATATGCGAGGTTAGCGAAAAGAATCTAAAAAATGAGTAACTTTTTTGAAGCTCGATTAGTGTCGATAGAAATTCATGATCTCGATCAGCTGGGGTGACTAAAGAAACTGACTGTTTCCATATAGAATGCCCTGTGTATACGTATGTATATATATATACTGAAAGATGGTCAAGATCAGTTGCTGAAAGTTCTTTTTGAATTTTATAAATAATATATATTTTGATGTATATCTCTCACAAAAATAAAAAATATAAATACAAATTAATATTCATATCTTTCACCTACACGTTTTCTAGAATTCATGAAATTTTTCCATACAAAAACTGGTCTGTCTTTCAGTACCTGTATAAACAATATAATGTTTGATTAATTGTACAATACATCATTTTTAAATACATTTTATATCGAAAAATATGAACCCACGTGGAAAAGTATAATATAAATTATATATAAAATTTACATAGATTATGTATAAATTATATATAGATTATACATACTAAATAGGCCCAAAACTATGTATTATCTATGTAAAACTTATACATAATCTATGTAAATTTTATATATAATTTATATTATACTTTTCCGCGTTAGGTAAAGAATGCATACAACAAATGTTTATATTGACTATAAACAGATTGACAAACCGAATTATATTTCAGGCATGTTGAAAATAATATTGAACAGAAAATTCCTGATAAATAGCTGTGATGATTAATTTTGATTAAGATTTCTATTGTTGTTATTTTCTTCGATTATTTGTTCATTCTCGGTTTTATGACGATTTTAATAATTACACAATGTAACAGTTCTGTTAGTTTTTTTCGTTATAAATTTCTTTAGCAGATGAACTGTATTAGAAAAAATAACGAATAATATTTTTTCATGCTTTTTTTTCCGAATTAACTCGATGATTCAAAAACTTCGGCATCGTTCGAGCTGGTCTCGAACCGGTTAAAAATCACCTACATTGCGCCTTTTAAACTCAATATACTGTTGTGAGCTATATGTTGGTTGTATGTATATATTCATTCATTGACTTGAATGAAACTATACGTTTGCTGCCTCTGCCTACGTGCGATGACGTCACTATTGTGTGGGCGCAACCCCACGTTAAGTTCCCTATCCTTATTTCTTGATACTTCTCAACAACCCCCTTCCGCTTTCTGGGATTGCGCAGTCGAATAAGTGGCAACGTGAGAAATTTTATACACAAACGATGGCACAAGTTCTATAGGCTTTGAAATAAGCTATGGTTTAATCTTGCATTTGAGTAAAGTGGGTCCATACATATTCTCAAAGATGTTTGGTTTCATTTATTGGTTGCTATGTTTATGATGAATCGATTATATTATGAATTGATGATATTAACATCAGTCAACTACTTAACTTCCTAATTATTATGTCTTGAAACAAACAAGAATTGTTGATGAGATAACTATCTAATCTTTTGAATTATATCGATATGAATTTGTCAATCAGTATATATTTACAAAAACCAATTAAATGTGTGATTTATTTGGATGCAGAATAATAATTGATACAAAAATGACGCAGTGATGAAATTTTTCTAGAAGATTCGAGATAGATGGAGTACAATTTTCAAATTAAAGAGAGCTCATTAATTTTTTTACAGATATGAAATGAGCGAAAACAGGTATAAGAAAGAAACAGTCATTTTTTTATACTTCTTAAACATATTCAAGAATAGATGCACAAAAACTGGTATAATACCGGTTGTCAGTAAGAATTGCAAAATTAAATAATATTATTAGAATGTGTCTGGATAATACTCATATGAATTGGAAAAAAATCAAAATTGTAGAATAAAGTAAAAAAAATTAGAAAGTTCTAGAAAACGAATATGATAAGATTTATAATTTGTATCAAACACGATGTGGAGAAAAAATTGAAAGGGAAAAAATAGGTCGTTGCTTGGTGGGGACAGAGGGACGTTTGACTTAAACGGAGGAACGGCACACGCCATATGTGGTGAGACTAACCTGTACGTGGGCTAACCGCCTCTTCGTGTGCCGAAGTGAACACACCTTTTTAACGGTGTTACATTAATATTGTAATATCCAAGAAATAAAGTATATATGGATATGAAAAAAAGGGTGGGGAGTTGAGACATCGGATCATAAGCATGTATATACCTAAGATACTGCTGGACCGGAATCATAAGTATCTCTATCTTTGTTCAGTATTTACAGCCAGGGCAAGTAGAGATGTCTATCTGCCCACGTTTGAAACAATCATTCAGGAAGGAGGCAGGCTCTTTTTTTCTTGTGTATGAAAATGTTATCTTATTACTCGACTCTTTTTTCTCTTTCTGTACAAATAAATTTCTCGTGATGATGTCTTTTAAAGGATATCATGAACTTGTGTTCAAATTTTATTGAAAAAAAAGCCTTGAAAGACTGTAGATTTTTACGAGACAAATTTCGTAACATTAAGAAATTTAATAATGACAACATGCAAAAAGTGAAACTGACTTTTCATCATTACTGCTCATATTGTAATAATACGTTAGTACCGATATAATGTGAGTAAGTCTGTAAAAAATATTTAGATCCTGTCTCACTATCGCGGGCTGTTTTAAAAATCATGAATAAAAGAGCCAAGAAAAAATCAAGCTCTTAACTTTTTTTCGTTATCGTGTGAAAAATATCTTATAATCCAGTATGTTAATGTGAAATCTGTGAAAAAAAAAACTAAATTTAACATTTTATTTTAAGCTTTATAGAAATTTCGTGGAAGCAAGGGTTTTTTTTTTTGATGTGTAAACATCTTTAGGCGCGGGTGACAGTTGGAGTGAAATGAAAAAACCAAAAAAAAGAGCGTCATATCCTTTGACGGATGTTAGCCTGACTCCATTACTATAATAAGCGCTATGGTAGATTATGTATAGTATAATAGGTTATCCAGGGGTCGGTAACTGTTATCATGAGGCAATTTTAAATGCTAATGAATTAGGAAATGTCATTTATAAGTGAAAAAAATATATATTCAATGAAAATACAAAATAAATTTATTTTAAATTTGGAAAAAATCTTAAGTAAATTCGAAAAATTGAAAACGACGACGTCACGGACCACTGACTTAAAATACTTATACCCGGTAAAGAGTCTCGCTTTTTAAAAATTGAGGCGAGACTCTACCGAGTCTCTTGATATATACCTATTTGAACAAACATAATCAAAATTGTTTCAAAATTTACTTTTCGTTTTTTTTTTGTAAATTTTTTTAAATAATGAATTAAACATAACATTTTATTTATTTTTTCAATTAAACTATGAAACACATACTTTTTACATTAGAAAATCTAAAAATGACATTGTATACATATTCTAACAGGTATAACTGAAATTTATTTACAATTTACTTATTTTTGTAAATAGACAATGAAAATTTTTTTTTTTTTTTATAAACATAAGTCAGTTAAACGTTTCAGCTGCATATATTACTTTTTAATTATATTATGTTTTAATAATATTTATCTTTTCTGAATAATTTGAAGTTATCCTAATCATATCAAGTCGTGCGATTTTTTTTTATGAGACATGCATTTTGACATTTATTTTTATAATTCATCTAAAAATATATTTTTTTAGCTGCACATATATAACTAAGTATTTGTCAATATATTTCAATTGAATATTATATATTTCATTTTTGGAATTCCAACTATGAAGTTTAAAAATTAGAGATATAGATATAATCAAGATACAAAATAAATATAATTTATATCAAATTTATATTTTTTCTAAATTAAAAGTATAAATATAATTTATATTTGAATTATATTTTTCAAAATTATAAAGTAAATTGAAAATTTACGTCATTTAAATTCGTAAAAAGATATAACTAAAATTTTTTTTCGATTTACTTTTTTTTTTTGTAAATTTTTGTAAGTACTATAGATCTATAGTACTTCGAAGTAAGTCATTAAAAAAAATTTTTTTAACTAAACATTAGTCAGTTAAACGTTTCAGCTGCACATATATAACAAATAATTTTTATTATTAGTAATTATAATCATTAGTAAATAATTTATTACAAAAAACCAAATATTAGCCATTATATTTCAAATAAAAAATGATATATATTTATTTTTTGCAATTTCAACTATAAAATTTGAAGACTAAAGATTTAATCGTATTCAACTTGAGGAAGATTTTTGAGAAAAATGTATTTAAATACAAAAAAAAAAAAAAAAGACCTGGTAACGTTTGTTGGGGCGTGTGGCCCGCGTTACCCGTTGAAAATTAAAAATTTTCAATACTACGGCTAGGGCCATGATTATTTCAAATTATTGCTGAAATATATTTTAATGGTTTATCAACAATAACATTACTCGAATCAAGGCTTTTTTTGGAGCCTTATAAACATTTTATTTCAACTCTATGATGACATTTTTTGGTCCGTTTTTTTGATTTTTTTTTCGGCGAGTCATAACTTTTGTTATAATCAAGATAGGAAGTTCGTATTAGTCTCAAATTATGCGCCTTAAAAAAATCTAGTGACCGCATTAGGGTTTTTTTTTTCTCTCAATAACAGTTTTCGAGCAAAAAAATTAAATATCCGAATTTTTTGTCAAATTATGAAGTTTTTTTTTTTTTCTCAAAAACTATTATAGATAGGGGAAAAAACCCATTATGCGGGCGATAGAGTTTTTTGAGACGCATAATATAAGCCTTATACGAAGTTTCTCTTTTGATTTCGCGTTGAGTTATTCATTGCGCCGTTTTTCAGTTTTTTTCGGCGAGCCATAACTTTTGTTATAATCAAGATAGGGAGTTCGCATTAGGATCAAATTATGCGCCTCAAAAAAATCTAGTAACGGCATCAAGGGTTTTTTTCTCTCTCATCAACGGTTTTTGAGAAAAAAAATTAAATATCGGAATTTTTTTTTTCAATTTTATAGTTTTTTTTTTTTTTTTTCTCAAAAAACTATTATAAATGGAAAAGGATTTTGCAAAGCGGGCGATAGAGTTTTCTGAGACACATAAACTGAGCCTAATACGAAGTCTCTACTATGATGTTGCGTCGAGTTATTTATTGCGCCGTTTTTATAACTTGTAAAATTTTCACATAAAAACGTATGTACTATTTTAAGTTACATAAATAATAATTTAAGAATAATGAAATATAGAACAGAAAAGATTTACGAACAAAAACTTGGTGGTGATACTCTCTGATGGATAGTTTAGACACCACAAATTTTTAAGTAAGAAAAAAAATTTTTTCAAAATTTACATTTTAATTTTTTGATTAAAAACTATTATCAATAGAGCAAAAAACCTATCACGCGGGCGATAGAGTTTTTTGATGCGCTTCTCTTGAGCCTAGTACGAAGTCTCTCGGTTACTTAGTTCGTAAGTTATGAGCGTTTTTTTTTTTTTCGCCGATGAATTCAAAACTGCGGCTGAGCCTATGGCTCCTAGTCTCCGTAATAAATTTAATTTATATATATTTCTTGTTAAATTTATAATTTACTTTATATTTTTTAAAATTAATCAGATATAAATAAAATTTATATATATTTCTTGTTAAATTTATAATTTACTTTATATTTTTTAAAATTAATCAGATATAAATAAAATTTACTTTATATTTTTGAAAAATATAACTCAAATATTCGAATTTATAAGTCAATTATTCAAAACTATTAGAAAATTAAAGAACAAAATTATAAAATTTAATCATGATCAAAAGGTAAAGAATGCCTACGCTTATGAGACAGAAAATGAATACCCATGTAGAAGCCAATAATCGGCAAACATTAATGAGACATAAATGCTCCAGGCCTGGAATACTATGTTAGTTTAATATTAGTTACCATGACTGTCCCAGTTGTGCTCTACAAGATTGACCCGATGGATAGCCTAATGATTGACGAAGTATAAGCTAAAAAACGGCTATTGATGGCCCGTCAAATCCCCTAGAGTAAATCACGTATGGCCGAATGCTTCCTATTATTTATTAATTCCATTCCAAGTCAATCAAAGACGAACTCATGGCCGTATGAGAGTCAGCCAAAGCTTGACCAATGATGGCAACCAAGAAACAGCTATTAAAAATCTGCCAAGGCTTGGCAAATGATTCGCAACTAAGTTATGGCCGTCTGTTAATAATGAATGGAATCGTTCTTAAGATTAGAAAAAAACTTCTTGCCCGTGTAGGAATCGCCAAGCATGGAAACATGGCCATACACTGGCCGATAAACGGCAGCCCATGATTGGTAGCCAAGCAAGGGCCATTAATGGGATATACTTGGCAAACGATCGGTCCATTATTGTGTTGCCACGATTGGCAGTCTTGTCTTGGCCAACGTCTGGCCATTAATTGGCTGGCCATTCAATGGCTGCCATTCATCGGCCAATTCATGGTAAATGGATTGCTGGCCATTTAATGGCTGCCGTTCATTGACCGATCCTTGGCAAATTCATGGCTGGCCATTTAATGGGTACCATTCCTCGGCCAATTCATGGCAGATGTTAATGGGCCAATCTTGGCAAATGTTAATGGGCCAATAATGGCAGCCAATATTAGAATGGTGTAACGCGCCAGGCCCGGCGTATGAGTGGCCCATTAATGGCAAAATTTCGCCATGCATCGGCCGTTGCATGGCCGTGTTGTAGTCTCCTACACGGGTTCTAATATTGGCTGCCATTATTGGCCCATTAACATTTGCCAAGATTGGCCCACTACTTGCGAAATCAATTATTTTTATAAATAAAAATAAAAAAAATATTATTTTTTTTCAATTGCATATATAGATTATCGAGTCCAACTCTGTTTTTTTTTATAATAAATGTTTTTTTTTTTTTGCCTCTCACGGGGCGCGAACTCTCGACCGGAAACCTAAACCTACACTAAACCTATGCTTTAACTAACTGAGCCACGAGCGCGATATATAAATTTCGGAAGTTTTTTGTTCTCTTGTAGTAATTAAGTTCACTCGTAGACTTGGTAGACTTTCTTGAAGATGAATATTCAAATACAAATATATTTATTTATTCATTTAATTTTAATGCTCCATTGTTGATTTTTTTTTTCTATTGTCTTGTTTTTTTTTTTTTGTCAAAAACTAGCTGATGGTTGGTAGCCATTAATGGCCAGCCATGAATTTGCCATGAATTGGCCGATGGACAGTAGCCATTAAATGGCCAGCCATGAATTTGCCATGAATTGGCCGATGAACGGTAGCCATTAAATGGCCAGCCATGAATTTGCCGATGAACGGTAGCCATTAAATGGCCAGCCATGAATTTGCCATGAATTGGCCGATGAACGGTAGCCATTAATGGCCAGCCATGAATTTGCCATGAATTGGCCGATGAACGGCAGCCATTAAATGGCCAGCCATGAATTTGCCATGAATTGGCCGATGAATGGTACCCATTAAATGGCCAGCCATGAATTTGCCAAGGATCGGCCAATGAACGGCAGCCATTAAATGGCCAGCAATCCATTTACCATGAATTGGCCGATGAATGGCAGCCATTGAATGGCCAGCCAATTAATGGCCAGACGTTGGCCAAGACAAGACTGCCAATCTTGGCAATACAATAATGGACCGATCGTTTGCCAAGTATATCCCATTAATGGCCCTTGCTTGGCTACCAATCATGGGCTGCCGTTTATCGGCCAGTGTATGGCCATGTTTCCATGCTTGGCGATTCCTACACGGGAATATACTATTTCTTGAAATTTTCGTAATATAAGAAAAAGCGAGTAGCTGTTATACAGTATATAATTGAATAAAAAATTGTCAATATTAAAAACATAACAGCAGCTCTTAATATATTCACATTTGTCGAAAGAATAAAAAATAATCAATCTTGGTGGCCCGAAGAACAATCGACACTCGGCCAACGAATGGCAAGTCAAGTTCACCAATCTTTAATGTGCCAACTCTTGGCTTAATTGTATATATTCCCAGTCTTGGCCGCCCAATAATTCACCAAGACTTGGCTCATGAACGGTCGATTAATGACTGGCCAGCCTTTAATGAGCCAAGCTTTGGCTTAATCATTTGTTTCGAGTCTTGGCCATCCAATAATTTACCGAGACTCGGCCGATCAATGGCTTGATAAGAGCTGGCCACCTCTTCTTCAACCAATGGTCGGCCAAGCATTGGAATACGAGCCTTGGTAAGCAAATAACCAACCATGAGTCAGCCAAGCCTTGGCCTATGAATGGCGCACGATTGGCTGCCAAGCATTGGATGCCATTATTGGGACAAGACTTGGCCGTGTTGTGAGTCTTGGCAATTCCTACACGGGTGCTGTTATGGTTAAGTGAGTAAGGCTCTAAATAACACAAAAGTACAACACTTAACAACATCAAATAACAAAAGCAAATGAAATAAAACCAATAAAATCTATACGATTTCTTATTAAGAACAGTAGCTATAAGTATGTATGTAACAAAATAAAACAGTTTTTGTAAGAATTTATAATGTAATAATATAATGTAACACGTATTGATCAATAAATAAATTTTGTTAAAAAAAAAAAAAAAAAAGTAAGTAAGGCTCTGGAGTTTCAACTAGAAGATACCGTGTTCAAGTCCTGGTGATGTCAAGTATTTATAGTATAGTTTTTTCAGTCAAATAATTTATCAATTATATAATAAGAATTTTTTTTAGAATTTTGTTGGTTTTTATTTAAAACTAATGGAGCATTCCGTTAAAATTGAAGGAATAGTCTTACGTCCTGAAAATTCGTGATACTCCCTGAATTATAGTAGTACATTGCTTTACTAGGGTGTAAGGCTGATGATACTCGCACGATTTTGAGGCAAAGCGAGGCGCATGCGCACCGTTGAGGCAACGCTGTGCATGTGACGAGCAAAGCCTCATTATCGTAAGAGTCATCAGCATTACACCCGTGTAAAGCATACTATTTTTTGCCATAAGTACTTGAAAAAGACTACAAAATAATAAGACCATTTGATATTAATTACTATCAAGAAATACGTGGGCCGCAATGCGGGTCCAGGGCGAGCAGCCCTGGCGGGTTCGAAAGGCGGAGCCCTCGTGGGGGGGCCTTAAAAAAAAAAAATTAATATGATTAAAAAAAAAAAAAAATTAATATGATTCAAATGAACAAAATTAATATGATATAAATAAACAAAATTAATATGATTTGAATAAACAAAATTAATATGATTTAAATAAACAAAATTAATATGATCACAAAAAATAAAATTGATATTAATAAATAACAATTGCTTTGAATAAATAAGAATAACAAATAAATCAGATGGCCTCAATAAAAAAAAAAAAAATAGTATCCTACATTTATAAAATATCTATCTATTTTGATATATCTCAACAACTTATTAAATGTTTTTTTTTTTTTTTTTCAAATTCCATATATGCTTTTTTATATATATATAAACTCTTTTGACTTTTTTTGGCATTAGTTTTACTGTCACATTATCACTCATTAAAACAGTTTTTGCAATTTTATTCAATTTTTTTTGTTAATATGATATATTTTAGTTATATTTTTAATTATAATTTTTGTTGAAAAAAGATTGTATTTTGTTGTTAAACTGTCTCAAGCTGTCACTTATATTTAAACAGAATGTATACAAAGCCATGGTTATGTTTAGTTATGTTTAGCATGTTTAGTCGTCAGAGGACTGCACCAGTTTATAAAAGAAAAAAAAAAAAAACAGACCGTCATACAATGTTTAGTTGTGTTGGAATTTCAGCCAAAACAATGTGTAAAATGAAAAACTACACATTATTTTTATTAATGTGTATATTGAAAACTTTACACATGGAAATACGGGTGTAATGTAGTCTTTTTTAGTACGAATGCCAAAAAAGTATTTTAACGCAAAATCAAAAAGAGTTTTCTCTCCATATACTGCGTCAATAAATTATAGTATATTGTGTTACGCGGGTACCATGTGAGTGATTCTATCTCGCATGATGCTCACGTAACACATACTATTTTTTGGCTAAGCAGGCGGGAAACACCTGTTTGTCGCCAACAATTTGTTGGGCGACAATCACATACTTTGCGCCACAAATTCGAGGCGACAAACGGGTAATTCCGGCCCACTTGGCCAAAAAAATTGTTGTGCTGTTAAGGGATATCCAGCACAAATCAAAAATACGGATAGAGTCTTGAAATTTTTCAAGTAGCTTAATGAAATAGTAATACACACGCTCAAATTTTATGATAATTTTCTTGTAGCTAATTACTTAGTAATTAATTAATAAAGTAGGCTACTTTTTTGGAGGTTATACATAGGTTCTTATGGAGAGCCCGGTTGAGTTTTTAGAAACCTGGTTAGCCATTTCACGAAAAATACGGCTAGCTTTATCAAAAACTAAGTATAGATAGAGGAAACAATAAGGAAACTTTTGATATAAAAATTAATAGGGCTTTGAGACCTTTTTTATTTTACAATAAATAAAAATAAATTTTTGTCTTTGTCTAAATACTTAAGTGGAAGTGAGAAACAAGATTTTCTCCTTTTTTTTTTATCTCGTTCGCACTCATAGAAATATTATGTTTCTAAATGCCATCCGCAAGAGGTCTCTAGATATGCGCGGGTAACACCTTAAACAATATTTGTGCAGCACCTAATAAAATATGTTTATCAAGAAACAAATAATATTATAATTTTGACAATTGAGGGTCCTCATGAAGTTTTTCTCAAACTTTCAAATTTTTTGAGCAATAATTGACCAAGTTATTGATTAATTAACGAATTGTGTACTGCCGCTGCGATTTTAGGTCCGTAGCCAACGTATGCGCACTCTCCAGTCACTGTAAATACCAGTCTCTTGCGTATGCAAACATATGAATGGTGGCAGCGGCACTCGGCAGCTCACAATTTGTTAATTAATTAATAACTTGATCAATTATTACTAAAAGAATTTGAAAATTTGGAAAAAACTTCTTGATATATAGATGAATAATGTTGTCACTGACAAGTCTTTAAATTCTTAAATTTTCTCAACACTTTTTTATCTTAAAGTTCAACATACGTATTTTCCGACGTGCATTACTCAATAAATTAATAAAATAAAACAATACAAGTAAATAATATTTTTGTTGTTACTTTTGGTATCGCTAGACTATATAACAAAACTATATGTCAAGTTTCAAGTAGATTCATTACTTATTAACAAAGTTATAACGAGTTAGACCTAAAAAAAAAATGTTTTTTTGAAAAAAAAATTATTAAACTTTACTTTTTAATTCATTAAATAATTGTAATTAAATATAATTTGTTTAAAAAAAAAAAATTAGCGTGTTGCGAATACGCGCGAGGGAAATGAAACTTCTTTCGAAGTAGTTGCATGTCACGCTGAATATCTTGCTGGATAATAATAATAATAATTATAATAATATTAATACTGACAATAATATTCAAATATATAAATATTATTAGTTAATAATTATTAGTATTTATATTTCGAATATTATTATTATAAATTTTATTATTCATATCGTCGCATTAATGGAAGAAGGGCGTGAGTGCTATTTTTGGGAATTTTTTTTTTATTAGAAGAAAAAGGGCGTAAGTGCAATTTTATAAATTTTCGGGTTTTTCATCTTATTTTAAGGCTCAAAAAAAAAGAAGGAAGGGCGTAACAACCTTTGATGAAGGATAAAGGGCGTATGTTCAGGCCTTTTTTTTCGATTATCAAAATCATTTTTAATAAAAGATGAAGATTTGTAATTATTTTTATGTTTTTCTTATTAATAATAAATTATTTATAATTATCAGAAAACAATCAATAATTTAAAAAATCCTGCCATTGAATAAATTTCAAATAAAATTGGAAATACGCTCTTTATATTTTATCAAAAATTATTTTGATAACGGAAAAAAGGCGTAAATCCTTGGACATACGCCCTTTATCCTTTATCAGAGGTTGTTACGCCCTTTTCCCTTTTATTTTTTAAGTCTTAAAATTAGATGAAAAACCCGAAAATTTATAGATTTGCACTAACGCCCTTTTTTGACGTTTTTGGCACTAACGCCCTTCATCCTTTAATCCAACGATATAGTTGATACCCTTGATATTATTGTCAATCATAATATTATTGGAATTACTGTTATGTATAATAATATTATTCATATATAACCATAGTTTAAATACAGTTACAATAATTTAAAAAATATCATCGATAATAATAATATCAATATAATATTAGTAATATCAACAATTGTATCAACCATATTAATAATAATAACAATAATATTATCGATTTATAATATTATCAGTAATATTAATAACATTAATAATAATATTGACAATAACATTCATATATCAATATCGATAATTATTAGTATTTATATTTAAAATATTTCTTTTATAGATATTATTATTAATATCAATACTATTGTGAATAATTGATAAAATAATCGAAATTATTATTGTTATAATTATCTTTTTTTATAAATGTGTATAGTATGAACAATAATAATAATAATAATATCAATTACGATATAATATTGATAATATTATCAATATGAATATTTTTAATATGATCAATACTCAGTTATACTGTTTAATAATATTAAAATACAAACATTGTGACCGAGCGTGTAACCGGGCGTGTGATAGAGTGTGCGATGCTGATAGAGTATGCGAGTAGGACCTCGAATTTTGTCGCTACCCTCCGTAAAGAAGTTTCACTTAAAGAATTAGAAATGAATATACTCAATTAAAAATTATTATAAGTTGTAACGAAATTTATTATTTCGTGGGTTCTCGAAATAAATAATCATCGGAAAGAATACAGATTATTTATATGTTAACGTTTGCATGTTAATAACCAATGGGAGTTGGTTATTAATAAATAAAGGATCACTAGTGCAAGGCTCTGTGTAGGGTCAAGACTATTATAAATGACATCAATGGGGCGCCTGTTCGATGTTTATAAGATGTCTTGATACACCAAACCTTATCATGGCGAATGCCCCACTCCTCCATCGAAGAGATGAACTCACCGAAGGCTGCGTACAAAGCCCAATATAGTAAACCTATTGAACTGCGGGCTAGGAAAGCGTGCTGCGCATGTCCGGGGGCGATAGGTAAGAGAGTGCTACTGAGTGGGGTGAGAGCTCATAGCAGCTTAGACGACACAACTTGTCTAGCTTTCGAACTGATCACTACCTTCTCTTGACTGGCTCTCTTGGTTCACTCGACTGGTTCTCTCGACATCGTTTGGATCTCTCGTAAAGGCTCTCTCTAGGTATCAGATGTTAAGTCCTGGTGAAACTCTGCCCGAATTTCCAATGACGGACTAATACTAATGATCACGCTATATGGTTCTCTTATTATAATAATAATAATTATTATATTCTCGCTACATAATGTGTATGTGATGGTTAGACCATCATCACACATAAATGTGTAAGTGTGAGTTCACGAATGGATCGCTGAAAATAATAACAATAATAATAATATTGAGATATATTATTATTGCAATGGCAACGTATGTGTAAGACCTGGTCACGGATGGATCGCTGTATTGTTCCCTATACGAAATACATATCTCACGTGTAGACTATTTGCTCCCACACTTACGATACTTGTGACGTAGGTATTCTACTATAGTATAGTCGCAATGTAATATAGGCGTATGTAACACACTATACTTGGTTCACGATAGTTCCTTCAGGTTTGGTTACGTATTTCATAGTCCGATCAGGTGGACCGCGCCCCTCTACCATTTCTAAGACTGACTGACTGACTGAGTTAGGTTCTCGTATTTTGTTCTCGTTACTCCTACGGCTGTTGGCTTCCGAGATAACCAACATGACTCCCCCCGGTGATTTAGAGGAGGATGGTGGGAAGTATCGGAATTCAGGCCCGTGGCACCCCGAGGTGCCCCCCATGGCGGCTTATTGGCGGTTATGGATTTTTCTACTATTCGTAATTTTATTTTATTTTATGCAGTTTTGGCTTCAAAATAAGGGACTTAGTTTTTTTTCGTGAACTTTCTGGAATTAGGAAAAAAACTAAGTTTAACTATGGAATTTCCCTTCACATTTTACTTGAAGACTTGAGACTTTTTTTCCGTGAAGAGCAAAATTTTTTACTTATCCGCGAGATTTTTTACTTAGCTGTAATTGTAGCCAAACAATCAATATCTACATGATTTTACTTAGCTAAATTTTTTTACTTAGCTAAATTTTTTACTTAGCTGTAATTAAAGCCAAACAATCAATATCTACATTATTTCACTTAGCTAGATTTTTTGCTTAGCTAAATTTTTTTACTTAGTAAAATTTTTTTACTTAGCTGTAATTGTAGCCAAACAATCAATATCTACATCTTTTCCTTAGCTAGATTTTTTGCTTAGCTCAATTTTTTATTTAGCTGTAGTTGTAGCTAAACAATCAATATCTACATTATTTTACTTAGCTACATTTTTTCTAAGTCCAGAAAATTTCACGAAAAAAAACTAAGTCCCTTATTTTGGAGCCAAAACTAGATAAAATAAAATAAAAATACGAATAGTAGAAAAGGCAATAATACACAATAAGCCGCCATAAAGAGCACCATGGGTGCCACGGGCCTGAATTCCGGGGGAAACGGTGAATTCAGTTCCACCAGATGTGGCCAGGTACACATTCTAATGTATATAAACGGTCGGAAAACAATGGCCCAGGGGGTAACCATGGGGTACCACGGAACTGAATTCACCTAGGTCCAATTCCGGTGCGTCCGGATGGTGAGAAATCCTTGTTGTTAACCTTGGCCGATAGTTCTCGCCGCGCAGGTCAGAAAATCGGTTAAAAAGTATAATTAATATTGATATTATTATTATGAATATGATTGATACCATTGATGTTATTTCTGATAATATATTGATATTATTATTCTTCTTAATATTTCTGGCATTATTGTTATTTATGATGATATTATTAATAAAAATAACCATAGTATAATCAATAATAATAATAATAATAATAATAATTAATAATGATTAATATTTATATTTTGAATATTCTTATTATAAATGTTATTAATAATAATATTATTAATATATCCTCCTTATATAAAAAAGAGAATGAAGCCTCTCTTCGAGCTATTTGATTGGCTGTTTATAATAATTCATTTGTTTTTGTTTAAAAAATTTATTTTTTATTTTGTTTATCCGTTGCTATGCGTACCCGTTGTTATTTTATTTTTTGCTTATATGTGATGTTTTGTCAATGATGTAAGAAGGTGTAGTAAATAGTAAGATTATGTATGTAATAAATAAATTAATTTTCATTAATTCTTCAGCAATATTTGCTATAAAAAATTGATGTGGTTATGGAAAACATTGCTGAAAAAATAATTTAGATAACAAATCAATTTATTTGGCTATCAACGTTTGCCATATTTAATTAGTTAAATAGCTATTGGCAAATGTTGCTAAAGGAAGGAGGTAACCAAAAAAATTAATTTGTAATCTAGATTAATTTAACAGCAATATTTTTTATATTAAATTAGAATTGAGGGTCCGGATGCAATAACGACCTCCACGCTCGAAAAACGGTAGGTATATCGAAGGTTCTAATATGAGTGATGGCAAGTCGCCGTTTTGTTGCCCGCGTAATAATTAATGTGACCGCGCTCCATTGTTGTTAACTCAATAACTTTTTTAATTATTAATTTAAGTTTTTGAAATTTAAGAAATATATTCTACATATATAAATAAACATTTTTTACGCTGGAAGTTATTAAAATTTTCAAATTTCTTCGCTAAACGGTTGAGTCAAAAATAAGAAGATTCAATTTTCTATTGACACAAATTAAATAAATAATATAAATAAATAATATCATTATTTTCTAAAAATTTTTTTTCTGACAACTTTGAAAATTAAGAATTGCCCAAGCCATTGGACAATACTTCTACCGTTTTTCGAGCGTGCAGGTCGTTATTGCATCCCGACCCTCAATTACTGTGTCACTTCTTTTGTTTAATAATTCGCAATATGTAAAAAAGCTATTCTGGGCAAACTCTTAAGTTTTTAATTTTTAAATAATAATTTAAACGGTTTTATTTTAGAATAAAAATTATTCCAATCAAGTTTAGAAAACCTAAAACACAAGTATATTAATTAAAATTCAAGTCCAGAGTTTTAAAAAACTGTTTTTTAATTATTTAAAGAAAAAAAAATATAAAAAATTTTTTAAAAGAATGAAGTATGTGCTGAACTATCCCGTATATACAAGTGGTAGATTAGAGGAGAAGAAAGAATAGACAAGGTGAGCGCGCAAAAGAGAAAAATGCAGAATCAGGCATTCTTAACAAAATATTTATTTTTTAGTAAAATCTTGTACTTGGCTTTTACGGGTTATCATATCTTTTTTACTATATCCATCGGAAAAATTCGAGACTTGGCTCATTGGACTGAGAAATATCGATATTTATGAGGAAAGTAAGTGTAGTTTCGATTTATATTCAATATTGAAAGAGTTATTGAATAATTTAAAACCCGTGACGTCATTCCCCTGCAACTTATGTATACTATAACTCGGTAAGTCATCTCGCACTGGGAAACTGGGCTACATTTTTTACTTAGTCAAAGTGATGAGATAGATAATCACAAACGAAAACATAAAAATTACGATCTACAAACTGATCAAAAAATGATTACATGAAAGGTGATCAAAAAATAAAAATCAATTATTACAAACGATGATTAAAATGTATTAATTAACAAATGTGGTTGAGAGAGTGGAATTAAGAAGTGATCACTTATAGTACTTATGGTTTAGCTACATCTTGCGTTTAAAAATTAAACTTATATGGCACCTTGTATTATTACAATTTTTTTACTTAAACAATGAAATCAAATGATAAAATATAGATGCTATGCGGGATCAATCCTGAGACTCTCACGTAGAATTCCAATGCACTATCATGTCAACTATCAAAGATTGATAAATTAATCCTATTGAGGCGCAATACACAGTCCTTGCAAAAGTCTGAAACGATAGTCGAAGCCTGATAATTTCTATTTTAAATTTACATAAAATTTATACTTATGGAAGATCTAATTTATTTTATAGAGAGCATAACCGGTCAGGCACCTTTTTGGAACCCAAAACTTTACTATGTGACTTTCATACAGCTGTGAAGTAAAATGACCCAAATCTCTCGAGGCATATCTGAAAACTAGAAATAACCTATTTTTTTGTATAAAGTTGGTCAATTCAATTCAGTCAAGACCGGTAAAAGTTGACTATATTTTGAATGACGTTTTTTTAGTTTTTTTTTCAGTAGCTTTAATTTGTGATAGATAAATATGATCGAAAGACTTGATTTCTTGAACGTGGCTATTTTCCGGGCTTGACGCTGGAATCGATGTCGAAGTCAAGCTCGATTCTATGTAGAGATGTTACACTATTCGACGTTGAAACGAGAGAGATAATAAAAGATACCCAAAAATACTTAGATAATAGATATTATACTGAAAAATCAATAATATTAGTTATATTAAACAAAGATATGATAATAAAAACGATAATAATGGTAAATCTATTAGCTTTTTGTATTTTATTTTCTAACACGATTCAATCTCGATTCAAGCTCGTTTCGACGTCGAAAAGTAACGTTATTCGACATTGAAAGTTTACGTTAACACATTAATTCCTTAGCTACAGCTTTTCCTTAGCTAAATATTCTCTTTAGCTACTGCTTGTCCTTGGACATTTTTATTCATTCAACAAATAAAATTAACGCAATTCATTTTTAGAAGTTGAAATGAGGAATTACTAATTAATTTTGTCATTATTAATATATACTATAATATTAATAATAATAATGATCATAATAATAATATATTATAATTACTAATAATAATATCATATTATAATATATATTAAAATTATTAATAATACTATCTATTATTATTATATTGATAAATTTAATAATTTTTTATGTATTTTATTTTCTAACTCGATTTAGTCTCGATTTAACCTCGTTCCGACGTCAAATAAAGTTAACTTTCAATGTCGAATAACGTTATTTTTCGACGTCGAAATGAGCTTGAGTCGCGGTTGAAACGGGTTAGAAAAGAAAATACATAAAAACCTAATATATTAACTATTATTATGGTTTTTATTTTCATATTTTTGTTCAATATTACTAATACTATTGATTTCCCAGTATAATATCTATTATCTAAGACTTTTTGGGTATCTTTTATTTTCCGCCTGGTTTTAACCTCCGCTCAACCTCGTTTCGACGTCGAACATTTCTACATAGAATCGAGCTCGGTCTTTGACGTTGAAACGAGGTTTAGTGGTGAATTCCGAGACTAATTTCTACCTGGGTATTAAATTTTAATGTTAAAAAAATCAACGTTTCCTAGACATCTTAAATTTTCAAGCCCAGGTAACTAATTTTTCTTTTTCTTTATATTTCAAGCTTTAAAAAATGGCTTAGAAATATTTGACTGCCCGAGACGAAATTTTAGTTCTCAATTTGGCCTTAGAAAACTAAATTTAGTTCTAAGAGGACTTAAATGAGTACTTATTTAAAAAAAAAAAAAAAAGTTTTCTATTCAACTTTAGACCTCAAATAGGCCTGGAAGAGCCGAATAGTGTCGTTTTAGGCGTTGCAGGACTAAATGAGGATTAACTATAATTCAAAATAGCCTGTGAGCTTACAGGAAAATTAAAAAAAAAAAACCTACACTGTGGAAGCAGTTGTGCAAGCACATGTACTTGAATTTCTTTGAATGTATGGAAAACATTTCAACTACTGCACTTTAAATTTAAGGTAAAATGCTATGATTTTAATGTACAGTACTTGAAAATCTTTTCCAGTCAAAATTTGATGCACGGGACTGCACAGTAAAAAAAGATTTTATATTTACGGATTTCGGAATTATCCAAAAAAATTTGTAGAAATTCGAATATTGATTGATCAAATTATCTTCAGATTTTACGTAACCATTTTTGAGATTTTCTAATCTTATCGAAATGACTCTAAGGGGACTCGAACCTACGTACTGAACTACCTAACCGATTGCTAAACCGAACGCTCTACCGCTGCGCCATCGGGGTGACATGTGAATTGGTTTCTCTTAAAATGTTTGTCATGCTTTTTTTTTTTTTTTTGTTAAAAGATTAAAGAAACTTAACAAACAAAATTTCTACTACTGAAAGTAATTTTAAAGTAAGATGCTAGGATTTTAATGAAATGATTTTTAGTACAGTGCATTAAATTTCTATAGCATCTTACCTTAAAATTACAGTACATAGTTGAAATTATATAATATATTTATTTCTCGTCAATGTTATATTCATCTGTCCTGAATAAAACGGATAGTAATATCAAAAATAAATTAATAACTTACATTTGCAAAATCATATACATATATTTATTATTATATATTTATTTTTTTAAATTAAATTTTTCTAAGAACATATTTTTTTCCAATACTTAAAAAATTTCCAGTATGAGGCTTTTCAGGCCAAAATGAGGTTTTTTTTTTTTTTTTTATTTCAGAATAATTTGAAAAATAAAAAAAAAACACAAAACAACTCACATTTTGTCCTCTTCGTCCTAACATAAGGTGAAGAAGGCCAAATTGAGGACTATTATTTAAAATTTTAACTTGAGAACAATAGAAGCGGTCCTATAAGGTCAAATTGAGAACTTAAATTTCGTCTCGGGTGTTAACAGTATTAATAAAATTATTAAAGTTATAAAATTTAAACAGGTAGTCTGTAAGTTACAATTGTGCAGTGGGGCATGTAGATCAAAACCGGATTCCTACAACACAGTGAATTTTTCACTGATTCAAGATGTTTAGAAAACGTCAATTTTTTTTTCATTTTAAAAATTAATCACATCAGTTGAACAACAACTAATCATCAAGCCTTATTCGAATTATTTTTATAAAATTAAAGCTTAAAGAAGAAATTAAGCTTTAAATGTAAATCAACATAGGGTATATTTTTATCTGACTCAGATTGGATTGGCAAGATCTTATCAAGAAAGAAGCGATATCTCGTTTTGCGGTGTGTTTTAGAAGATTTAGTCAGTCACTTTGCTTCGAACAACACCTTTGTAAGCGTCTACAATGTGTCTCGATTATAAAATCTACACTCTGAAAAAGGCAAACAGTTTTTTCTTAGTTAGTATTGTGCTCAGCACAAGATTTACTGCTGGGAACCTTTCTTTATTTTGCAGTTCAGTCCTATAGACTTAATTTCAGATTGTTATAGTTCAAAGGGCAGAACCCAGCTACTTGTGCCATTTGACTTGCTATTACATGGGGTCATGCAACGCGGCCTCCTCCACTCTTGTATCTTTTTTCGAATACTCTTCTTTGGAATTGACTTGCTAATAATGTACACGTGTACAAAAAAAATATATATCGATAAAATTTATAAAGCTTAATTTATAAAGCTGTGTAAAGCTTGATGATTTCGACTATTATAAATTATTTGGTAGTCATTTTAATAGCAAGCTGAGCTTTGAACTATGCGAAAATGTCGTATAGTCTTGTCGTGACCTCATCGGATGTGGCTCTGATTTGTTCAATTTGTTCCAAGTTACTTTTCTGTTCTTTTTTCAATGAGTAAAATAAATTAGACTTCATCACATATATGAGCTTATTCAAGTATCCATGATTGTTATCGTCTTTATGCTTATTATCTTATTATATTTAAAGAGCGTGTGGCGTGTGCCAGGCATTGTATTCTTTTTTTGATTTATTATGATTATATAAGTGCTTAGGTATTTGAACATTGTAAAACCTAGATTTATATTATTTTTGTTTAATTATTTTCAAAATATAGATGTCATTTAAAGCGTGCTAAGCATATGCGAAAGTGCGTGAATCTGACGCGTGACGTAGCAAGAACAGGCTTCTAACTTTTTTAAAAATCTTGATATTCGAATTTAGAACGAATATATTAACATAGGAAAAGTTGAAAAAAAGGGATAAAGTGTTTAAATTTTCATTTGCTTTTAAAAATTGTTAATAATTATTTAATTGTTAATTTTTTACTTTGGTTATTCAAAAAAAGATTATTCATCGGATTCCTTTCTTTAAAATATATCAAAAAAAAAAAATTGTGTGTGTTAGTAGTACGTCCGAGGGAAGTGAAACTTCTTTCGCAGTCCGTCAAATTATTTGTAAAAATCCCAATAATATGAACAATCAATAAATTAATGATGATAAGAATATTATTGATAATATTAATAATATTAATAATGTTAATAATATAAATGATGATATCAATATGATATTTATAATATCATCAATTTTATTAATATTATTATTATTAATATTATTATTAATACCATTGATATTATAAATCTTTAATATTATTAAAACAATTATTAATATTATATCGATATTAATAATATTAATATCACTGATATTATTATTATTTAATTAATTAATTATTAATTCTATACAATAAAAAGACGTGGCCGGATCCTTGAAAACGCAGTTTTACGCAAACTATTGGTCCGATTTACATGAAATTTAACATAGATATTTAGTTTGAGCTCAGGAGGGTTTAAGTCCACGAAAAAATCACCCAGGTTACTTTTTACGATCACCAGGAGGTCAAAATGATTTTTCTCATAATAAAATATTTTTTTTCAAATTATATTTATAATAACATTGAATATTATATATAACAATATATATTAATTATATTGACAATAAGATTTATAAACAAAAATATATATATTTATTATAAATAATAGTTATAATATATAAAAAAATGCAAAGTAAGCACATCTTTTGTTTGATTCAAAGTGCTGACGTTTTATTTTCTAAATTATTTTATAAACAAAAATGGAAATATGATACTAAGTTGAGCGAGTTATATTGTTTATATTTCGTTGAATTCGAAGTAGAAAGTGCTGACGTTTTATTTTTTTTAAAACTATTTCTATGAACAAAATTAGAAATTTGATACCAAAGTGCGTGCGTCTTTACTATTTTGTATATGAGTACCAAAGAAAAAAAATATTTCAGTCTTGAATAAGATTTCAGTCATAATGGTTGAATATATTGTTGATGTTCAAGGATTTTATGATACTGATCAAAGTTTTATTGTGAAAGAATTTGCAATAGCAAATTTAAATCAAGAAGATGATATCAAGTCGGTAGTATTCAAGCCTCCATGTGCCATGAGTACATTATCATCTGCTTGCAAACTGACAAATAGTTGGTTAACAAACAATCATCATGGACTGTTATGGAACTCAGGAGATGTTGATTATGCTAAACATGGAAAAATTATAAATGATAGCCTTGAGTCATCAGTTTACGTATATGTAAAAGGTCATGAGAAAAAAAAATGGCTCAGCAATATTTTAAAAGACGATAAAACTATTATCGATTTGATTTAGGGATCTTCGATTCTCGGCGATTTTTTAAGTACTCGAGTAGTGGATCGATTCATATTGAGTACGAGTATCCGATTCTTTTCAGAGCCGAATAATCGATCCACGATTCTTTTTCACCGGATATCGCGAAAAGAATCGGTCTTGTTATTCGCCGTTTTAAAGCGCATTATTCTAGGTTTTATAAACCTAGGCCATTTTTTTTCATTTATTTTGACTCTTTTTTAATATTAAAATTAAAAAAAAAAAAAAATTAAAACGAAACAACGAAGTTATAACCTCAAAATTTAGTTTGTATTTGTATATCGTAATGTTTAATGTTTAACAAGATGTTTAATGACTTTTTTAATTTTTCTGATTTGTCAATTATAAAATATTGAATAATAAATATAAATATAAATTTCAATATAAATATTAATATTATTTAGAGAAATTTCATGTTTAATAAATAATAATATTAAATTATTTAATATTAATATTTATAATATTTTCTTTTTTTAACATTATATTTTTCATTCAATTTCATTGGTTTTTTTTTTCTATTAAAATATTGTTTTTATATAAAAAATATTGTATAAAAAAGAAAATAATAAAAAAATAATCATAATAAGACGATTTTTTAATCGATTCTTTATGAATCGAGTACTTTTCTTGACAATATATCGGCTACCCGATTCTTACAAAAAAAAAGAATCGATTCTTGAAGATCGATTCTTTTTTTAAGAATCGAAGACCCCTAATTTGATTGATATGGATTGTCCAGCGCATGACAAACTAACAACTAAGGTATGTCAAAAAAACTATGTTCCCATCTGAGTTATCATCTCAATTTATGGACTCTTACTTGTGCATTGGATAATGTACACAAATTGAGAGCATGGCTCCGAACTACCTGGGGATCAGTTTTATCATTGAAAAAATCGATTCAGCTATTTTGTCATGTTGAGAGTCTGGAAAAAATGGCAACAGAAGATATTGCAAATTTACCAGAGAGATATATTTTTCTGCTTACACCAAACTCAATTGATGCACAAATTGCCAGAAAAATTTAAAACAAAAAAAGATTTTCCTCAATATAAACGCTTTATTGAACATTATCATCATCGAGACGAAAAATCAGATGGATTTGACGGGCCATCACCCATGATAAAAGATTGTACATTATGTCAAAATAAAAATAAATAAAAAAAAAATTTTTAACATACTTTGTTGGTTCATTTATTATAATAATAATTTTATGTTACAAGGGCAGTGGGAATAATGTGTGAATTTCCAAAGCGTAAGAGGGGTAGTGCGCTTTTTGGAAATTCACACATTATTACCACTGTCCCTAGTAACATAAAATATGGTTCGTTACATGTGCCCAATCAGAAAGCCCGCTTACAACTCATTTGGAGGGGAAACACTCGCCAAGGCTCGTGCTTGCCCCTCAAAATTCGTTGAGAGCACACTCTCTGAGTGGGCACTTGTAACGAAATATACTATTTTATTTTCAGTAATATATAAGGAGAAAATAATATATACAACAATTTTTTTTTTTTTTCATGTACATGATTTGATTTATTTATCTTTTTTTCTTTCTTTTACATATTATTTATGATTTATTTATGATTTATTTATCTTTTTTTCTTTCTTTTACATATAAATATGGGATTGGTAAGTTTACGGGCATATATTAAACGAGCTTGCGTACTGAACCACTAATTGGATTATATTCAACAATTCGATCATGTAAAATCAAGCAATAAGCTGATGTTTGAGCTGGAAATTGTGTTGTTGATTCAAATTCAAGTCGAATATCTACTGGTCCAGATGTGTTGTGGTGTTTCTGTGTAATAGTAGGAAACTTGGAAATATGCAAACATATCATATAATAACGAGAATTGATTATGAGCTAAATCAATATTTAAATTTCCATAAGGATATGATTGTGAATTTAAAAACAGCTTAACATCACGCAAGTTACAATGATCAAAAACACTTGAATTGTTTGTTACAGAGTTTTTTCGTCCTGTTTGGAAGCCTAAAATTATGTATCTCGGTTTTTCCAATTGTGTTGATGTTTTCACACTCCAATTTTGTTCTGTAGTTGCAGGTAATAGTGGATACTCGTACAATTCCCATGTACGAAAACTGATTGCTATGGATGGATCCTTGGCAATATAACTTAAAAGTTGAATTTTCTGCGTATCAGACACTTTGATATATGGAAGAAGCCATTCCACTTTTTGAAGTTTAATTTTTTCGCCACTTTTTCCTTCCGCAGGTTGTTCTTATAGACAGGCATTCACATCACTATTTGCTATTTCTAGGATGAGTTCTTCAGCCAATCCTAGCAGCAGGCTCAGTGGTATTGATATATCAAAATAACCACTCGAGTCGAATAATGATTCTTCATCAGACATTAACCATCCGGCATTCTCCAATAATGATTTTCGATTTGGACTTAAGGAAATATATCCTTTCATAAGATTCGTAAGACCTACATTTTTGCTCCGATCAATTTCAATAGCATTTATCTCATAGCGAATTCTTCAAACATGTGTGCTATTGCCATTTGTACTAATGAAGTTGTTTTTAGCACGGATTTTCCGTCACTTGTAAGAAATTGTACAGTAATATGTAGTGAACTTTTACTTGGTAGTACACATAAATCTTGATGTTGAATTCCAATCCGGATTTCATCGTTGTTATTGAATGTTGAAGAGCCATAAGGCTGATGAGCATGTAGCTCACAATGGGCAATCGATTCATCAAAAATGATCGGTTCTTGTATACTTAAAATTTCATCCATGGTATAATACAAAAAAAGCAACAAAATGACACTTTTATTTCTGTAGATGTTGTTGACGTGGACTGAGACCAAGACTCTCGAGAAACTGAATACTCTGATGTGTTATCGCTTTGCTTCCTTGCTTTTGACTGATTTTTTTTTGGCCTAATGTCTCGCATTTATAGCTTTGCCCAATTATTTTATTATTATGTTTATACTTTTTTTCTTTTTTTTTCTTAAAAAAGATGCCCATATTTTTTTTTCCTATTTGACACTTTTAATGTGCAGTCGAATTGTAATCGTTTCTCCACGGAAATTCACAATTTCACCATCCTGATCGACAATTTATAATTGCAATTAATGTATTGCTTGCATTGGACTGGCAGATAAATGACATGAGATGGTACTTCAACAATCTTATATCCAGGAGGCACATAATATCAGCTTCGAGGATTCGTTTTGTAAAGCCCAACAATCTTCTCATCGAGTCTTCTATTTCAAAATGAATACGTTTCATACATTTAACCTCACTATGTAGTTCATTGTTATTTGGTTTAATACTAATAGTAACGTCATTCTGACATATTGCTTTTTGGATATAAATTTCAATATCCTCAATTTCATACTTTCCTGTTGGAATTGTAATCAGTTTACAACCTTCAATGTAGACTTTATTGTTACCAACGTCAATATTCGGTATAGAATTCAATGTTGTAAACTCGACAAGCCCAGCAACGTAATTTTTATTTGCTGACAACTCAATCGGCGGGAAGTATTGTGTTTCAAGAGTCGATGACCTGCCCGACAATGTCAACGTAAATGAATCATCCATGACTAATGATTATTTTAGGATCTGTCAAGATTATTTATAGTCTCTTGCCAGCCAGAAATTTGAGACATAGATGACCGCAAACAATTGTATTATAATTTTGATATTTTTCATAATTATATTTAATGCTACCAACACCGAGATAATTAATAAGTTCTTGTGGAGGCTTCAAACCACCAAAGCTATCGAAATAAATGACATCATTGAGCCGTTTTTTGTATGCAACCCAATGTGTACCAGCACCATCTTTATCATCAAGATCTACAATTGCTGATTCATTTTTACGAGGACCAGTTATTGGTAAACAATTTCTCATGAAAACTCCTCGGAAATAAGGAAGTTTAAAAGCTTTGGCGTATTTGATGATATCAATATTTGTGACAGCTCGATGTGGTAGCATTGCAAGCTTTTTTTCTTATTTACATTTTTTGCGGGCTTTGAAAAGAGACCTAGTCCTTTTTTATGAGGAGATAAAAATAATCCTTTGCCCAATACAATTGATTCGATTTTCTTATTATGACGTTGATTTTCTCGTAGTAATTTTTTTGCTGCATGTACAACATTTATTGTCTTTAAAATTGTTGCTGCACCACCCGTCATAGCACCAGATGCACATAATCCAGCAAATAGTGGTATTAAAAATGGTAGTATACTACCATCACTGTTATTTTCTTTATTCAATGGAAGAGGTAAAATTCGTGGTGAACGAATTTTTTTTTTCCACCAACTTTTTTGACAGCAACACGTGTACTTTCCAGAACCGTCTTTATTGGATTAGTGGTTTCAGGCTTTATAGATTGTTTTGATATATCTATAATCCTGTTGAGACTTGTTAAATACTTTTTATATTTTTTTTTTGGGATGATTTTATCTCTTTATCATTCTTTTCAGTTGTTTGTATTTTCTTGATTTTGAGGCTTAGAAAATCCAAAGCAATACGTATAAGGCTGGAAAGAAATTAAAACAATACGTATGAGGCTGAGAAAATACAAAGCAATACGTATGGGGCTGAAAAAAAATTAAAGCAATACGTATAAGGATCAGAAAATACAAAGCAATACGTATGAAGCTAAAAAGAATTGAAGCAATACGTATGGAGCTAAAAAAAAATTAAAGCAATACGTAGGAGGGTCAGAAAATCCAAAGCAATACGTATGGGCCTAAAAAAGACTTAAAGCAATACGTATGGGGATGGAAAAAATTAAAACAGTACGTATGAGGCTCAGAAAACTCAGAGCAATACGTATTAGGCTCTAAAAAATCAAAGCAATACGTATGAGGCTTAAAAAATACAAAGCAATACGTATGAGGCTCGATAAAATTAAAGCAATACGTATGAGGCTTAGAAAATCTGAAGCAATCTGTATGGGGCTAAAAGAAACCTAAAGCAATACGTATGAGGCTTAGAAAATCCAAAGCAATACGTAGAAGGCTGGAAAAAAATTAAAGGAATACGTATGAGGCTCAGAAAATACTAAGCAATACATATAGACCTAAAAAAATTAAAGCAATACGTATGGAGCTGAAAAAAATTAAAGCAATACGTAAAGTATGGGGCTAAAAGAAACCTGAAGCAATACGTATGGGGATGGAAAAAATTGAAACAGTACGTATGAGGCTTAGAAAACTCAAAGCAGTACGTATTGGGCTCAAAAAAATCAAAGCAATACGTATGGGGTGGAAGAAAATTAAAGCAATACATATGAGTCTTACAAAAATAATTATTTCTTATTGTTTTCTAAGTTTATAACCACTCCAATAAGTTCACGGTGCTCCGCAATACAAGTAAATTCTATCTATTTATTTTTAAATAGCCTCATACGTATTGCTTTATCGAATAAAAAAAAATCATATAAAATTATTTCATGCTATGAAATATTAATACAAAATAATTTTTTCTTATTGTTTTCTAAGTAAATCAACATTCTATAAAATTCAGTAACCAAAAAACCTATAGGCTTCCAGATACCCCTTATTCACCCCTGCCTATATTTAGCTATCCACAGTAGTTGAATTCACGAGGTAATAGGGTTTTTTTTGAATCCTTCCAATTCATTTGAATATCAACAAATTGAACAAATTGTCTGTATCATTATTTTGAGTATTATTTTGACTATAGTTTTTGGTTAAAAAAAACTCACAGAAAAAAGGGCGGGTATGCCCTAGTTGAAATAAAAAATCATGATATTTATGTGAAAGATAAAATTTATCCGGCTATTCAAGGTCTCTTGGAGTTATTATTTCAACAATCACCTGAAGCATCTATTATTCGGAAAGTTGATCGAGAAATTTTTATTGAAATTATAAAATTAACAAATGCACATCGTAAAAATTTCAAACCTGATGGTGCATTTCTGACAAACAGGACAGAAAAATATAAAAATAATGTAACACTGTTTGTCAAGTCTTTGAGAAAACAAAAAGTAGAGAGCAGAAAAGGTTCAGCACTTGTATTACCAAAATACAAAACACTACAAAAAAATAAGAAAATAAATAATACAAATTATATATACTGGGATGATCCTAATGAGCTTGTCAATTGTCTTCGATTACTTGTAGCTTCAGCTGATATTATTTGTTAATATATATGTTCATTCAGTCTTTAATGTACAGTCATTAAAATGACTTCGGAGTGGAATAATGTCTAGTGTTTATATATTCGGACGTCAATTATCAAATAAACAAAAATATTCTATCGGAGGAAAAAGTGATGGCGATGCAATAAGAGGACCACCTGGAGAAGGTTCCAAATTTACAGAAGACGGAAATTATGACATTGCAGAAAAAAAATTATGTCACATTGCCAATGCTCAAGACATGAATGATGCTGTTTCAAAAAAAGTAGCACTGATTCTGATTAAAAATGAAACTAATAATCTTCTCAGACTAATGCAAGAAGATAGTCAAAAATATAATACTGGAGTCATTAGTAAACTGACAATCAAAGTGGACACATTGCAAAAAAGTGTTGAAAAATCACGTCATACATTAGATGAGCTGAGTACAGAAGTTGCAAGTATATCTCACTATTTAATAAAAAATTTGAGAGTACGTTTAGAAAATCAAAAATAAAAATGAATAAAACAACAGAAAATAATAATAAAAAAGAAGACAATAACTATTTGAGAAGCGTTGTGGCACATGAGCTACACAAGCCTGCTCGCAGATATTATCAACGTAGACATGTTGGCATTAGAGCTCTCGATGAAACATGGCAATGTGATCTTGTTGATATGAGTGCATATGCTTCCGTAAATGGAAATTATAAGTTTATACTTACATGGGAAAATGAATCAGAATTATGAATGATTATATTTACAATGTATATAGGTATAAGAATTTTTTAATAAAAAATTATAACAAAATAAATTTTTTCAAATGTAATTTATTTATTGAATATTGTGTGTATAGGCTCAGGCCAATTTTTTAATAATACAACTTGATTATTTTCTCCAATACATTGTAATGTTAAAACTCTTCTTTTAATACCATCCTCTAATTCAAGGAACTTTTTTTTCTTATAAAAATAATATCCAGCATTATTTTTCGGTAAGAAAACAGTATATTTATTATTTATTTCGACTGATAGTCTTGCACCAGACTTTTTTTCACAGTAACTTTGAATTTTTGTCACAGCATAGTAAACATCTTTTGTCAAATCTTTCAATAATTTACAGTCGCTTAGTCTTGGTGTTTATCAGTTTTATATTATAATCGTTTTTTTTTGTCTAGATAATAATAATTACATTTGAAAAAGAGCTCACAAACTTTTTCTAATTTTTTTTGTTTTATGAGAAAATGAACTTACATTTGTTGTATTTTCCTCCCAAAAAAAGAAGATCCAAGCATCTATCGATCGCTGCTTTCTCGATTTTTGTAAAATAATCATTATTTTTCATAAACTTGGCGATTCTGCTGGGTAGAAAGACATTAAATTCATCATTAAATGTAGCCATAACTCCATTGTATTCATTATGAATCTTCTGTAGAGCTGTTACTTTGTACTCTCTATTAACCTCCAACTCAGACATTTTTTTGGCATCCAATTTGCTCTCTATTTTAGCAACATTATTCAATTGTTGTTCCATTTCTATTGAATGCTGTTTTTCTACAAACATTTTAATTTCAAGCAAATAAATATGTGTAAAATATAATACTGATAATCAATGTATATATAATATATATGTATATTATTAAATTGCTTTCTTACCTTTCCTTACAGTCTTCATATTCGAATGATAAAATTTCAGAAGAACTTCTCGTTTATATAGGGATAAATACAATAGTAGGAGTACGGGTTATTCAAATGACACGTATTTAGAGTCAGCAAATTCTCACGTGCATATTAATTATTTGCAATTAATATTTATTCTTTATCATAAACAATTAAATACTACGACAGCATTTTATTAGTTTATATTTGAAAAATTCCACGTATCGAGAGTCGGCAAATTTTTTTGCAAAGTTGTACTTATATATATGGGGCATTCCAGGTCAAATCACCGAGATGGTGCCTGGATTTCATTTCGGTGTATTTTGGACCAAAAAACGACCTTATTTTTGTTCAATTTTTTTCCACCATTTTTACACCATAAAATAATTTTTTTTTTTCTACTATCGAGTATTTCTCAAATTAGACCAGCTTTAAAATTCTGAAATTTTTCCCATATCATCTCGAGGTAAAAACAAGTCACCCATAAAAATTTGGGAATGAGCCGAGAATAATAACTAATTTTTTTATAACTGATTAAAAAAAAAATTTTTTACCAATTTTAAAATAATCTAATTTTAGAATAATCTAATAATGGTTTCTTGTAGAGAAATCAAAAATAAAAATAAATGATATCTGGGCAAATTTAGGTTCTTTCCATATTTCGAGGGTAAAAGCTTCAAAAATTGAATTTTAAGCATCGCAGTTTTTCTATCTTTCCATCCTTAAATATAGGGAAAAACAAAATTCATCGAGATATCATTTATTTTTATTTTTGATTTCTCTACAAGAAACCATTATTAAATTTTTCTATTTTTAAAATTCGTAAAAAAAATTTTTTTCAATCAGTTATAAAAAAATTAGTAATTATTATCGGCACATTCCCAAAATTTTATGGGTGACTTGTTTTTACCTCGAGATGATATGGGAAAAATTTCAGAATTTTAAACCTGGTCTAATTTGAGAAATACTCGATAGTAGGAAAAAAAAAATTATTTTATGGTGTAAAAATGGTGGAAAAAAATTCGAAAAAAAATAAGTTCGTTTTTTGGTCCAAAATACACCTAGAAAAAAATTTCCAAGTGAATCGGTAGGGGTCAGGCCGATGACTCGGTGATTTGACTTGGAATGCCCCATATATACATCGGTCGATTTGAAAAAAATAACACGTATGGAGAGTCACTATTTTTTTTTGGAAAATTGTATTTTATATATCTTCATACATGAGTCATGAGACATGAGACTTGAGCTATGCCCCAGGACATGGGACATGATAAATTGCATGTTAAAATAACAAAATTGAATTTTTATCGGTCAAGTCTGTATACTGACACATGACAATTGGGAATTTACACCATCAATGATATATGGGACATAAAACATATGACATGAGGCATGAGACATGAAAAATCACACGTTAAAATAACAAAATTGTTCCAAAACTGTATTACTTACACATGGCAATTGGGAATTTTCACCATCAAATGATAAATTTTTTTACCATCTCTGCATTATCAACAACTGGGAATTCAAATAACAAATTTCTTTATCATCCCTGTTTTACCGACAGAGTTGCAGTCCCCTGTCCCCTCGCCGATCTACCTTTTTTCGACCTCCCTCTGGTCTAGAACTCTGGTTGATACACTACTTGCTCCTATTCACGATCGTGAAGATTCAGTAACTCATTGTACCTCTACCATCATCAACATCAGTGGTAATTATTGAATAATAAAATCCCTAACTTGTAGACTTTGGGATTTTGGCAATAATGTTAATGGATGTTAATTTTATTAAACAGTAAGCTCAAACGACCACAGCTTTGATTCGGATAATTAGTGATACAAATCATAATTTTCAACTTCAGAAGCATCATCCATTAAGAGTGATTCTGATGACAATGATGATAATGAAGGTGATAATAACGAGGATTTTATCAATAGTGATTCATCTGATGACAATGTTTATAATGAAGGTGATAATAACAAGGAACCAGAACAGGAGTCACCGTTGTATCCTGCTGCAAGATTGACTTCATCTGAAAGTATAGTGGCAATACTTATTTTTTGATTACGTCACAGCTTAGCAGGAGTTGCACTCGTTGATTTATTGGAACTCATAGACTGGCACTGTTTAGTTCCGAATCGTTGTAAAACTTCTCTATATTTCTTTAAACAACATCTCAAACATACTAAGACACCTGCATTCAACATTTTTATTTTTCTAACTTCTTTTGTCCATTAGAAAATTCAGCTTTATCTTGTGTCCAGTCAATGAAAAACAAATTAGCTATTTTATTTTAATTTAAACTATCCACCGCGAAGTATTTTGCACTGAAAGTATTTAAGAAAATTAACCGTCCAACTCGTGCGGTTTTGTATGCATACAACCAGGTATGCATAACATGAAGTTTCAGTGTTAAATCAAATAGAACTTGAAGTTTATTAGTTTTTGAAATTTCCATATGTCGTAGTTTCATAATTGCTTGATTTTTTTTTCTTTCCAATTAGCTGATTTTATAAATATTATAATTTTTTCGTTTATTCACATTCAACAATTGAGTTTTGTCTGAATAGTATTCAATAATGATCATAAGATTAACTAATTAAAATTTCGAGGTTGACTTACTTGTTATATGGTTAACAGGATATAATTTTTTACAATAACTTACAAGAAAAAAAGAGGACTTTTTTAAAAAATGCACTCGTTTATATAGTGCTCTATAGTTAAATGATTTTTTATGTGAATGTTGTAGTAATATATAGGTAATATCTTTTTCAAGGATTACCAGCCTCACGGATTATAAAGTAGTATTTTTTTAGTTAAATGTTCAGTTTTATTACATTATTAATATCATCAGCTTTCTGTAGTTCTTCAAGATTGTCAGGATTTTTTGCGTAGCTTATATAGTGCTCACGACAATGTTCATCCAATGGATCAACATCAACATCGTTCTAGGGCTACAAAGATTATACTGCGGAACGTGTAGTTCGAATAGTAAGCTATTCATTGTAGTATTTAAAAGTCCTTTTTTTTATTTTTTTATTTCAATCGTACGTCATTGCTCAATTATTGTGACTAATGGAATAACTTAGTTAAATAAAATCCCAGGTATTTATATTATAATATACAGCATCTCTTTTCGGTAAGAAAACAGTATATTCATCATTCATTTCAACTGATAGTTTTGCACCAAACTTTTTTTGGGTGTACTTTTTTATGTTCCGTGGAGCATACCCAAAGTAAAGTCTGCTTGCGCAAAGTGTACCCGCTGAAGTTAGCCCCGCATGACCTGAATTTTTTTAAATTTGTTATTTTCTATTTTCCCAATTGGTCAAATTAAATTTATTTCTTGATGATCTTTATTTAGTATTTTACACAACAAAAAAAAAAAAAAAACAAAGTTTTTTTCTACAAAAAATATTTAAGTGTTCGAAATTGTCACTATGCTATGTAGTTGTAAGTATAGTTGCTTTCTTTCACTAAAAAGGAGCAGAGCTCCAGATAAACGCCATCTGTTGGATTAGAAAGCGTCATCTACCAGTGAATATATAAAGTATAATTTCTGAAATAAAAAATGGCTGTACATGGTCAATTTTTTTTTAACTTAAGATAATATTTATGTGATATGTATACATATATGTTTATACATATACATATATATTTAATGTCTTTAAAAAAAAGAATTTATGTCTGGTACACTCTACAACTTTAAAAAAAGTAGTGTACTTGAAAGTACATTGTTAGAAATTAAGTGTTTAAGTGATGTTTAGAAACATTTATATCTTGTTGGAAAAACCAACTTGGTAAGAAAGAAGACTATTTATTCATTACACATAGTAGAAAGAAAAATATACATTTCCCAAAGTTATTATTATTATTATTATTCATGTTATTTTTTTGCTTTTGAATAATTTACTTTTGTATAATTATGCTGTTTTTCGTTGATGAGCCAGTTACTGAGAAATCATTAGTTTCTTATTTTTTTTTTTCTAAACATTTTGAATATTTGTCTTCATCATTGATGAGATATTTAATGAAAAATTATTAGTTTTTTCTTTTCTTTCAATATCAATAAGTATTATTTTGTTTTTTTTTTTTTTATAAATATTTTGAATATTTGTATTTATCATTAATCGGATGATTAATAGAAAATTATTAGATTTTTTATTTTTTTTTTTCAATATTATTAATTATTATTTTTCGTTTTTTTTTTTTCTAAATATTTTGAATATTGGTATTCATCATTAATCGAATGATTAATAGAAAATTATTAGATTTTTTATTTTTTTTTTCAATATTATTAATTATTTTTTGTTTTTTTTTTTCTAAATATTTTGAATATTTGTATTCATCATTAATCAGATGATTAATAGAAAATTATTAGATTTTTTATTTTTTTTTTCAATATTATTAATTATTATTTTTCGTTTTTTTATCTTTTTTAAATTTTCCTTGATTGAAAAAATGTGATCAAAACAAAGCAATTGATTATTAATTAAGTAATAGTATAGAAAATAAAACTAGTGACTTTTATGATGTATTTATATTGTTTATTTTAACCAACTTTCCTTAAACACATAATGACTATTCTCTGTCAACAAACATGTTTTGAAAAATATATTGACGTCTATCTTCAACAAAGACTCTTTCGTTATCATTATAATCATCATTGTCATTATTATTGTCATCATCACTATCGTCATCAATATTAATATTGTTTATTCGAGCTATAGTTAAAATATTATGGAGAATACATGAAGCCATGGTACATCTAATTATTATATCCAATAGTAAGTTATTGAATTTATTTAATCTTCTAAATCTGCATTTTAATAAACCAAAAGTGTGTTCAATTCTAACACGAGTTGATGAGTGCCTGTAATTAAACTCGCGTTCTTTATCAGTCAAATGTCCATTATCTCTAAATGGAGGAACAAGCCAGGGTAAATTAGCGTAAGCTGAATCACCGAGTAAAAAATATCCATCAAAAAAATCAGGGTTATCATGAGCTGCTGCATAAATAGGTGATCTTCTCAGCACTCGTGAATCATGCATTGACCTTGGCTCACCAATGTGCACATCTGTAATTATATTATTACTGGTTGCAACTGCTTGTATTACAATACTGTGAAACTGTTTCCTGCTGAAATAATCACGTTGTTGCTCCATTGGTCTTTTGATACGGATGTGACAGCCATTAATTGCACCAATTACTCCATGAATATTTTGTATTTTGCTAAACCTTTGACTTATTTCTCTCTTATCTTCTCGATTATGTGGCCATACAAGATACTCATCTTGTAAAGAGATAATAAAATCTAATGTGTTTTGCAAAACGCGGTGAGCAGAACTCATTGACAAATCGAACCGATCAGAAATCTCAAGAAAAGTTTCAGTATTAGCCAAATAATATAAAGTTAATAGAAAAGCTTTTTCATGAGTAATTGCTGTTTCATTTGAATCATTGTTTACTAAATAATTGGTTTGTTGATATCGTTCTAATAAAATGATTTACAACTTTTTTTATATTTTTATTATATTTATGATAATCAAGTATAGAGATCTATCAAGAAATATTGTAAATTTACCAATTAATCTATATACTTCAGGCCTTTGAAGTCTGAAGTGACTTTGAAATGTCTCATTATCATACAAAGGGATAGTGTGTTCAACGTAATTTTGAATTTTATGAATATGTTGACGTTCACGTACATCATCATCATCATCAGAAGTATCTGATTCATTATCACCTATTACACCCTATATATAACAATTATGAACATCAATTATTTGTCAACAGAATGAAAACAAAAAAAAAAAAACATTTGAAAATTGCTCCAAATTATGGTCTTACGTTAAATATAATGTCCACAAGTTCCCCAGCTATTTCGCGGGTACTCTACCAGCTTCTTCAATATTATTATTGTCAACTTCCATTTATTTAAAAAACTTTGGTATTATTGCTCAATGACATTGATGTAAACAAGTGTTATTCAGGTGTTTCTAGGTTAATCCTTGTCAAATGACGACCACAACAATAACAAATAAACACAAATAAATAACAGCGTTGACGCCTATGTACAGCCATTTTTTATTTCAGAAATTATACTTTATATATTCACTGGTAGATGACGCTTTCTAATCCAACAGATGGCGTTTATCTGGAGCTCCGCTTGAAGATTTTAGTGAAAGGAAGCAACTTATATTAATTTAGACATGACACTAAAAATTCAAGAAAGAAATATATATTTTTGGCGCATGTAATTGAGTCTAAACTATTAAAAAAATTTAAACTTGACCCCACCAGGTTTTTCCTAAATAAGATTTTAGTATTTGAGACATATATGTTACATCAGGTGGGATCAAGTTTAAATTTTTTTTTTTTTTACGTAAAGTAGTCCGTATGAGGCTTAGAAAACTCGAAGTAATACGTATTGGGCTCAAAAAAATAAAGGCAACACGTATAGGCCTGAAAAAAATAAAAGCAATACGTATGGAGCTGGAAAAAATTGAAGCTATACGTATGAGGCTCAGAAAATACAAAGCAATATGTATGAGGCTTAGAAAATCCAAAGCAATACGTATAAGGCTGGAAAGAAATTAAAACAATACGTATGAGGCTGAGAAAATACAAAGCAATACGTATGGGGCTGAGAAAAAATTAAAGCAATACGTATAAGGATCAGAAAATACAAAGCAATACGTATAAGGATCAGAAAATACAAAGCAATACGTATGGAGCTAAAAAAAATTAAAGCAATACGTATGAGGCTTAGAAAATCCAAAGAAATATGTATGAGGCTCAGAAAACTCAAAGCAATACGTATTGGGCTCAAAAAAATCAAAGCAATACGTATGAGGCTGAAAAAAAAAATTACAGCAGTACGTATGAGGCTTAAAAAAGTTAGAGCATTACGTATGAGGCTTAGAAAATACAGAGCAATACGTATGAGGCTCAGAAAATTCAAAGCAATACGTATGAGGCTTAAAAGAATTAAAGCAATACGTATGGGGCTAAAAAAATTAAAGCAATACAAATGAGCCTTACAAAATAATTATTTCTTATTGTTTCTATCTATTTTAAATAGCCTCATACCTATTTCTTCATTGAAAAAAACAAAAACCTAATAAAATTAGTTCATGCTATGAAATATTAATACAAAATAATTATTCCTTATTGTTTTCTAAGTAAATCAACATTCTATAAAATTCAGTAACCAAAAAACCTAGGCCCCCAGAGACCTCTTATTCGTCCCTGCCTGTATTTAGCTATCATCAGTAGTTGAATTCACGAGGTTATAGGGTTTTTTGTGAATTCTCTCAATTTATTTAAATATTAACTAATTAAACAAATTATCTGTATCATTATCTTTAGAATTATTTTGACTATAATTTTTGGTTAAAAAAAAACTCACGGAAAAAACCGCACGAAGCGCGGGTATGCTCTAGTTTAATAAAAAAAATATTTTGAAAAAAACCATAATTTTTTTTCGGAAGAGAAAATATATTTTATTTTAATCGTACATGTTGTTGGTTAATTAATGAATTAAATATTTTAACCTCTGCTGAATTAATTCAAACAAGAAAGCTACATCTATTCATTTATTGAAATAAATTAAAAGCTATTGACAAATGGCTAAGGAATGGATGTAGCTCTCGTGTTTATTTTTTAATAAATTAATTTAGACAAAGAAATTAACAAGTAAGCTCAATCTTTTTCCTAGCCATTAGTAATTAATTTTAATTATTATTTTGCAGTGTTGCGCTCGTGCTGGTATAACGTCTTAAGCTACTAACTTGGCATCAATATATTATAAAATTCAATTATTAATCAAATATTAAATGTTTAATTCACCTAATAGTTTAAATCAAACCAGTAATAAGCCTTAATAAATAATCAATTAAATTTCTTGTGATAATATTATTGCTTGACAGTTAAATTAAATTTCCAATTTTCTACTTGGCAACCTAGCCTCTAAATCAACATTCATCAATATCCGAATAGTGTATTGACTTGGAAATTAATGAGATTTATCTATTGTTGAGTGATTTTACCCAAGACATATATTTATATAATTATCTAGATTGAATAAGTAAATTGATTGTGAATTAGTGTCCAACATAACATGTGCTTCTTGTCACTCTAAAGTGTACTATTCAAATTTTAAATTCAAATGATCTCCTCGAGAGATAAAACAGTATAAGTGATCTACTAATTTATCATCATTATTATATAGACTAATTACTACGTGAGTGACGCATAAATTGCATCATTTGACGACTTGGCTCCATTTTGTCATCTAATTGTCAGTGGCGCCATTTCTCGTATATTCTAAGTGCCGATTCCGGAACCTCAATCCGACTCGGCTGATCATACAGGAGCGTACTTTACCGACTCTCATCTTATATTTCTTTGACACATCTCTCATACATTCTACACCATAATGGATTCAGGCTCCAATAACACCAGTATTACATGTGGACGATGTAAATCTTAAATTACTGGAGACAATATCAAATGTGGGAATGCTGTTTGCAACACTTACTTCCATCCTGGATGTGCAAAACGTGCAATGAATGCTGACTACACTATCAGCGCCTCAACAACTCCTACAGTCACTGATAAAAATATTAAAAATTTTCAATTTGATACTGCTAAATATCAAATTAACTTTGATACAAAAATAAATAAGCTTACTAAAAACCTTAACTCCAGAATATCTGTCATGAGAGAAGATAACATAAAAATATCTAACGAGATGAAGCAAATCTGAGACATTCTCCGACTCTCTATTGGCAGTTGTCAATGCCCATACTGAGGCTATCGGTAAATGATATTGCTAACGTCTCTGATGACCTTTAAAAGAACATGAGGTTAACTATTTCTGAGATTGAGGATAGAATCCAGCGTAAAAAAATTTACTCATCTTTAATCTTGCTGAATCTCAATCACCTACTGTTGCTGAACGTCAAGCTGATGATTATCGTAATATTAGCCAACTGATTCACGCTACTGGCTCTGCTCCTATTATCAATGCTACTGACAACAGAGTTGGTAAAATTAAAAGTCCTGGTAACCCTAGACCTTTTCGGCTAATTTGTAACAACCCTGCAGACAGCCAAATGTTGTTACAGGAGCTAGTTAAGTTGAAATCAAGGCCTCAGATATTTAATCACTTGGTGAATGCAGTATTTACCAAAAACAAAACTGTGATGCAGCAGAAAAATTACCAGCAAATAAAAATCATGATGAATCAACAATTGGCTTCAGGGGAAATTGATCTTTGTGTAAGAGAGGTTAATGGATTTCACGTTATCGGATCCAAACATAAAAGGTCCAACTCTTCACCTCGTCAAGGTCAAATTGATCAACACTTGCTGGCTCATCAACAACAACATCAACAACAAACTAAAAACATCCCTATGAACATTTAGAATCATGCAGTGTCATTTGCTTAACATAATTATATTCTTTGATGCTAAATATTGTTATACACCCATTTGCTTCAACTAGTAAATACGTATTTGAATTGATTTTAGTAAATTTAAATTGATTAATAGTCTATACATTTATATATGTTTGATGCTGGTATACATATTGAATTATTGTGCTGGCCTGTACTGCAATTGTCACCTCCCACTGGACATTATAAGATCTATTCTACATAAAATTGCTACATATCCTATACTCTTTATGAACTCAAACTTTCTACTCTCCAACTTCAAACTGATCTACAAAACATTAGATTTTGTTCCCTTGCTGAATAATATAATGCCCTACGATTGGAATGGTGTTCTTAAATAATTCACCCAATAGCCATAATAATAATCAGTATACATATGGATTATGAATTTATCATAAATAATTTAATATAAATGAACTTTGTTTATATATTCTTCCCGGGGAAAAATCGTCAGATCAAATTTGATCTGGCTCAGATAAGATTTTATCTTATCTGACCACATCTGACTAGATCAAACTAGCTTAAACTTGATCTGGACCCAGATCAAATCGTAACTGACTAGATCAGACTTGACCTGCAACAAGATTAACTGTTACCTGACCAGATCAAACTTGATCTAACCAGATCTGACTAGATCAAACTGGATCACGGGCAATCGAATCATTTATCGTGAAAATATAGAACTCTTAATTGTATTTTATTAAAATTATAAGAAGGAAAACCAAATTCTTCAATCGAGCATTGACTAATTTGAAATTATTTTTATTAAATTAATAAATTTTTATCCAGATCAAGTCAGTATATAAATAATTATATAATATACTACTATAATATATGTTAACCTACTTACATCGAACACTAACGTCAGCTTCAACTGAGCTGCCTGGTCTGTTTGAAATAAAAATAAAATAAAATAAAATTATTGTGGACAAATGGCAAGTGAACGCCCGAACAGCGTTGCCAACTCTAAAAACAGCAATATGGTATGAAGGAGGGGAAAATATGGTAAAATGGATACCATTATGGTAAAAAAGGAAATTTTAAATTTTTTATTGAAATAAATTAAATGAAACCATGCAATTAATTTTTTTTTTTTATTATTTATTTATTTATTCATATTTACTTATTTTTATTAATATAATTATTTATTAATAATGACATTTTTCATATTAATTTTTTTTAATTTTTATCATATGAATTTTAGTACTCTTTAATGTAAAATATATTTTTAATTAAAAAACAATGGGTGCATTCCTTTAATAAAAAATTTTTTTTCGTTTTGCAATTTCGCCCTGTAATACCGGCCAAAATTTTATAGGAAAAAGCTGTTTCGTGTAGTGGCAGTACTGGCACATGACATTATTTTTTTTGGCTTCCAATTATTAGATGGATAACTGTTCAATGTTTATATCAAACTGAAATCAATAGAAAATTGACTTGTTGTGATTGTTTGTTATTGTCACATAGCTCATACCACACATTATCGTAAACTGTAAAGGCTGGAATATTGCATAGAGAAATTTATCACTTTTGTCGTTTTTTCTGTTTTTAGTTTTTAGTCGGTATTACAGGGCGAAATTGCAAAACGAAAAAAAATTTTTTATTAAAGGAATGCACCCAATATATATTGTTTAATTTTTTTTTTAATTATAATATTTAGTTTGTATCAAACAAAACTCCCGATAACTCATCATCATCATCATTAATATAATTTTCTTTTTCTTTAACATTTGGTTTATAATATAAAGTACTTGTAGTCATACGTGAAAGCATTTCTTTGGATGGCTTAAATTTAATGCAATTTCAATTGGAAATAACATGTTGACTAGCTAATAATATTCCACGCATTGTTGGTACAGCTAATTTATTTCTTATTTTTGTTTTAGCCAAGTTAATTTTACTGAAAGTTCTCTCACTATCAGCATTACAACTAAATTATGGTATATGGTAAAGTCGTTATGGTATATGGTATGGAAGATCAAAATATGGTAAACATACCATAATTATGGTATGGTTGGCAACGCTGCGCCCGAAGGGCGTGAGCAGAGGGAGGCTTAGTAGAGACAAAATCGAAAAGTTTTTTAAAAAAAATTAACAGGTAAGTAATAAATTGAAAAATTTATAAAATCGTAAATTAAAAAATTTAATAAAATAATATTTTTAAAAGAACCGTAATTTTTTTAAAAAAAGATAATATTTTTCATTTTAATCGTACATGTTAGTTAATTTAATTTTTTTTCTTTCCTAAACACATATAATCGTGAGCAAAGGGGGCGTATTCATTTTTAATCAAGAGGCACGGTAGTGCCTCGAGTCAAGTATGAGAAAGAAAGTATGTGTGTGATGAGATTAACTACTACTACCGTGCCTTATTATACGTCAAATATTTTGTCTCCTTCCGTCGCGAATCTATTAGAAATTTAATTAAAATATGATAGAATTGAATGAGGATGCTGAGGTTTGGTAATGATCCCATAAATCGATGTCGACCTTTTTTTTAAAAAAAAAATCAGATTTTTCCGTTCCGTAATTATATTTAAAGCATAGTTTTGATATTTACGGTCTTTGCATCTTTCTCAAATCGACCAGATTTCTTCCGTTCAGTTGGTAATAAACTTTGCAATTATTTCTTTTTTCTTTTTTTGTGTTGCTATATTGGCTGCACTGCATAATTTTATTATTATTATTTTATTTTTTATAACCTCCAGAATATGTTGACTCTCACGTCAAATGCAGTTAAATGTTAGAAGAATAAACAACATAAATTTATAAATAAATAATATAAATAAATATTGTTTGTGATGGTGACAAATGGTGACAAATTATTATTTTCTAAATTTACAAGGATGAAAGTGTATTTCCATTTGATACACCGGTAAAATAATTGTTCAAAAATAATGAATTTATAAATACTTCTAAACATGAAAAAAAAACATCTATAAATTATTTAATTTATATTATTCAAGGAATCACCAAATGATTATCCATCAGTTTGAAAACATTTCTTGGTTTTAGTCGTGACTTTGTTGAATATGATGAAACTTATGAAATAATAATATTACCAAATTTCACAAGTATGAAATATACATCAGTTGATTTACCAGAACAGGTAGGTATAAATAAATAACGATAATAATAATATACAAATTGAAATATAAATAAATATATCAAAATTAATTTTACAGATAATAAAACAATTACTGGAATATTACAAGCTGAATCAGCAATTAAAATTGGTGAAAGAGAAGCATTAGCTGGTCCATGGGATGGTGAAGCAAGAATAATAACAAAGTAATTATAAAAAAAAAAATAATAAGTTTAAGTATGAATATTTATTTGTTTTTTTGAATTTTTAGACATGCAACAACATTGCCACAATTAAATAATGGTAAAAAAATACCACCAAGTAGTTGGAAATGTGAAAAATGTGATTTAACACAAAATTTAGGGTTAAATTTAACTGATGGTAGTATATTATGTGGACGTAAATTTTTTAATGGTACTGGTGGTAATGATTAATGATCATGTAAATAAACATTATCGTACAACTGGTTATCCACTTGTTGTTAAATTAGGTACAATAACAAAAAAAGGTAATGGTGATGTTTATTCATATGAAAATGATATGGTTGATGATCCAAATTTAATAATACATTTATATCACATTAGGGTATCAATATTTCAAATATGGAAAAAACTGAAAAATCAATGACTGAACTTGAGCTTGATTTAAATAAAAAATTTGGTGAATGGGTTGTATTACAAGAAGCATCAAGTAAATTAATACCAATTTATGGTGCTGGTTATACTGGTTTAAATAATCTTGGTAATTCATGTTATTTAAATTGTGATTTTTAACTATAGGTATATTATTTTTTTGACACATTCACATTCCACACACGCCAACAATAATATTATCAACGATAAACAAACTGACAAATGACAATGTCAACAACAGTGTCATGTGAGACTACCAACAATCATTGGATAATGTAAAATACAATACATAATAACAAATAAAATAGAACAAAAAGCTATATAGTTTTATCAGGAGAATCTCTAGGATCTGATGATGAAACTGTTGACATAAAAAGTGTATGTTAAATGATAATTTTTATTGTTTATTTCATTTGTTTACATAACTATTGATTTTTTGTATAAGAAACATTTTTATCAGCTTATCATCTAGACTTAGTTGTTATCAAATTTTTGAACTACAGTTTAATTTGTTTTTTCAAGGGGATATTTCAATAAAGTATCACACCAACTTGTCATAAACAATTGAACCAGCTGGTGAAGCAACTGAATCAGTTGATGATAGTATTTTTAAATAAAATACTTATTAATTAACACAAGTATTAATTTAATCAGATGAACATACTTAAGGAAGGTGCAAGTACAGCTATATATATTGATGCAATAGCATGTGCACCATACGTTGGATGAACCAGCAAATGCTAAAACACATTTCATCAAATACAACAACATATTCTCCACAACAATGTGTACAAAAAAAACAGCTGAACTAAATCGACAATCATTTGATACAAATAATACAATTATTAGACCACATATTAAATTATCATCATGTTTAAAATCATGTTCATATTTATAAAAAAAACAGCACTCACACTTTTTTTTAACGATAAACCTAGATGGAAAATTGGGGAATTAAAAAATTGACAATAAATACATTGTAAAAAAAGTTTCTTTTTGTTTGGTGTAATACAAATTATCTTTATTTAGTTTTAGTTTAGTCTTAATTCTTTTTTTAATATTTAAAAGGTTATTTTTTTTTTAGTTTTTCAGAACGTTTGTTTACTTATTTATTATTATTATTATCAAGTAATCTATACTTGTTAATAATTAATAATATATTATTTACTTTATTATTATTATAATAATATATATTTATTATTATTAAATTAACTTTGTACTTTTCACATCACCTTTTGTTAACCATATCACGTTTTTTTTTTTTTTTGATTAAGACTTCTTTATAAAATTTTTTATAAAAAAAAGACATTTTTCCCACTATTCTATGCACCTCCACCACCTCGTGTACTTCCTCGTCTACCTCGTGTACCTCCTCGTCCTTGTCTTCGTGATCCTCCATCACCACCACTGAGTATGGATTTGAAATATTGTTTACGCCAATATCTAGACAAAATGATTAAAAATTTATAGTTTATTATTGTTATTTATTTTTTTTATTGTTGATTAATTCGATAGTTTATTGTTGTTATTTATTTTTTTTAATTGTTGTTTAATTTGAAAGTTTATTGTTGTTACTTGTTGTTTATTTTTTTTATTTATACATATAGTATTTATTATTTATATATTATTTATATTTAGTATTTATTATTTATAAATACATATAGTATTCATTGTTTACCTGAAACGTTCAGAGTCATCGACTGGCATCTGGCCAGGATTGACAGCTACAGCACGACCTCCATAACCTCCATCAGCCCCAGCATTACCACGTCCAGTATTTTCCCCTCTCAATCTTCCATCACCACCACCACGACGACCAACACGAGCAATACGATGGACTGGTACCCCAGCAATACCGCCGACTGATATACCTCGTAACATCTCTTCACGACGAGTAATTGCATCACAAGGATCATCATTAAGCTTAACAGCAGCACCCAAATCACCACGATCATCAGCATTATCATCATCAGCATGTTGATCAATATTATTATTATTTTCAAAGATAACTTCGTCCAAAGCAGTACCTGGTACATCATAACCTTCCTGAATGAATTCTTCTTCAATTAAATAGAGCTGTGCTCGAGCTTGCTCGTGACGTCGAGCAAGATCAGCCCTGCGGCGTGTCCGATTTGCTTCCTCTTTTTCACGAGCAAGCTCGTTACTTCTCATTGTACTTATGATGTCCTGAAAATAATTAATTATATTGTTATTATTATAATCTTGTATTTAATTTAATAATTAACAGTCGTGAATAAATAAACTCGTAAGTTAGAATAATAAATATATAAATGTTATAATTATAAAAAAAAGTAAAATGAAGTTTATGTTATTTTTTGGTAGAGATATCTTACAATATTTTACTATTAGTACTGTTAGAAATTTTATTCATTATTTTAACCTAAAAGTTTATCTATTCACGACTATTAATTATTTATTGATATAAATAATAATTGAAATCTATTTTGTTAACAATAATTAATAAATATGAACTTACTCTTGGTCTTTGTGCCATGGTTTGTTTTTTTTTTTATTGCCACTGCGAAACAACGATAACGAGGGCTCGCCTTTGCAAACCGCTTACGGCGTTGTTTACAACAACCAAAAAGACTAGAGACCCTAGAGTCTCTAGTTTCCTCGATAAAAAGCTTTGTTTACAACGCGAAGTATAGTCAAAATAGTGATTGTACAATTGTATTGTAAAATTATTCCTTTAATAATTATAGCATAATTTTTTATAAATGCCAATGAATTAATTTATTATTTATTGTTGTGTAATAAAAAAAAAAATTTCGACAGTTGTGTAGTGGTGTAGATTAAATAAATGAGTAAGTTCATTACAAAAGAAAAAGAGGGCACTTTCAACTATCATACACTTTTGTAGTATCATCTGTATGATTGTCTAATAACCCAAAAATGGTGTGTTAATTAGTAATTAGGAATAGCATTACTGAGTGCATTCCTTTAATAAAAAATTTTTTTTTGCTCTGCAAATATTGCCCTGCAATACCGACCAAAATTTTATAGGAAAAAGCTGTTTTTTTGTGGTGGCAGTACTGGCACATGACATTTTTTTTTTTTTCTTGGCTCCGATTATTGAAGAAATAACCTGAATGATTGTTTAATGTTTATATCAAACTGAAATGAATAGAAAATAGACTTAATGTACTTGCTTGTTATTGTTACATAGGTCATACTAGACATTAGTAAAGTCTGGGATATTACATAGAGAATTTTATCACTTTTGTCGTTGTTTCTGTTTCTAGCTATTTGTCGGTATTACAGGGCGATATTGCAGAGCAAAAAAAATTTTTATTAAAGAAATGAGGGGGTGCATTCCTTTAATAAAAAATTTCTTTCGCTCTGCAATTTCGCCCTGTAATACTGACTAAAGGCTAGTCACAGAAAAAATGACAAAAGTGACAAAATCCTCTATGTAATTATCCAGACTTTAAACTTTTACGATAATATTTTGTGCCACCTATGTGATAATAACAAGCAAGTACAACAAGTCTATTTTCTATTTATTTCAGTTTGATATGAACATTAAACAGTCATTCAGGTTATTTCTTCAATAATTCGAGCCAAAAAAAAAAAAAAATGCCATGTGCCAGCAGTCCAATTCACAGGGCATTACAATTTAGGGCTTTTTTCCTCCACTGGCGGCGCTTGTAGAGCTTTTGTATGTGAAATCTATATAAAAAAAATTTTATAAGCGCCATCACTGGCAAAAAAAAGCCCTAAATTGTATAAAATTTTCCCTGTGAATTGGACTGCAGTACTGCCACTACAAGAAACAGCTTTTTCCTATAAAATTTTGGTCAGTATTATAGGGTGTCATAAGGTAAAATTGCAGAGTGGCGAAAAAATTTTATTAAAAGAAAGCACCCAGGAAGTTAATTCAAAATATTTATTTAATTATTAATTGAAAAAAAGTTGACCTCTGAGAGGTGTTACAAATGATTTATCTTAAATACAAGCCATGATGTATGATACGTGTACGATTCCTACGTATAATACAGTTGTATGATACTTTCCTAACCCTGACGTTTGTCAATCGGACCACACCTTTTTTCCTTGTCGCCATTGACATAAATGTTGTAACACTCGAGACAAAGTTTTGACATTTGTGTGTGATATTTAATGTGTTTTATTGTTTCTAAAATAGTTCAAATATATTAAAGTGATTCATAATCATCTATCAAAATATTATTTTATGTTAAAAACTTTTCAATTTAATTTTGATGACCGCTATTTTTTTTTTGTAAATTATTCCTCGTTTGACGTTTACCTAACCTATCTTTTTTTTGTCCCTTTTACCTTCTTCCTTTCTTTATATTATATTTCAGGATTTTACTTCTTTCAAGAAAGTATTATTGGCCTTGTCAAGAGTTTTTTCTCTTTCTAGAAGAATTCATTTCCTTGATAAGAGTATTTTTTCTTCTTTCGAGAAAGTATTATTGGCCTTTTACCTTCTTCCTTTCTTTATATTATATTTCAGGATTTTACTTCTTTCAAGAAAGTATTATTGGCCTTGTCAAGAGTTTTTTCTCTTTCCAGAAGAATTCATTTCCTTGACAAGAGTATATTTCAAAACGTCTCAATTTTATAAAAATTTTGAGTCGTGGTTCTTTTTATTTACATATAATTTTTATTACTAGATTTTATAACTAGAAAAAAAAATGTCTGAATTTGATCAATTCGAATTCGATCGTAGAATCATTTTAAATTCTGGTTCATTGCTGAGAGATAAAGAAATTGACTTTTTCGCCAATTTATTGCATGAAAAATTAAATTATGAGTTTATACGCTGTTGGGCTCTCCAACATCCTGATCTCGTAGTACAAATACCGGCTAATAGAAAACATATTCAAATTTTGCATACAGCAGCTTTAGATATTGCTCATAAGGACGCATATCTCATGGCTGGTGGTCATTGGATATGCAGTTATTATGATGGAGATTCGATTCATATTTATGATTCTGTAAACAATTCAAAATTGAGCGATGAAACTATAAAAAAGTTGCGGATGTTATATGGCAATGCATTTGATGAAGGAACTGTAGAATTTCACAGAGTACAGGAACAAACTAACGGTTCTGATTGTGGAGTATTTGCTATTGCAAATGCAGTAACTCTTGCATTACGCGGAAACCCCGAAATGACCACATATAAGCCATATAGAGTTCGAGACATGCGTACCCATTTATTATCAATGTTTGAACTTCGCGATATTTTACCTTTTCCTCGATCAAATATTCATAGTTCAACTAATAATAAGCTGAGAGATTACGAGAATACTTTAGAGAAAAAAAATATCAAAATACCTACTTTTCTGCCAAATATCCAAACTTCTAAAAGAAAATGCCCGACTAATGGTGACGTTTTGTTAAATACTAAAGGATATGATTGTGGCCAAAAGCGCATTTGTAAACGAAAGATTATACAGATTCCAAGTATTTCAGAAGAATCTAAAAACAGAATTGGAGGGAATCAAAGATTAAACGGAGACGACATACTGTTCTTTGGAAAGTTGCTATCCGGTTGTTCTGATTATGTACCGCAAGATACTTTATATATCCAAAACTTAGATAAAATTCAAGCCATTCCAAAAACTAAAAAACATATACAAATCCTCCATAGCAGAGGCGCTTCTGGCCCAATGACTGATCACTGGGTTTGCAGTTATTACGATGGTAAAAATATTCATATTTATGATTCATTAAACATTCATATACTCCATAATGATTATCAAATGTATTTACAACGTTTATCTCCATTTTATTCAGTTGAACAGAACAATGTGCGGTTTCCAAGAGTTCATCAACAACAAAATGCTGATGATTGTGGTGTGCTGGCTATTGCATTTGGAGTTTCTTTATTATTTCGTCATAAACCTGAAACTATCGAATACGAGTATGACAATTTGAGAAAGCATTTGCTCAATATGTTCGAAACCCAGATAATAACTCCTTTTCCAATGACTAAGCATAGCGATCCACCACTTCCACTACCACTGGAAGAGATAGTAAAAAAAGAACATAAAGTATATTTGGAACGAATACGCTTAGACAACAATGTTCAAACAGCGACCATTCAAAGTAAAAAAAAAAACGTATCGAAACAGCCTCAAATAAATCTTTGAAAGTGAGCTACCAAAAGACGATAATACATATGTTCCGTTGAAATCTTCAATAGAAATATATATTCAAAATCTTACATATGAAATTCTGGTTGAGTCTATCGACAATCTTACAAACGAAACAGAAGCCAGGCTCAGAGCTGAAAAAATGGTCAAGTGGTGTATGCAAGCAAGGAAAAATTATTATTCTGTCCAATTTAAAACTCTTTAAAGAATAATAAAAATGGCAGATTCACGTTTAAAAAATATGATTGATGATTCTGACATTGAGAATTTATGTGGAGACTCAGAGCATACCTCGTCTTCTGAACCATATTTTTTTGATCGATCATACAGTTTTAATTATGAATCAGAAAAACCAAAACAAGTAAATGCTATATCAGTAAAAAGAAGGCATGAAGACGACGAACACAATGAAATGATAATGGAAATCATAAAGCAAAAAAAGTTTTCAGAGACTTTTGTTATAAATCCACAAGGTCAAGCAGTCAATATATTACTAATTGACACAAATAAACAGGGTGTAAAATTTTGGAGCTGTGATTCTATTTGCACAGTATTAAAAGACCAAAAACTTTTTAATCTCTATAAAAATTTTCTCCAAATTTTAGTAACTCAGACGTTGTCAAGTTGTCCAAAATTTCTGCAACAATGTTTTTCTACGCATTCAGAAGATAAGTTAGGTCATTCATTTAGCTGTTATAGCAGTGAATATCCATGTAAATCAATCAGCTTCTCGCTGCATCTTTTATCACCTCATTTCTCATCAATAAGGTCAATGTTACGATGTTTATACAGATTAAAGAATATTATAGAAAATTACTGAAATTGAGCCATGATTTAGATATGTCAAATATAAAATCATCATTAGAAGTTGAAAACGAAATGAAAAAACAAAATGTAGAATTTAGCACAAGTCATGAGATGGATTGCTTGAATGAAGATTCGATTATTGCAGAGAATAGTGCAGCGTTCAAAATTTACACAAAAAAAATGATGGATTTACCTAGAAATCATTGTAGATCTTGCCAACGATTACTTTTTGAACGTTCCTTAAAGAATATCAATAACTTCTATTTGCCAATTGTAAATCCATACTGGGATCAGATGGAAGAATTCTTCATCAATCATCCTGATGAAAAAGATAGCGATTATATTTGTGATAATTGTCTAAAATATTTCCGAAAATCAGATATTCCTCCAACATGTATACTGAACAATTTTCAGGACGGTAATGTTCCCGAAGAAATTAGAGAGTCATCAAACTATGAAGTAATGTTGATTCAACAAGCAAAAGCTTTTCAAGTAGTTCAAAGAGCTGGGACTGTACAAAAAAAAGATATGCCACATTCTTCAAGATATCAAATATCTAAGGGACAGTGTTTTCATTTACCTCTACCACTTTCAGAAACTTTGGGAAAACTAGCTTCAAAATTCGACCCAATCAATACAAACCATGAGCTATATATACTAGTACGAAGTATTCCTACAAAAGCTAAAATTGTTTGGCAAAATTTAGTAAATTTAGAGAAAGTATTCAAAGCTTTACAATGGTTACGTTTAAACAATCTATTATATAAAGACATTGTATTGCCAGAATCTGCTGAAGAGTTAATTCAATATTTAGAAAAAAAGGATGTTGAATATTTTGTTGAAACGAATGTCTCAGAAAACTTTGAAAATAATGAAGAAGCATTGAAAAACAATACTAGTACTGAAAAAAATAATATCGAAAATCCAGCTGAAGCTAATGCTCTCATTCAAAGTTCTAAAAGTAGAGAAACTACTTTAACTGCCAGTGATGTTTTACAAAGCTCTAGCCAACATGTAGATGAGCAAAATTCTCAATCTCTTGACAGTGTAGAAACTACATTAACTGTCCGTGATATTTTACACAGTTCTAGTCAACGTGTACCTAAACAAAATTCTCAATCTCTTGACAGTGTAGAAACTACACTAACAGTCAGTGATATTTTACATAGTTCTAGTCAACGTGTACCTAAACAAAATTCCCAGTCTTCTACATGTTCTACATGTTCTACATGTTCTAAAAGTTCTAAAAGTTCTAAAAGTTCTAAAAGTGGAAAAACAGCATCAACTGCCAGTGATGTTTCACAGGATTGTCTAGATAAACAAGGTGCTTTTCAGTGTTCTAAAAGTGCTTATATTAATGACAGCAAAACAAAATCTGAACAAGATGAAATCATACACTCTAATCATAGTTTATCGAAATACTTAGAAAATGATAATGATGAACTCCTTCTCTTAGCGAACGCCTATGATTGTGGTCAGAATGATAAAACTGCTATAAAAACTCAACATAGTTCCAATGATGACGAAACTGATAATGAAAGCCTAGGTGCACTTATTTCTGGTAAGAAAATTGAAAAAATTATCACCGAGTATGCAAACAAAAGTTTTAAGCCAGATCTGAATGCAGAGGATAAAAATGAAACAGAGAATTTGAAGAAACGAGCTATGCTTACTCAAATAGATCATTCAGAATTAAACCACGAACAATATACAATATATCCTTTGTACGATAAACGAATAAATCAATCAGCTACAGACATTTATCAAATGTTGAAAATTCAAGACGATTCATTGGATTCACGAGTAAAAACTTTAGATTTGCAGTGCTTTCCAAACCTATATCCTCGAGGGATAAATGGACAGTGCCAAGACCAAGCTAAGCAGGTTCGCGATCATGATTTTATAAAGCAAAAACTCTGTTCCCTCAAGCCACGATTCAGACTAGACCAGCAATATATATTTTATTTATTACAAAATGATAGTATTCGAAAATTAAAGTCAGGAATTTATCACATGTTAAATGTTACAAATCCACGTGACAGTTATACTGTAAAAAATTATTTAAACAAATTGAGTGAGGGTCTGTTAGAAAGTGAGTTAAGCTCTATATTTGAGCGTCTCCCAAACACAGAACAATTTTGGAAAAAGCCAAGAAATAATCTTAGGTGTATGATAAGAGAATATGGTCCAGCTATATGGTTTCTTACTTTAAGTCCAGCAGAGTATTTATGTGATGATTTGATTCAATATGTTCGTGAGATTAATGCTCCATTCTTAGACAAGATGTTACCGGGTCAAGTAATTGCTGCAGATCCTGTGTCAGTTTCTCGCTACATGGATCAAAAATTTCATGCCATGTTAGATTTCCTTAACTCAGAAAGTAATCCACTTGGAAAAATTAATCATTATTTTTGGTGACGGGAATATCAAGGCCGTGGTATTCAACATTTCCATATATTATTATGGGTTGATAATGCGCCTATGATAGGTGCAAACGAAATTGAAGAAATAGTTGAGTTTATTCAAAAATATGTGACTTGCAAAATACCAAATAAAAATTTGGCACCATTATTGCATCGTAGGGTAACGACTCATCAAAATCATCATCATAATGGTTATTGTATGAGGTCATCAAAAAATAAATACGGAAAAACGATTAAACGCTGTCGATTTGGATTTCCTAGACCTGTTACCGAGGCATTTGTCTTACGTGATCCAGCAATCGCAATCGCAAATCACAGACATTCACGGTCTAACAATAAACTATATGATCTCCCTAGAACCGAAGATGAAGGGAATATTAATGATTATAATCCTGTTATTCTTTCAGTTTGGGAAGGGAATGTGGATATTCAATATGTAGGTGAAACTTCCTCAGCCCTAACAGAGTATGTTTCCAAAATATATAACGAAACATGAGCGATCAAAAACTCAAGCGATGGTCAATGATATTAACTCCACAGCACCATTGCTCACCAGATTATGGAATTTTGCTTTTCAAAGTTTAAATAATAGAGAAATTGGAGCTCTTGAAGCAGCAGATACATTATTAGGAACTTCTTTGAGTGGAACTGATAGTAATACAACAATAAAATGGTTGAATGTGAGACAAATTAGAGGGCGTAAAGTAAAACCGTTTGAGGAAATTAAAACATTGGATGAAGATTCAACCGATATTTTTGCCCCATCTTTAATTGATGACCATTATCCTTCACGTCCTGTTGTTTTGGAAAATCTCTGTCTATATGAGTTTTGCAAAGAGTGGGACGTTGTTAGATCTGAGCCTGTGTCTGATAAAGTCGGATATTATACACTCAAAATAAATGATCAAGGGAACCCTATATTATGGGTCAAAAAACGATCTCGAGGCTATTTAATCCATCATTGGATATACAATATAAAAACCCACCCTGAAGACTTTTACTTTTCATTACTATTTTTATTTAAACCTTGGAGAAACACTGATGAATTGAAAGATGGTTTTGAGACATTCGCTGATTCATTTAATGCTAAAAAAGATGAACTTCAAGAAGCGTGGAATTATTACAAGCGTCTAGATGATTTTCAAGAAGGATTAGATCATATGCAAAAACTAATTGAAGAAAAAGAAAATGAAATTATCGGAAATAAACCTGAGGATCAACTAGAAGATCCAATAAATGATGGTATTACGGAAAAAGCTGCTGGTGAAGCGATGAAAGATTTTAAAGATATTGGTAATGCAGATGCAGAAGAAGAAGTTGATTTAGATGAACTGATCAGCAAGTTGAATGCTGATCAGCTAAGAGTCTTCCAGAAAGTGACTGATGTTTTTACGGATGATAAAGATGAACCTTTAAAAATTTATATTAGTGGAGAAGGTGGAACAGGTAAAAGCTTTCTAATCTACGTTATTAAAACTTGGATTCGAAAAACATTAAATCGTCAAATTGCAATTGCCGCTCCTACAGGTCTTGCTGCATTTGGTATTAACGGTATGACGTTGCATAGAATTTTTTCACTGCCGGTTCAGCATGGAGGTACACCAAAGTACATGGCTTTATCTGACGGTGCTCTTAAGGTATTACGTGAACAGTTAAGAGGCATTGCACTAGTGATTGTTGACGAAATTTCAATGGTTTCTAATGTTACGTTCATGTATGTAAATCGCAGATTGAATGAAATTTTTAATACTTCTGATGAATTAAATGGATGGTCCGGTAAAAAACATATCCTATTTTTTGGAGATCTAATGCAACTTATGCCAGTTGCTCAAGACGCAGTTTACATGGATTTATCATCTGATGATATGAAAAAATGTCTTGAATCCATGGGACATTTTAATATTTGGAAACAATTGGTTGAATATGATGAACTTACTATAAATATGCGTCAGCGAAATGATGATGCCTATGGGAAACTTTTGTCTCGATTGAGAGTTGGATCTATGACGAAAGAAGATGTTCAGCTGTTAAGCACTCGGAATATAAATTTAGATATATTCCCTGTTGGTGACAGACTCGATGAACTGTGTAATCATATACAAAAATTGCCTTCATCTGCTGTATGCTTGTTACCAACTAATGAAATGTGTGATGCAATAAATTCTGCTATGTTAGACAAAATAAAAACACAAGAAGTATATAATCTCTGTGCAAATGATACCATCGATTGTAAGCCTATTTATCGAAAAAATGCAGAAAAAGACTTAGCTAACAATGAATATGATGCTAGTCGATCAGCTGGTTTAGCAAAAAATATAACAATTAAAATCGGTGCAAAAATCATGATTAGGCGAAATATTGACTACACATTAGGCATGGTCAATGGAGCACTTGGGACAGTTGTATCTGTTTCAAAGAGTATGGATAGTAAAAACTTGCAATTAATTGTCGTTAAATTAACTAAAAGAGGCCATGATTGTATAGTTGAAAGAATAGATGTGAAATTCCAGTTGTCTGATGGAGTGTTCGTAATACGTTCACAATTTCCTATTTGTGTTAGTTACGCAATGACAATACATAAGTCTCAGGGAGTTAGTTTAGAGTGCGCCATTGTTGACGTCGGTGAAAAGTCTTTTGCCAAAGGTATGACTTACGTTGCACTTTCGCGAGTTACAACATTAAATGGTTTGCATTTAATAAATTTCGACCCATCAAAAGCAATAGCAAGTCAGCAAGCAATCGAAGAATACAATCGTTTGCGGAAAATTTATAAACCTGATTTGAAAGAAATTCCAATTTCGAATAGAAGTTTTCCGAAAAACTTTGATACCAAGTGGTGTTTCAAATCATTTTTGGTTGATATAGAATGTAAAAAAAAATCCAAAGTTATCGACACGCTGTCTAATGTACATGGATTATCTAATGATAATCGTTCATCGAGCTATGTAAACTCTGTGATGCAATGTATATTACACTCAGAAGTTATAAATGAGTCATTAAAAAACATTAGTAACTCACACCATTCGGTAGTAGCTAAATTTTTCAATGAGTACATTTCAAAAATGACTTCTTCAGCAGATGAAATTAAAACATTTGTTGGTGAAGCGTTCAACCATAATAAAGAAGATGATCCTGCTAAATTTTTAACAGCACTCTGTACAAAAGATCATGTTCTTACCAAGCATTTAGGCCATGAAGAAAAGTATTTAGAAAAATGTAAATCCTGTTCATACGTAAATGTCTCATTGTCAAACCAGTACATTATAAATCTTTTAATACCAAATGAAAATAACACTTTCACATTACAAGAACTTATAAATCAATCGTTCTCATTGTGGCACGAAGGAACTGGTACATGTTTAGATTGTTTAACTTCAACGAAAATTCTTAGAAAATTAGAAATTCTTAAGACAAATGATGTTGTTGTTTTGAAGGTCAACTCTTTGTCAATGAATCAAAATGGTCGATTGCAAAACAATTATTGTTCGATAAGAGGGATACCCACATCTAAAATAGAAATTTGTAAATCTATATATAAAGTTAATTACGCTATATTCACTGATAGCGGTAGATCGAACCAACATTTCATAAGTTATATCCGTAATAAAAATCGTTGGATAAAAATTGATGATCAGTTTGTTACAAATGAATCTTGGCCAAGAAATGCAAAAAATTCTTATATTTTATTTTTAGAACGTACTCAAAAGGGTACAAAGCTCACTAAATAAATTTGAAATAACGATTCACGATCAGGAAGTATGATAGGTTGTTATTTTTTATTTGTGAACGATTAAAAGGCTTTACAAAAAAGATATGATATCACACAAAAAACAAAAATAAATTTTTGTACAAAAAGGAGAGTCAAGTATTCGAAATTAATTTTTATTTTGTTTTTTTAAACATACAAAAAAAGAGGATATCAAAAAAGTCAAGTACAAAAGTACTTATTTCTTTACAAATCATTGATCCATATGAATAGTCTTAACTTTTGACAAAATTTTATACTTGACCCCGCCCGGTTCTTCCCAAATAAAATTTCAAGTCTTTCACACAAATGTAGGCTCAATAAAAAGTGAAAGATAGAAGTAATTTAACTGTATCAAATTAATTAATACGCATATGAAAAATATGTATATAATACTGAACTATCATACTTAGCCAACTACTGGTGATAATATTTCTCCACGTATACTTTGATTTTCTCCATGATTAATCTAAATCTCTCGCAAATTGAACCATACGGAGAAATGTGTAAAAAAAAATTTCTCCAATTGTTTGTGAGCAGCCAAAAAATGACGTCAGTAAAATAGTTTAAAACGTCAAATGTAGGGGCGCTCGTGATGTGTATGAAACTACAGATGCTAGACTTCTAAATTCAATGCAAAATCTTGCATCACTATTCACTAGATATGACCAAAATATATTCAGTATAGTATAGAAGTTGAACAAGTTCTATGCCATAGTCCATTTATCACCAGAAACATCTAGATTATTCCCAGTTATCACTAAAAAAGTCAGTTTCTGGTAATAAATGGACTATGGCATAGAACTTGTTCGAAAAACTATGCTAGTGGCCACACGCCTTAAAATATAATAGTAACCAGTGATATGAATTTTTGCTACAAGAACTTGCATGAATAATCTAGCTTGTCGACACACCACCTTACAGGGTGAAATCCAGTAAAATCGTAGAGCATCAACATCATTAATGTCGTCAATATATTATAAACAATTATAAAAGTGTGTAGGCTTGAAATTTTATTTGGGAAGAACCGGGCGGGGTCAAGTATAAAATTTTGTCAAAAGTTAAGACTATTCATATGGATCAATGATTTGTAAAGAAATAAGTACTTTTGTACTTGACTTTTTTGATATCCTCTTTTTTTGTATGTTTAAAAAAACAAAATAAAAATTAATTTCGAATACTTGACTCTCCTTTTTGTACAAAAATTTATTTTTTTTTTTTTGTGTGATACATCTTTCAAAAAATATTTCCATTTACTACATTTTCTATCTCAAATTTTTTCATTATTATGTTTGAACAGGGTTACCAGTTTTTCAGAGCATCGTATCGCCATCTCCTTACCTTCAAATCGCCACATATCGCCATCTTTTATCCAACTTTATAAACATAAAAATGACCAATTTAATTCACAGTATTACATATATGTTTAAATTGTATGTATCATACAGTGATGGGTAAATGGTCGATTTTTGAGGTTTCATACACTTACAGTAAGATACTGTAAGATACTGTAAGATACCTCTGACGCCATTTTGAACATTCTTATTGACTGTCGACTCGACAATTAGTTCTTATTGCTCGATATATATTGGTACATGTAATTTATTTGTTATATAAATATAGATAAGATCAAGAAAAACCAGTTTTAAGGAATTAATGTTGCTTGAAACATAATTTTTTGGCAACATTAATTCCTTAGCTCCATCTTTTCCTTAGCTACTGCTTTTCCTCGGACATTCTCTATTTATTAAATAAATAATATACATGTCATTTTATTTTAAAAGATGGAAATGTCCAAGAAAAAGCAGTAGCTAAGGGAAAGATGTAGCTACCCTAACGGTACGACCCAACCCGTTTCGTCAGTTGGAATCGGGTTATTTTGGGGTTAAGTTTTTCTAAGGTTTGTTCGTGGTTGGATAACTGTTACCTGACGGTTGTAATGTGCGCAAAGACAACCGTCTCTAACCGCGTTGTCCCTAACGGTACGACCCAACCCGTTTCGTCAGTTGGAATCGGGTTTTTTTGGAGTTAAGTTTTTCTAAGGTTTGTTCGTGGTTGGATAACTGTTACCTGACGGTTGTAATGTGCGCAAAGACAACCGTCTCTAACCGCGTTGTATAATGGTTATTCTAAGGTTATATGAACCGAAGATTAGTTTGCTGTAACCGTTATTTAACCGTTCAATAACTTCGGTTGGATTTCGGTTACTTCGAGGTTGCCACAACGATATGACCCAATCAGTCTCGTGGATTGGAATCAGGTTATTCTGAGGTTTGAAGTTTTAATAGGGTTTGCTTGTGGTTGGATTACATCTACTAATACGACATATCCCTGGTAGAAATATTTCTCCGCCATGACTCCGGCATTACTCCGTTTTTAGCCCATTTCCGGAGAAATTACTCCAGCATAAGGTTGTTGGCGGAGAAATTACTCCGGCATGAGATTGATAGATGGGGGGGGGGGGATTACTTCGACACGAGATCGATGATGGGGAAATCACTCCGGCATGAGATTGATGGCGGAGAAATTTTTCTGGCATGAGATTGAAACTAGAAGTCTTTTTTTCATCGGTTGAATATTTTCATGATATGACAATCTATTCTTTTGTGTTTTTTTGATTCATGGAGAACCACATACAACCTCGCACATACAAATACTTAATTACAAAAAAAAATTGTCAAGTTCCATACTTCCATCACACATTTATAATCCAATACATATTTGATCACCGCTTGTTATATAATTGTTAGGCGTTTCTTTCCACGGCGAATGCCTGCCAGAAATACCACCTCCACTGCTCGCCGTCATTACTCCTATTGACTCCTAATGCGCCACTGTAACACTTACACATATATAAGAGTAGTGACGGTGAGCAGTACGGTGAGCAGTAGTCCGCCGTCAAAGAAAGCCCCTATTAATCGATGGAAGCAACGTAGTCTGTTTTTATACATTATCTTGTAAAAAGAAAAAAGTTAGAGTGTTGTGCCCTAGTGTATAAGACAATGGAAAATCATATAAATAAACAAATAAAATAATAAAAAAAGCAATATTGTGCCCGAGGCTTATACTAAAACACTGAGAATAAATAAATTTCGCTTGAATAAATTTGTGGTTGAAGAAATAATGGCAGCAGCCGACTCATTAACCAACGACAGCCTTTATCCAATTGCAGTTTTGATAGATGAATCATAAAATGAAAATTTACTAGTAAGTACAATAATTATTATTTTTGAAAATAGTACCAAAGTTTTTTATGTTTGAAAAAAAAAACAGCTTGATCTTAGTCAGCAAGTATTTGTAACAGTGAGGTTACAACTACGGCGGTTTTTTTTTGATTAATTTCATCATATCAGTTGATCGACAATTGTTTGAAACGATTGTTTAAAATGTAAATATGATAAAGAATTTATTTTATTTCAATTAATAAATATATTTTTATTTTATAGCTGCGATTTAATTCAATCGAAAAACTTTCAACGATTGCCTTGGCACTTGGTGCTGAACGTACTCGTAGTGAGTTGATGCCTTTTTTGACGTGGACAATGTATGATGGAGATGAAGTTTAAGGGATTACCATCACGAATCAAAAACGCAGATAGAGCCTTGAAATTTTTTGAGCAGATTAATGAAATAATAATACATACGCTCAAATTTTTTGATAATTTTCTTGTAGCTAATTACTTAGTAATTAATTACTAAAGTAGGCTACTTTTTTGAAGGTTATACATAGGTTCTTATGGAGAGTCCGGTTTAGTTCTTAGAAACCTGGTTAGTCATTTTATGGAAAACGCAGATAGCTTTTTCAAAAACTACAGATAGATAGAGGAAACAATAAGGAAAGTTTTGATATAAAAATTAATAGGGCTTACAATAAATAAAAATAAATTTTTGTCTTTGTCTAAATACTCAAGTTAAAGTGAGAAACAAGATTTTCTCTTTCTTTTTTATCTCGTTCGCACTCATAGAAATATTATGTTTCTAAATTTCATACGCAAGAGGTCTCTAGATATGCGGGGGTAATCCCTCAATTGGCACTCGCTGAACAACTTGTAACATTCACACCACTCGTAGGTGGACTTGATCATGTTTATTGTTAATTGGTAAGTGTTTGAAAAAAAACGATAATTATTTAAATTGACATTCAACAATTTAACATTATTGATTAGACCATATAGCTTGATTCATTAATAAAAAATAAATACAAGCAAACTTTAGGTATGTTTTTCACATGTTTAAATGAAAAAACTAACATACTCACTTTAACGTTAATTTGATTTTTTGTTTTTGTTCATAAAATCAATCATCTACTTGAAAAAATATTATTTAAACGTCAAAAAAAAAAAAGAAAAAAAAAGAAAATAAAATATTACATTCAAGTAAATAAGTCAGACAATAATAAACTTATCGATTACATTTACATCAATTGTAATTGAAAATAATGAATTTCAGCCACCACTTAAAGCATTGGCAGCTGTTGAAGAAACAGTTGTACGTGACAAAGCAGTTGAATTGTCGCGTAATATTGCGAGTCAACACAGTCCAGCATATCTTGAAGATCATTTTGTTCCATTTAGTGGTCTTCGATTTTTGCCGATGTATCGACAAGCCGATTTTAAATCGGAAAGTATCGAGTACTTTTACTCGATACTTTTTTTGGGCCGATGTATCGATTTCGAAATCAAGAATCGGAAAAATCGTGTACTGAACCAAGAAAAAATATGAAATCACTTGGTTAATTTTATTTTGATTTTTTTTCTATTTTTATTTGTTTGCAAACTATGGTTCTATTATATTAGAAAAAAATAGTGTTTTTACCATTTTTCACTAAAGTGATGATTTCTTTTACCTACTGAGTAACGTATGACCTAATGTGAAATGGAATTTTTTCAATTCAATAAAACAAATCAATAAATACTATATAAATAAATAAAATCATTTTTTTTAAATTTTCTGAATTTTCTCAAGAATATATAGTTAAAAAAAAATAAAAAATATTTTTCATAATCAGATGATAATTCATTCAAAAGTACTGATACTTAAGTATGAGACTATTTTTGGCCGATGATCGATTTTTGATTCTTAAAAAGTACGTACTCCGATTGATACTTTTTCAAGAATCGAAGACCACTAGTCCATTGGTAGAACGTTTGGCATCTGGTGATTAATTTACTAAGAACATCAGCATGTGGTTTAATAAGTTTATGTTATCCATGTAAGTGGTTCTGTGATGAGAATCATGTGTTGACAGAAAGAAGAAGGTCCTTTGAGAAATCAATCTATGGGAGATTCTGAAATAGATTCTGGAGATTCTGAATATATTCATCCATAATTATAGAATTTTTCTATCGCTCTATGTTTTTCTGTTCTTTTTATGTATTTTTCATTTGTATCGTCTATATACAATATTGTATGTTGTAACCATATTTATATGACTGAAATGATAAATTATTATTAAAACCTTGTTATTTATGCATATTTTCAGATTATTTTCAATATAAACGAATTTATACAGTCATTTTTTTACTGTGATATATAATCAGATAATTAACCGCTAACAAACCACAAATAAACTGAGTTGAATTAACCGCTAACGAACCCTAACAAACTCTAAATAAACTATGAGTAAGCCATAAATGCTGACCCGAAAAGTTAGTTTCTGGTTAGTTATTTTAATCTAAAATATTTGGGTTCGAACAAGGTTTATCAACGGTCAATTAACGGTTAGTTCTACTTTGTTTATATTTAGGTTTAAAAATGGTTTGTTTGCGGTTTTTTTTGCGCACATTCCAACCTTGAGACGACCGTTTAATAACGGTTCATAAGGGGTTGGGTCGTACCGTTAGGGTAAGGAATTAATGTTGCTTCAAAAAGGATTTCTTTGGCAACTGTAATTCCTTAGCTCCATCTTTTCCTTAGCTACTATTTTTCCTTGGAATTTTTTATTTATTTAAAAAATAAAATGCATGTAATTTTATTTATCAAATAAATTAAAATGTCCAAGGAAAAGCAGTAGCTAAGAAAAAGATGTAGCTAAGAAATTAATGTTGCCAAAAAATTATGTTTTAAGGAATTAATGTTGCTTTAATTTTAAATATCTAATTTTTTAAATAAATAAAAATCCCAAGGAAAAATAGTAGCTAAGGAAAAGATGGAGCTTAGGAATTACAGTTGCCAAAGAAATCTTTTTTAAGCAACATTAATTCCTTAGCTACATCTTTTCCTTAGCTACTGCTTGTTTTTGGAATTTTTATTTATTTAATAAATGAATTACATGTATTTATCGAATAAAAAAAAATTGTAGCACGAAGGTTCCACTTTTATTCGTAGGAGACGCTGGGAACGCAATTCAAGATACCTCGATGTATGAAACCGATGATGTAAGATAACCCATCTTACATGTTATCTTACACCAAGGTATATTGCCGGTAAAATACCAGTACATATTACCAAGATGTTGCAGAGTATGAAAGAGAAGAAATTTACCTACAAAATACCGGTACACTGTAGCGGTATTGAATTCCAGTATCATAACGGTATAATACCTGTCCTTTGTATAGACGCTAAGGATAACGATCTTTTAGCGTGATTATAGCTAGGGTACTCGTAGCTACATCGAATTTTTTTTTCCGTTATTATTATCGATGTAATTTTAACCCCCTACAAAAATTTCATTCCTCTACGTCGTGTTCTAGAGGGTTAAATTAAGGTACACACTATATTTATACAAAAAAATTAGACTCTCCGAAACTACCGGTAGCTACCTCAAAATTTTTTTTCCGTAATTAATATCGATGTAATTCTAACCCCCTACAAAAATTTTATCCCTCTACGTCGTGTTCTAGGGGGTGAAATTAAGGTACAAGTTCTGATATAAATAGAAAAAAAAAAAATTTTTCCTAAACTACTCGTAGATACCTCAAAATTTTTTTACCGAAATTGTTATCGACGTAATTCTAACCCCCTATAAAACTTTCATCCCTCTACGTCGTGTTCTAGAAGGGTGAAATTAAGGTACACACTATATTTATACAAAACAAAATTAATTTCTCCGAATTTACTGGTAGCTACCTCGAATATTCGTTTCCGTAATCATTATCGATGTAATTCTAACCCCCTACGGAAATTTTATCCCACTACGTCGTGATCTAGGGGGTGAAATTGTGGTACACACTATATTTATATAAAAATTAATTTCTCTGAAACTACTCGTAGCTACCTCGAAACTAGTTTTCCGTAATTATTATCAAAATAATTTTCACCTCCTACAAAAATTTCATCCCTCTACGTAGTGTTCGAGGGGTTGAAATTGAGGTACACACTATATTTATACAAAAAAAATTAATTCCTTCCAAACTACTTGTAGCTATCTCGAAATTTTTTTACCGTAATTGTTATGGATGTGATCCTAACCACCTACGAGGATTTTATCCCACTACGTCGTGTTCTAGGGGGTGAAATTAAGGTACACACTTAATTCATACGAAAAAATTATTTTCTCCGAAACTACTCGTCGCTACCTTGAAATTTGTTTTCCGTAATTATTATCGATGTAATTTTAAACTCCTACAAAAATTTCATCGCTCTACGTCGTGTTCGAGGGGTTGAAATTAAGGTACACACGATATTTATACAAAAAAAATTAATTTCCCCGAAACTATAAAAAGAGATAAATATACGGGATAATATTTCTGTAGGGGGTTGAAATTACATCAATATTAATAACGGTCGAAAAATTTCGAGGTAGTTTCGAGTAGTTTCGGAGAAAATGAGTTTTTTTGTATAAATATAGTGTATACTGTTTCGTACCAGGCTAATTAATTTGTATTATTTAGGAAATAACCAAAAAAAAAGAAAGAACGTTAAACAAGAAAAATAATAATATAATTCATTATAATAATATAATGAAAGTTTCATAGGGGGTTAGAATTACGTCGATAACAATTACGGTAAAAAAATTTTGAGGTACCTACGAGTAGTTTCGGAGAAATTTTTTTTTTTTTCATCCATATCAGAACGTGTACCTTAATTTCACCCCGCAGAACACGACGTTGAGGGATAAAATTTTTGTAGGAGGTTAAAATTACATCGATAATAATTACGGAAAGATAATTTCAAGTTAGCTACGCGTAGTTTCGGAGAAATCAATTTTTTTTGTATAAATATAGTGTGTACTTTAATTTCACCCCCTAGAACACGACGTAGAGAAATGAAATTCTTGTAGGGGGTTAGGATCTACGTCGTGTTCTGGGGGGTGAAATTAAGGTACACGTTTTGATAAAAATAAAAAAAAATTTATTTCTCCGAAACTACTCGTAGCTACCTCGAAATTTTTTTACCGTAATTGTTATCGCTGTAATTCTATCCCCCTACCAAAATTTCATCCCTCTACATCGGCAAAATTACGATAATAAAATTAAAATTAATTTTTCTTTATTTTTACTAAGATATCCTTTTTCTTATTTTCACTACTCAGAATATGGTCTACAGTGGCTAAACTCATTAGGGTACTTTAAGGGAAATCGATTTTGCATAGTTACGTGAAACCCTAACAAAGTCTAGAAAAAAAACAAAAAAAGTTTCAGTTCGGGGCACCGGTTCTTCTACGCCCCTGATTCGGACGCCAGCTTCAGCGTCATATTGTATTTTCGGTATTTTTTATTTATTAAATAAATAAAATACATGTCATTGTATTCAAAAAAAATAATAATGTCTAAAGAAAAGCAGTAGCTGAGGAACAAATTTAGCTAAGGAATTACGGTGGCCAGAAAACTTATGTTTTAAGCAACATTAATTCCTTAGCTGCATCTTCTCCTTAGCTACTGCTCTTTTTCGGGGATTTTCATTCACTTAAATTGAAACTACATGTTATAAGGTGTAGAATCCTCACTTTACTTATTTTATAATTTAATTTAATTTAAAACAATAATTTAAAACAGAGATACAAATTATATTTAATATTAATAATAATGAAACAATTTATTTAACAAGTAGAATATGTAATATGACAATTTAACACGACGCAATATGTATATATTTTAATGATTGTGATATGGCAAAGCCAAATCACAAATACAAATTTTAATTAATATTCTCAATGTTTTTCGGACGCACTCGATGGTGGCCGGACAAGAAGTGCCGTTTATATTTTTCTAGTTTTTCTACGTCGTCTCTACGACACGCAGACACATTTCCCCTCATACATACATCACTCAATAAATACAACAATTATACTGGTGTCACAGAGGCACCAATACATACATATATATACATTTTATATTTACAATATGGGTGTATCTGTTTTTACACGCTACAATGTATTTTATTAATTGGATAAATAAAAAATACCAAGGACAAGCAGTAGCTAAGGAAAAGATGCAGCTAAGAAATTAATGTTGCTTATAACATAATTTTTTTGGCAACTGTCATTCTTTAGCTACATCTTTTCGTTAGCTACACCTACAACCTACACCTACACCTACAACTGTAATTCCTTAGCTACACCTTTCCTTAGCTACTGCTTTCCCTTGGACTTTTTCTTATTGATTTAATTGATAGAATTTCCTTTTTGATAAATCACAAATTATTTATTATAAATTAATAATAATAACATAGTTTTTTTATATGGATACTGCATTTTTTTTTGCACCGAAACGTTTTCTACATCAAAACTAACACTTTTTATTTAAAAAATTTTTCGATAAAATCACTTTTTTTTCGGGCCGATTTTATCTGTTTATGGATTTTCCTGCAAAAATATAGCTTTAACTGAAGAATGATATTTAGAGAAGTTGTAGCGCCGAGGAAGACGAAAACGAAAAAAAAAAAAAATTCCGAAAAAAATTAAAAATGGCGGAGTTAGAAGCATGAACAAAGTTTTGAAAAAAAAAAATCGATTTTTCCGGAAAATTTTATTTAGAAAAAGTGTTAGCCTTGATGTGAACAAAAATTTTTTAATAAAAAAAACTTACACCTCACCTCGAAAAAAAAAATGTTCATACCGGAAACTCCGCCATTTTGAAATTAAAATTTTTTTTTTTTCGTTTTCGTCTTTTTCAGCGCTACAACTTTTCTAAATAACATTTTTTAATTAAAGCCATATTTTTTCAGGAAAATCCATAAACAAATAAAATCGGGCCGAAAAAAAAGTGATTTTATCAAAAAATTTTTCAACTAAAAAGTGTTAGTTTTGATGTAGAAAACGTTTTGGTGCAAAAAAAAATGCAGTATCCATTTAAAGAAAATATGTTTATACCGGAAACTTCGCCATTTTGGATTTTTCGAATTTTTTTTTTTTTTTTTCTTTGCCCCTTTCCAAACCCTACAACTTTTACTTGGAACATTTTACAATTTAAGCTATATTTTTCGAAAAAAATCCATTGATAAATTAAAATGAGACAGTCTGTATTTCAAAAACTTTTTTGCCATTCATGTATCGAAACCTCGATTTTCGATGCATGCGTTCAGCCTCGAAAACGGCATATTCCGGAACTTCTCCTGTCGGCGTAGTTTTAGACACTGCAAAAATTTTATACACTCTCAGCGTGGTAGAGAACTGTGTAGAAAATTTTCTACACACTTCGAGAATTTTGTGCACTCCCGGCGGTGGATTAGTACCGGGGAAATAACATTATTCAAAAGTCACGTTGGCTTGATATTTTATTGTCGTGTATGTGTTTGTGTGACGTGTGTTCGTTGGTCCTAAGTCAATAGACAACATTATAATGAATTCAACTGATTAATGTCATTATTAAATTTTAATTCAATGAATTGTTATTATTAATTGATTATAATTATCAATTCAATTGAATATTATTATAAACTAAATTAATTATTATTATTTATTGAACTAATTATTATTATTAATTAAATTGATTATTATTATTATTTATTAGATTGATTATTATTATTTATTGAACTGATTATTATTATTAATTAAATCGATTATTATTAGTATTATTTATTAAATTGATTATTATTATTTATTGAATTGATTATTATTTTTTATTGAATTGATTACTGATATTGATTTAATTAATTATTATTATTTATTTAATAATATGCTGCGCATCACTCATCCACAATTCTCAATTTTCTGCCCTTGTTACACAAAATACTATTTTTATTCACATTTTTCATTTTGAAATCCTTTTCCGTTTACTTGAGATTTTATATTTTTATAATAATATTCCATTGATAATATTATTTATCTTGTGTAGGTGCTTTTCTCTTTCGGTTAGGTTTTCCAGCTGCAATTCAAGAGTTTTGTTAATGTGTATTTTAATATTTAAAAACAAAAATTTTTATTTTTCTTCATAACTCTTGGCGATCATTCTGATACTTACTCATTATCTGTTGATCTTTTTAGTGATTGCAAAATGTTTGACGTTTTTTCATATTTTTCTCCTTGTTTTGTTTCTCTCTGTACTTGCACTGTTTTGTGTATGTCGTTACTTTCAACAAAGATGATGTTACGCATGTTATCTATTATTCATTTGTATACAGATATTAAAAAATTGGAAACTAAATGTTTTGTGTTCAAAATTAATTCATTTAAAAATTTTTATACTTACAAAAAAAATCTCTCAGTGATAGATGTTTTCCTTCAATTCTATCGAATAATGTTCGATTGAAAGTCTTGAAGTCGTTATTTGTCTTGGTAGTGTGGCCAAAGCATGTCAGTAATTCTGTTTTTCCACCCCATTGTTTTACTAAATGATCAAAGAATATTTTTAATGCAGGCCACTTGTTTACTTAAGTTTGTGAACGTGAACAATTTCTTCGTTTATTTTATTAGCTGGTAAGAGTGGAAAATTACGGCAAAGAAATAAAATTTCTTTGGGAGCTCGACGCTTTCAAATTCTTTCTTCGATCACTAGCGTCAGCTTCATTTATTTTTTCTACTAGTGGAAGTTCATCCCAATGATTTGTCACTGCCTTAAAAAGAAAAAAGAATATTATTTAAAAAGAAATTAAAATTTTCATGTCGTTATCATTAAATTCATCATAATGATAATAAGATTTTGTTTTTATCAGATTTTTATGATTTATAAATATATTTAAAATAAAAAAAAGTAATAGGACATACTTGCGAGTAATGAAACCAGCAGCCATGTAGCTTGTTCAAAATCTGTGAAAATTGTTTCCCCACTGCCGATTAAAAATGGAGCTCGTTCTTTTAATTAGTTTAAAAGAGCGAAATATGTACCATGGTTTTAATTCCTGCACCAGGCAAATCCTACTAAAGTCACCTGCAATATATAAAATATTCATTATTTATATTGCCAATAATTAAAACAAAATTTATCAACATTTACCACATGTTTTAAACATTAAAAATTTAATTTGTATGAATAGAATTATAACATTAAGTATTTATCATTTATCAATTTGTTAACATTTTAAAATATTATAATTTTCAAGACGAATTTTGTATAATATAGAACGTAAGTTATTGTTTTAATTCAATTTTAAAGTAACTAAATAAATAATGTATTTTCTTTCACCTCATTGGAGCCATGCTCTGTCATAAGCATATTCTATGTTTGCTGGTTTTTAGTTCTTTTGGTACAACCTTAAAATTACCGTCAAAGGAGAGATCTTGTGCAAAGTTTTATCGTTCTAAGACACTATTTTCTGCGAATATAATTCATCTTTTATCACTATCATCAGCAAACATAAAAGTTTGGAAGTATTTTTTAAGATGATCGTGTTTTTTTATAAATTCTGATAATTCTTCGAGCGATGAAGTTTCTGGAATATTCCACATTTTATTTCGCACACGGTTGATGGTATTCACATCTCGTTGTTACGAGATTGAGCAGCTTCTACATGTTTTAAAATTAAATTGTATTAAATATAAAATATGAAGAATTTAATCAGTGAATATTAAAATAAATAAATAAAAAATTCAAATAAATCCTTGAAAATTTCTGCCATGCACAATGACAATAATAAATGTGCTCATTTTTTTGAATATAATAATTTTTATAAGAGCCTGAAAATTCCATTTATATATTGTATTTTAGTCATTATTATCTAATTATTATCATATTATTTAGTTAATATCCATCTAAAAATTTCAATGAAAATAATAGTAACTAAAATCTAAAAAAGTGAATGGGAAGAATGAAGATAGAATTTATTTTTATTGAGTGCAAATCTACTTAATTCTCTTTATTTAATAATTATAAATGAAGAATTTTTGATTCTTTAAATAATTCATTAAAATAAATAATTGAAGAATAAAAAAATTAGTAGGAATAAAAACAAAATAAAACTTCATATAACATGTAAGATGAACGTTTCAAAAAAAAAAAAAAAATTTTTTTTTTTCTCTCCCACCCCTTAAAATCTTAGTATTCAACAAGACAAACAATCTTCTATTTTCAATTTTTTTTTTTTTTTTTTTTTAATGTCGTTCATCGACTTTGAATATTTTCCATTTAAAATACATGTAAGCAGAGTGCTCATTTCGTACTTTTGTTTATAACTTGATCAAATTTCAAGCTAGAGACTTGAAAATAGGACCATTTGAAAGCTTAAAAAAAAATCTTAAAAAAAAACATTGAAAAAAAAATTTTTGATCATCGATTTTTTAAATAAAAAATGTTATCAATGTTTATTTGTGAAAAAACGAAAATTTTTTTATTTATAGACTTTTAAATATTCATAAAAAAATAAAAATTCAACATATAATATATAATATCTCAAGCTTTTTAATGGAGCTCTCTAAATATTCAATTAGTTTTTAAATATATTAATTATTCTAAAAGTTATGATTATTTGTTTATAAAAAAATTGCACGAATAACTCTGTTTTTTCTTCAAGTATAGGAAAACTGATAAAAAAAAAAAAAAAAACTTTGTTATCCGTCATAAACTTGGTTTATATTTCGAAAATAATAATTTTTGATACTTTTTTTTTTTTTCCCCAAGAAATAATCAAGCAAACACAATAGTTTTTGCCCCCTTCATTTTGACCAATACCGTTCATTGTTATAGTCACGTTACATCTTTGTGTACGAATTTTCATGTACGTAGGGGGAATAAGCGAGTTCGGTTCCCCTTCTTTCATTTTTTTAAATTTTCTTTTGTCTTGGAGAAAAAAATACTTTTGTCTTTTCTGACAATATGTCAAAATCAAAACATAATAGTTTATATTTACTAAATAAAAAATTTGTAAAATTGATGGTCGCAAACTACCCACAAATGATCAAGTTTTGAGCTCTTGTGTTTTTGAGTGCAAAGCTTCAAAATTACCACGTTCTGAAAGTTTCAAAAATACGATTAAAGAAATAGAAACTATCTGGCATCGTGCAAATTTACCAACTGAGAGGACAGACCATAGCCTCGAAAAATTAAAAAAATTGTACAATGAGTGGGAAAAAATTTGTAAAAATAAAAATAGAAAATATTCTCTAGCTCAAAATAAAAGAAAAAATATATTTAGTTTAAAATTGAAGAATATATTTGACATTGCGTGTCATTTGACCTCTTCGTTCAACTCAACGTTGTGACAAAAGAAAATGTCTTTGATCTTCAGTTTGTACTTTTTTCAAACGAATTTAAACGCGATAATGAAGGTACGTGTTATTATTATTATTTATTGACAAATTATAAATTATAAAGATTATTATTTATTCATTCTACGTCCACAGTATTAGGTATAGAAAGTTCGATTAATGATAACGTAATAGACCAAAGGGAAGGTGAAGCTATCAAGGAAAATCAAGGTAACAACAATCATTAAATACCACAAATCATTTGACATAAACTAGTACTAAAAGGTGATATTCAGTATAATATTTACTGTAACAAGTTCTTTTTTTTTTCAAAAATAGCAATTGCTTCAATATTATATTCGTCTGAATATGCAGTATTTCTTATTATATAGCTATATCATATCACAACAAAATCATATAAAATTTTTGTGTGTAAATAGATTTTAAATGCTACTAAAAATAAATTAATGATTCACAATAATATAAGTTTTTTTTAATGATATTCTATTTTTTTTTCTGTTTAAAATTTATGAATAGAAATGAATTGTCTGGTCAGTCATACTATGAAGAGACAAATATCTGATTTCGAAGAAGCTTTGAATTTGCCTCGAAAAAAAATAAAAGTGATAACTTCTCAACTTGCATTTACTCTTGATAGAACATCAACTTTAAGTCGCGATGCAACTTTTATTATTGCTGAAACAGCCAAAGCTTTAGGCCATAATATCAATGATCTTTGTTTAAGTGCCAGCACGATTCACAGGAATCGCATTAATTATCGTATGCAATATACTACAGAATTAAAACGTTGACTACAAGTTGCTGAGAAATCAGTTGTCCATTTCGATGGTAAAATTTTTCAAGATATTATTGGAAATAATAAAGTTGATAGGATACCTATTGTAGTGACTGGCTCGAAAACTAGTCATTTGCTGGGTGCACCAAAAATTAAAACAGGGACTGCTCAATATCAACCTGAAGCTGTTATAGAAACACTAGATGAGAGGAATTTACTTGATCGTACTGCAAGAATGTGTTTCGATACGACGAATGTCAACAGTGGTAATTTTTACATATTAAATTACAAAATTTACAGTTTTATTCAATGAAGCATTTTCATTTATCCTATTGAAAGTCGTTGAAAAACTGAACTTATTTTGTGAATAATTGTTTTAGGATGGAAGAAAGGGACTGCAATGTTCATTGAAAAGGCTCTGCAACGAAAAATATTGTGGTTACCTTGTCGACATCACATATTAGAAATACTGTCAAAGAGTTAGTTTTTTAAAATTTTCTTTTGTAATTTATAGTTTCATTATTCATCTCAACAATTTTATTTTTATCAGAGGCTGTGGCTTTTGCTGAAATCTTTCATTTAAGCCTAATATGAACAGTCTATCTTTATTATTATAGAAACTATGAGTGGTTTTCTTAGAAAGTGTACAGAAAGCAATACTTTGGTGGGGCTCTTCGCGCCTATTCCACCTCCGTAATAACAAAAATAAGAGAAAGTGAACAGTCTGTCAAAATATTTGTAACGACTTTAATAATATCAACAATCAATTAATTGATGATGATATTATTGATGATATTAATAATTTTGATAATGTTCATAGTATAAATGATGATATCAATATATGATATTTATAATAATAATATCAATTATATTGATGATATTAAAAATATAAATATTCATAATACATATTATCAATATTATATCGTTATTGATATTATTATTATTATTATTATTATTATGATTATTAATAGCATTGATATTAAAATAGCATTGATATTTTGATATTATTGAAATTATTATCAATATTATTATTATTATTTATACTATGAATATATATAAATGATAATAATAACAACAATAATTTCAATGATATTATCAATTATTTACAGTATTATTGATATAAATAACAATATCTATAATAATAATATTCGAAATATAAATAATAATAACAATAATAATAATTAATAATAACTAATAATTACTAATATTTATATTTGAATATTACTAACAGTACTATTATTATTCTTGATATTATTATTCATACTATGAATTAATATATATATCAATAATACTATTATTAAAAACAATTACTTCATTAATATTATTCAGATCAATAATGTCAATAATAATATTAATAACATTATAAATTATATTAATTGTATTAATAATCACATTTATAATAATAATTTTTGACATATGAATACTAACAATTATCAATACGTATATTTGAATATAAATGTCCGTATTGATTTTATCATTATCAATATTATATCGATATTATTATTATCATTATTATTATTAATATGATTCATACCATTAATATTATATTGGTAATACTATTGTCGATGATATTATTGAAATTATTGTTGTTATTTTTATCAAAACTATGGTTATAGATATTAATATCATTGAAAAAATAATAATTTCAATAATATTATGAAGAATAATAATATCAATTCAATATTAGAAATAATATCAATGGTATTCATCAATTACCATATAAATAATAAAATAATAATTATAATAATAATATCAATAATAATAATATACTAATAATAATTTTTAATTGAGCTCAATTCCCAATATACTAGTATATTCATGTATAATTTTTTAATTCATCATTTTCATAAACGCTGCAAACCGATCAGATATACTATTGGCAACACACACACACTTACACACACACACACACACATTCATTTGAAGCATATCTCCTTTCTTGCTCGTAGCCACTCACTCACTCTCATTAGTTATATGGGCAAACGCTTGCTTCAGATCTTTCAAAAAACAACAACAGTGTCGAATAATCCAATATTTATTATACAATCTACATTTTGTGACAAGTTGACCAGCAATTTAACTGTCGAAAAACCAACCACATCAACAATTACATCTGGTACTATCAATCAACAACAATTTACAGCCACTACAAATACTTCAATACCAACAAATTTTGTTACACCACAAGTTTCAGTTCCAGCTCCAGTATATCAATTTAATAATTGTCAAGTAAATTTTACACAACCATAAAAACATGAAAAATTTGGATTTTTTTTTTTTTTTTTTTCAAAACATTTATGATCAACAAATGATAATTTATAAGTTTAAAAAAATTAATTCTATTTTTATGTTTAAATAATTTATTGTTTAAATTTATTAAATTTTTTCAAATTCAAATTGTTTTTCTTTGTGTACTATTTAATACTCTTAGAAAATAAATTAAGTACAATTAAATTGATTTTTTTTTTTTGTCATGCTTACTATAATAAAAAAAATACAATATATCTTCATACATTTGTTGTTGTAATTTTTGTTGTAATAATTGTAGTAATTGTTTGTGTTGTTGTTGTTGAAGTTTGTTGAATCTCTGTTGTTGTTACAGTTGACGTTGAAACAACTGATGATTTCCCAACATCAACTGGACAAGGATTTTTATATTTTATTGGTACAAAATCTTTAGTACTTTTAATTATGTTTTTTATGTATCCAGCTGGTTTTTTTTCAGGTGACCAATTAAATAAATTTGCACCAACAAATTTTGATGTATTTTTTAAATTATTATCTACACCATAAAAATAAATATTATTAATTAAAGTAATAAAAAATTAATATAATTAAAATAAATAAATATAGTTAACCTGGTTCTGATTTCACAAAGGAACTTTCCATCATATCATCACACATCATGTGATATGTAGTTGGACGCCGCACGGTACGCATCGTCTCTTGCTCATACTAATAATGGTTTGGATTTTTTATTATAATTAAACTAATTTAATTAATTAATTTGCTAATAAACAAGCAGTTACTCTATCTAATTCAAATATTGTAAACTCTATTTTACCTTCACCTTCACTTTTACCTCCTGCTAATGCACCTCTTTCTTTCAGTTCAACACAGGCTACAAATTCTACTATGGACTCTTTGGTACTCTCTGATTCATCATTTAATATTCATTACCAAAATGCTAGGAGCATTGAAAATAAATTCATAGATACATATGCAAACTCTCTTTTACTTGATCATGATATCTACATTATCACCGAAACATGGCTTGATCCTAGCATTTCCTCTTATCACTACTTTGACAGTCAGTATTTTGTTGTTTTTAGAGCAGATAGAAGTATTAATTATAAATCCAAAGGGGTGGGGTGTTGTGTGCGGTAAGACTCACTAAATTTAACAATGTTCACATAATTAATTTACCAGATGTTATCAAAGATATTATAGAAATTGATACACTTGGTATCTATTTAGACTATCTTGGTGTGTCTTACCGTATCATAGCAACCTACATTCCACCGGATATAGTCAATGGTAGATGTGCCATATTTACAAAATTCATTAAATTACTTCAAGAACATCTAGCAAAATTTCATGGTAACTTAATTATTGTTGGTGATTTTAACCTCCCTAATTATAACTCAACGTTGCCCTCTACAAACAGCAAAATATATTCTAATATTTCAATGTTCATAAATGCACTCAATCTATTACAGTTGAACTCAATCCCTAACTCTTATGGCAAGCTCCTTGATCTCATACTCGTTTCTCGTGCTACATGTCTGGTCTCTCAGGCTCAGGCCTTAGTTAAACAGGATGAATACCATCCGCCTTTACTACTACATATTGTAAACTCTACCTCTCATCATACAGAGGCTATACCTTCATCTAGTTCATTCTCAAAGTACAATATAAAATACTTAGATTTAGATAAATTTAAGCTAGCATTAAGGTCTTTAAACTGGGACAATCTTCTCGGGCTGGGTGACGGTGTGGTTACCGTGGATCACCTTTGTGAGATCTTTTACGATACATTTTTTAAACTAGTGAGCGATAATTACTCCCCTAAACTACAAAACCACAAGGCCCCGAGGTTTCCATACTGGTATTCAGCTGAGCTGATTGCCCTGATTAAAAACACGCATAAATATCTGAGGATTAATAAAACCAAAGATTCAGCAGCCATCAAAACTAGAATTAGGTCAATCAATTTAGCTATTAAAGATATATCTCGTAGAGATCTTGATTTATATAATAATAAAATAGAGAATAACATTAGTAGTAATCCAAAAAAGTTTTGGCAATATATTAACAACAAGAAAAATCAAACCAGTAATATAAATTGTCTTCTAATTGACCACAATTAATATCTGGGGCATTTGCAGCACATTTTTCTAGCGTATTTAACAAACTGAATATTGATGCAATGTCTGGTTTTGACTCACTCATGTCGGGGTTTTCCTGAGTGATCTGGGTTGTCAGGATGTTATTGTAATCTCTGAGGATGTTGCCCGTGAAATACTACTAGTAAAAAATAACAACGTTAGTGGTTTTGATAACCTGCCTGGGTCGCTTATAAGGGTTTGTCCAGATGCTTTAATACAATCACTGAAAATTATCTTTAACGTAGCTATATCTTCAGGTACTTATCCTACCTGTTGAAAAAACTCAGTAGTTAAACCACTATTTAAGTCAGGCAATCCATTACTTGTATCTAACTATAGACAGATACAAGTAATTCTGTTTGTTCGAAACTTTTTGAAAAAATAATCTACAAGGTTATCATGTCATATTTCTCACCTTTCTTATCTAGCTACCAGCATGGTTTTACACCAAGGCGTAGCACCTGTTCTAACCTTGTAGAATTTAGTCAATACGTAACGTCTCACTTAAACAAGAACATTCAGGTAGATGTGATATATACAGACATGACAAAGGCATTTGATAGGATAAACTGGTTAACTCTTGTCACTAAATAAATTGCAATTAATCTACCACTCACTCTTATAAACCTTATCTGGTCTTATCTTGTCAATCGCTGCTGTTATGTCTACATTAATGGAACTTTATCAGCACCGTACTCACCAACATCTGGAGTACCACAGGGCTCTAACTTAGGTCCCTTATTATTTAATATCTACATAAATGACCTATCTGATAAACTGTCATGTTACTCACTATTGTATGCTGATGATGTTAAGCTGTACTTGCTTATTAAATCATTGAATGACTGTCACTACTTGCAAACAAATATAAATAAGTTTGCAAACTGGTGTCTAGTTAATGACCTTCAGGTCAACATAGCTAAGTGCAGCGTGATGTCTTTCAGTAAATCTCGTCGCCCTCTCGTATTTAACTACACAGTACATGGAGAATTGTTAAGTAGGACTAGACAAAAAACAGATCTTGGTGTTGTATTTGACGACAAGCTCTTGTTTCACTCCCAGGTTGAACAGGTTGTTAAATCGGCAATGTTTTCATTGGGCATGGTATTTCGTCTGGCCAGGTCATTAAGGAACCCGTCTACGATAAAGGCATTATATAATGCATTCGTCAGGTCAAGACTGGACTATTGTACAGCAGCTTATGCTTTAAGGACCAACAAACAACTCAGGTTAATAAACAAGGTACAAAGAAAGTTTTGCAAGTACTTGCTACATCGAACTCAGGCTCTGGTTGTTGATAGAGGATGTGATGATGACACTCTGATCCAGCTGGCTGATTTGACAAACATCTCAGTACATCGTGATACATTAACAATTATCTTCTTTATCAAATTACTAACTGGTGCTGTTGACTGTCCCGACCTCTTATCTGACGTCAGGATAAGAACACTTGCAACAAAACTTCGTAGTGTATCAGCGTTTTATACCACAGCTGGACCATGCGTGCCATCAATTATTCCACCTTTAGACAATATGATAAATCTTACTAATAATGTATGCCGTAAAACATCACTGTTCAATAATATTATGTCATTAAACTCAATCTCACCTAGTTTCATACTGGATTGCATTAAAATATCTAGACATTAATTAGAAATTAAATAAATATATAAATATAAGCCATACTACGATATATTGATCTGTATTTTAAATTTAATTTAGCTATAATTTCAATTACATCTCAACACAATAACACATTCTGTATATATAATTTTTACTTGTAATATTATGTACTATGTAGAAATCGCTTATTGGTAATTTCAACCTGTATCCCTAAAATGGCCTCTCGCCGCTGGGAACTAATACCTTAAATAAATAAATAAATAAATTTCCATCAGCTTCTATCAAACTAGATATAGTTCTAAGTTCTTCATCACTTATTGTTTCATTATTATTCATTTTCATTTTTTTTGGAACATGACAATCTGTAGAATATTTTTTTGTTATATTTAAAAAATCACTACTGTCTTCGAAATGTTTTGTCACTTTATCATCTTCGTCAACAGCTTTTTTTGCTATTGTCATAGCCTCTTCAGAAATGACAATGGCTTGTCCATTTCCCTTTGTAAATGAAGATGAAGCCATGTTTATTTATTTATTATTAATATAATTATAATAATATAATATTATATAATTATTAATAATTTATATAATATTCTTTTGATATAAACAAATATACATATATTATATGTATTCTTTTTTTTATGTTGATATGTTTTTGTTTTTGTTTTTTTTTTGGTCGCCTCATTCGACATATACTGTATTATATAGTTAACTACGTAACTTATGTGGAATTGCAGTTAGTTCAATCGCGCCAAATGTGTTGCTCTCGGAGACACTCGTGTCTTGCCGATGTTTGGCCGCCTCCGCCAAACATCAGCAAGCCACTCGGTCTACTCGAGCGCAACATTTGGCACTCGTTGAACTAAACTGCAAACTCACAACTCGTTACGTATAATACTAATATATGTTATGAGTTTGAGAGGCGGCAAAGCGACGTCACCAATACAATTTAATAAATATTTTCGGTCTCTCCGTCATTTCTACGACACACATACACACCCAAACTCTCTTCGTCTAGTGTCACGGACACTCAGACATACATATTATAGACATATATTTTGATTATTTACTGTCTAATATTGTTACACGCTACCCCAGGTAGAAAAATACGCGAAAATCGACGTCGGATTGACATTATATCGACATAAGCTATCTCAGTAAATCAGGTCTACGGTCGATGCGACGTCGATATCGCCGTAAGATCGACATTGTGAAAAACCGAAAATATAAAAATACTCGCATTTACCAGAGAATTGTAAGTGTTGAAAATTATAAATAATTGTATTACAATACCCATGGTAGAAATACTACAGGTATGGCAGTGCGCAGCCTGGTTTGGCCGCTGTGAATCGACCAGTCAAAAGATCGCCTTCTCGCCACAAAAATGGAAGACTTTATGCGCGCGCGATACAAATTTGTTAAAAAAAATTTTCAAGTTTTTTTTAAATTTTTCAAAAGTTATCATATTTATTCAACTAGATTTGGTATATTTTATAATGATTCACATACATCAAAAATAAAAATCAATTATTTATATTAAATAAATAAATCCAAGTATAATAAATACAACACAACCTCCATTGTTTGTGGCATAAAAAAAACAACAATATTGAAAATATTATAATTTATTTGTTAAACTGTCTTGGTTTTTTTATTTTTCTGATTTTTTATAAACATGCTCCGCATATATTTATTAGTATTTACAACAATATAAAAAATAGTTGTCAAAACAGTATGTTAGAGAGAGAGGCTCTTATAATAGAAATTGCGTGTTAGAAAGAAAAGCAAAACAGCTCGATGGCGCGTTGTTGATTGGTTGAAAAAATAAGGCTGCGCAGAACGCGACGAAAAAAGCATGGACTACTGCCATACCTGTAGTACTTCTACCATGTACAATACCCTTATTGGTATCATTCTTTCTTTCCTTGATAACATTTGTTTAATTTGTTGTTTTTAATTTTTTTTATCAAAATGTCATAAAAGATTATAGTACTTATATAGGGCCGGTTCTAGATATAGACGAGGGGGTGAAGGGGGCAGGGGACGGGAACGGGGGGGTCAAGGGGACAGAATTCTCGAAACTTCTAAATGACGTCATCGAACATTCTGGAAAGTTCTAGAACTGATGACGTCATCGATCTTTCTGGAAAGTTCTAGAACTTTCTAGAATTGATGACGTCATCGATTTTTCTAAAATATTCCCTGATGACGTCACTTCCATGGTCTAATTTGGCAAGATGGTGATGTACCATACAAAAAAATACATCAGAAATTTAACCAAATCTTGGATTCAGCAGAATACATATATGTTAAGGGATATGAGAGGAAAAAATGGTTAGAAAAAATAATCAATTATTCCAAACCAGTCGTTGACCTGTATGATATGGGTTGTCCAGCTTTAAAAAATTCGAAAATATTTCCCCGTAAAAAACATAAATATATGAATAATATCATCAACGCACACTGTGCTAAGAAAAATGTTTTACACTTGAAACAATGGCTTACGGCAAAGTAAGTATATATTGAGAAATAATATTTTAAAGAAAAAAAATATTCTATTCGATTTATAATCTAATTTTATTCCTTTCAGATTGATGGAAAAGTAAAACAAATGACTTTATTATTTCTTTTCTTATATGCTACCCAGTGAGTACCAGAGCCATCTTTGTCATCAAGATTTATAATGGCTGATCCATATTTCCATGGTTTAGTAGTTGGTAAATTATTTCTCATGAAAACTCCTCTAAAGTATGGAATATTCAGCTTTAGCATATTTTATAAGATCGATATTTGTGAGTGCTCGATGAGATAGCTTTACATGTTTTTTGCCGGTTTTAAAAATAAACTCATTCCTTTTTTATGTGGCTGAAGATATAAGCCTTTACCCAATGCGATTTCTTCCATTTTTGTATTGTGACGTTTATTTTCTTCAAATTGACCAGCAAAACGTGGCATTATAAATGGTAAAAAATCACCTATTTTTGAAGGTAATGGTAAAATACGTGGCATTCGTATTTTTTCTCGTCCTCCGGCTTTTCTTACAGCATCACGTGCACATTCAAGCGCACACTTTATAGGATTTCCACCTGGTTTAATGAATTCTTTCGATATCTTCATAATTTTTTTGAATGATGTTTTTTTTCCTGTTTTTTTAGGTTTTCTTTTTAGACCCATACCCAAATTTAATTTAGCTTTCATTGTATTAGCTATACTCCAAGCAGCTGTTTTTTCACCTATGGAAGAATCTCTTGCAGTCACACGTTTCCAAGCTCTCTCAGCAAGGTCTCGATCAGCTTGATTTCTTTCACTGATATTGTTTTGATTCTTAGAATAAGCAATATCGTGCTGTTTACAAGCAGCGTCTAATGGATTTATACCAGAATCACCTCGAGCAAACCTTTTTGATAATTTAGTACCTGGTCCACAGAATTGATAACCCGGAAATGTGAAGTTCAACAGGTAGTTTATTGATTAAAGTATTTATGAGATCTTTACCAGTTTTTTTCTGATGTCTGTATACAATCATTGCGTTTTCAAGACTGAAGTCATGGCTATAAAAACCTCGTGTTTATAGGAAAATAGTCAGTCGTGAACATGGAGTTTGCTGAGCAGAATGTAAAATTACCAGTGGTTTATTTTGATGGCGTTGTTCAACAAAGTTCAAGTAAAAAAAAAAATCAAAAATGACATGGGAAACTTTTACCTAACAGTGTACGAAGAATTTTCTGTGGTCCCTCAAACTGTGGTAAAACAAATGCTCTTTTAGCTATAATTACTCATCCAAATGGGTTACGTTTTGAAAATGTATATGTTTATTCAAAATCTTTAAATCAACCGAAGTATCAGTTCCTAGAGAAATTACTCGAATCTACGAAATGTATCGGCTATTATCCATTTAATGAAAACAAAAGTGTTATTGAACCTCAAGCAGCTCATCCAAATTCAATAATGATTTTCGATGATGTTATGTGTGAAAAACAAAATAATATTAGAGCTTTTTTTTGTATGGGACGTCATCAAAATGTTGATTGTTTTTATCTTTTTCAAGCTTATGCACGTATACCAAAACATTTAGTGCGTGATAATGCAAACTTTCTTGTACTTTTTCGACAAGACGAGATGAATTTAAAACATATTTATAATGATCACGTTAATACTGACATGTCGTATACTCAATTCCGAAATTTATGTTTAGCTTGTTGGGATAATAATAAACATGGATTCGTTGTTATCGATAAAGACAGTGATATTAACGATGGACGATATCGTAAAGGATATGACTGTTTTGTGATTATAAATACAAAAGAACTTTTAAAATAAAAAATAGTTATTCAGTGAGTGTGAATGCATCAACATGACAAGTAGGATGTTTGATGAAGAAAAAAATGTTCTTTACCAGATCACAAAAGCTAGCGATGCAATACGACGTAAACATAAAATGTTGAAGATAGGACAAGAGGCTTCTGATAAATATGCAAGTGATATATTTGAGCCTATTGTAACACCCTTAGAAAAATTGTTAGAAAAACACCCTTAAAAAAAATAACCGAATCTTCGTTGGAGATGGAATTTTATCAAGAGACACCAGGCTTATCGGAACTTCTTTTCAATTACAAAGTTGATGACTCATTAATAATTAATGATGATATAAATAATTTCATAAAAATTATTAAATCAACGAATGCTCAGTATAGATATTTTAAACCTAATGGTGGACTGAGAAAAGAAACAACTGCTAAGTATGAAAAATATATTTTACCATTTATGGAATCTCCAACGAAAACTGGTACATCGTTACCTCATTCTAAAGTTACAAACAAAACTAACAGATTTAGTTTATTGATTACGTTTATTAGGATGATCCTAACGAGCTTGTTGATCGTCTCCGATTAATATTATCATCTCAAGCAGCTAGTAATCCAGACCATACTAATGAAATAATTTCAATAATTGAAGAATTGAGAGAAGCTGGAATCATCTATTAATTTATATACATCTGTGGCTTAAGCTCAGTTGCTCATCAGCTGTCAAGATGAGTATAGATATTTTTGGTCGACAATCAAAAAATAAAAATTCAATACAAAGTGTTCGAGGTCCACCAGGAGATGGTTTTAAACGAACATTAGATGGACAATATGATATAAATAATACACGATTATGCAATATTGCTGATGCATTAGAATTTGTTTTGTCGTGACTAAGTTAATATTCACCACATAGTTCATGGGGGTTTAAATGAATCTTGTTGACACAATCAATAATTAATTAGTTAGAATTTATTCATGAAATATTAAAACATTAATTCAAATGTCAAATTTACCACTCAAATGCAAGAGATTTCTTATTCAGTTGCAAGTTAAATTATAGACGAATCTATCAGGCAGTGAAACTGCTACAACTGAATCAGCCCTTTCGGGTTGTTATGTCTTACTCGAGCTCGAGAAAAAGACTGACTTGATTCCTCTTTGGTGAGGGAAATCTATGGACCTCTGGGCTGGTGGCAAGTTGACCTTAAGAAAATACAAAGAAAATTCTACATGTTTGCAAACAGTCCAGGGGTCCATCAAATAGTTGGGTGAGCGCTCATCCCTGTAGAAATTCATCTACCAATTAGTTAAGGGTACAAGGCGTCAGCTGAACGTCAGCCTTGGTTAAGGTTTTTAGAAATCTCTTGTATAAAAGTTCAAACGATGACATGTACATTTAGTTACTTTCGACGAAACAGAATTAAATGATGCAGCTTCTGTTAGAACTACCAAGGCAATAGTAAAAGAAGAAACACAAATTTTATATCAATTAACCACAATTACGGGATGATGTTGATAATAATAATATAATAGCCAACTCCCTCCAATCTCAAATTCAAGAGTTTATTAAGAATTATCGTCTTGAATTTGAAACAGCTAAAAGTCTTTCACTTCAAAATATAGAATCCAATCGAACATTAGATTCCAGACTGAATTCATTAAATGGAGCTTTTGAAAATTTCAAAATAAATACTGAAAAATCACTCAACACATTGAGCACTGAAATCGAAAATTTAGAAATTAAAATAATAAAGAAACCGGAAATCTTGGATAGTCATATCAGAATACTCGAAAATCGTTTGAATGGATCATCAAAAAGCAGCAGTTGCTCATGAGCTACACAGTCTTGCTCGAAGAAATTATACGGGTCGTCATGTTGATATTAGAGGATTGGATGAAACTTGGCAGGCGGATCTTGTTGATATGCAAGCATCTGTTAATCGCAACTATAAATATTTGCTCACAATTATTGATGTATTTTCGAAATTTGCATGGGCTATAACAATGAAATCAAAAACTGGAAAAGATGTAACAGCAGCCATAAAATCTGTTTTAGAAAAAGAACGAATTCTAAAAAATTTATATGTCGATCAAGGAAAAGAATTTTACAACAAGGAATTTGAAGCTCTCATGCGAAAATATAAAATAAACATGTATTCAACATATAGTAATCTCAAAGCATCAATTGTCGAACGTTTCAATAGAACACTAAGGAATAAAATGTGGGAAAAATTTACTTATCAAGGATCCTACAAGTGGTTAGAAATTTTAGCACATCTGCTTGAAAATTATAATAATTCAACACATAGAACAATAAAAATGAAATCACTTAATGTTAATCAAACAAATGAGAAATCTCTATTAGAAAATATTTATAAAAATTTTCAAGTGAAACAACATATCAAAAATAAATTTAAAGTTCGTATTAGTAAATATAAAAGTGTTTTTGAAAAAGTTATACACCAAACTTTACAACGGAAGTTTTTACAATCAAGGAAGTGAAAAATACGGATCCAGTCACATATAAACTCATCGATTATGAAGACCATCCAATTGAAGGAGGATTCTATGAAGAAGAATTAACAAAAGTTAAATATCCTGATATTTATTTGATTGAAAAGATAGTGAAAAAACGTGGCGATAAATTGTATGTGAAATGGTTAGGATTTGATGACACACACAATAGTTAGATAGATAAATCAGACCTGTAGAAAAAAAAAATGTATAATAATATCTGAATGAATAAATAAAACTTGTAAAAATATCTTTATTATCTTTTTATTTAATAACCCCATGGTACAGTATCCGTTGTATCTGGTAACAATTGTCTCTTATCATCTAACCAAATTAAAGCTATTTTCTTTTGTGCTATTGTATTGACTTTATGTATCTTACTTCTAATCAAATATTGAGTTTTTGTTAATAATGATCGAAAAGACAATTTTTATAATCCTCGAAAGTGATTTTTTTTAAAGTTGCACTTTTAACACCTTTGGCTTTTTTAGTATCTTTTTCTTCTCCAAGAACAGGAAATGTATAAAGTTTAGCTCTCAAACCAATAAACTCAATTATAATTTTTCCACAGCTTTCATTTTTCATAAGTCCAAGTACTTTTTTATTTACACAAGGCATTCCAAAAATATTGTCTTCAGAATAATCAGAAGTATCAAATTTTTCTAAACTTTTTTTCATTTCTTCATAAATATTAAAATTAAAATTATATACTAAACTATCTGTATCATGATACATTAATTTTGCATTATTACCGAATTTATATTTAATGTAATTATAATGAAAATCATAAAGACATGTTTTTGATATATCAAGTATAGAAAATTCTACGTAAACGGGTTTATTAAAATTAATTTTTGTTCGATTCATTTCAATAATTACAATATCTTCTCCAAATACTGTGAGACTATGAAAATTCGGTTGGTGAATATAATATTTAGCACCATATATGTTGTCCCATTTGGTAACCATTTTAACATCTTTCTGTTTTCTCACATTTTCAATACATTTTCCATATACAGCGTTATTGAGAAGTTTGTAATAATTTTTTTCAAATTGAGTTGTTGCCTCTTGTCTTTTTTTTGTATTTAAATCTATGTATTTCTTTAGCCAAGGTGATTGTTTGAATTTAAGAACTCGATGAATGTTCAATAATTTCATTCCTAGTTTTAGATATTGTTTGAGATTTGTATAGTGAATAATGTATTTTTGTTTTGGAAAAAATGTCGTCATGAGTTTGCATTGTTTGGAATTGGGTGGTATTCTATGTTCTGGACATAATGGAAGATCTTTATGAAGTTCGTGAAGCTCTTGAGGATATTCCAAGTCTACTTCATAAATATAGCCTGTAGAAGAGTCGTCAGGTGTTGATAAAATGTCTTCTACAAACCATTGATTATTATCCCATTCAAAGCTACCATATGGAAGATGTTGTGACATTGCCATTCCATATAAGTTGTTGACATCAAAGTACATGAGGTATGAATCCTCTCTGGTTGAATCATACTCATTACCCATGTATTGATTGTTGGCTTTTGCATATCTGTTAGAGCACACAGCTACTCCACCTCGTATTCCTTTTTCAATGAATAAAAGTTGTTCAACATCTGTTAATAGTTCCAACACTATACCAGTACATTTCAGCATACAATCCCATGAAAATCCAGGTATTGTGTAATAATGAAGTGGATCCAAGTTATATGATGACGAACAATTTTTACGGAAATTTTCGAAAATATCAGCCAATAACAAAGCATCGGTAGCTAAATAAAGATCTGAGTAGCCACCAAGTGTTTTAATTCCAAATTTATTCCAAACTATTTGAGCATGTTCATAATCATCATTTGAAATGTTACTATTGTTCAATCTTGAATAAAATTTCTCAATCGGAGGTAATTTTGTATCTTCCAGTCTTTCCCAGTTGCTCATGTATTTATATGGGAATACTCCTTTTCTTTTTAATAATTGAAATTTTTCTGGATCTTCACAATAATGTCTGGCGATTTTTTTATTGCAATCAGCTAAGTTGTAGAAAGTTTATCAAGACTAGTTGCCATGAATCTGTACGAGTCGATGAATCTTAAATTTACTAGTCGGCTACCACTTTTATTTAAACATGGATACTTGACTTCTTTTGTAAATGATATATATTTTTCTTTATTAATCGGAAAATTCTAATTAAACCTTCGAAAATGTTTGCTAGAGGTTTCAAAAAGGAATGTGAATCATAACCTGAGAGATTATGAAACACTACCGGTATTGTGTGTGAATCTGTATAGTTAACATTACATCCAGGATGAGCTGCTCCACGATAATGACCTGTGAAATGGCAGTGATCATAATGTTTAATGTCTGTAGGATTGAATTCTTTTTCACAAATATGACATCTTTTAGCTGATTGAAAATCTATGATTTGATCTTGAGTAAGAGGCTCCATTGGCACTGGATTATCTCGAATATTATTCACTTGTTGAGTTCTCTTTTGAAGTTCTTTGATAAACCATTCTATACAATCAGGACCACGACGAGTCATAAATTCTGACAGAAAATTATCATGTGTACAGTGGAAATAATATGCAGCACTGTATGGTACATGAATATCTGTTTCATTTTTTCCAGGTTCTAAAATACATTCAAGATCTGCATAGATGACAAATGGTGCTGGCTCTCTGAATCGGTGATTTTTAAATTTCAATATATTTTCACCTCCTTCAGGTGAAATCATTCTCACTTTATTATTATTTTCACAGTCAGTTAAATGTTTTTCATATGAATTTTGAATTTTAAAATGACAGAGACAACGATCACATAACCACTTTTTATGATTATTTTTTGAAATTTGTGAACTGACAAGTCGTGATAAATTTTGTATATATGCAAAGTGAAATATTGGTTCGTCAATGGATAATCCACTATTTATAATAAGTAAATGGATTGTAGGTTTTGATGATTCATGTTTACTTAAATACACTGGTGCTATTTTACATTTTTTATTATCATCAATACTGTAAATGTTCATTGACAGATCATTCATAAGCTCAAATTTTGAAATGTCACGTAACATTATTGGAAAATTTATCCCATCATAATTTAAAACATGACGAAAATCAGGATATGATGTAATGCAACAACTGTTTGATTTAGCTGGATACAAAGCTGCTGTGACAGCATACAAAAAACAGTACTCATCGTTATTTTTTATGGTTCATAACGATTAATATTGATCATCAAATTAATAATTGCTCGTAATTTCCAACCAGAATCCTTTTCTTGAAAATCTTCGATTTTTGTTAGAAATTTATTTGTTAAATTATTATCGAACCAATTATTCAAGTCAGTTGTTGGTAAAACTATTTGATTTTTCGTATTAAAATATTTTGTTTCATCAGCAGGTTCACTATTTATCACAATTATGAATTTACAAGCTAATACACCATTCACTTTTAAATTTTCATGATTACAAAGAATATTTTTCAAGCGACTCATTGTCATTTTTTTCGCATCCTCTAAAAATGAATTTATATCAGTATGTTTGATATTAACTATAGTTCCTGATCTTATTCGTCCTTGAAATGCTGAATCACCATCTAACCACTTTACTCGATCACTACGTTTTTTATTATGTCTGGCACCAGCACCATGTTTTCGTTCACTTTTGAATTTTTCACATAACGATCTTAGTTGAGAAATTGTTGTTTGAATCCTCATTTCATCACCAATTGTCTTTGCAGAAACTTTTAATGCTTTATTCAAAAGTCTGATGTTCTTAGATTCAAGCTTCAACCATTTTTCTATTTGTTCAGGTGTACGAGCTAACGCAAATCCTTTTTCCATAATCTCAATTAATTTTAAACACTCTTTAGACTCCATTTTATTACTATATCACTTCGACGATCACTATATTAATTCACTGACTGACTGATTAAATCTTCCGCAAATCCGGCTTTAGATACTAAAAATATGACCTTGATAAACATTCTAGAATATTATAGAAATTTCGGAAGCATTCGGAAACATTTTTCAACATTCCAAAACAATCAGGAACATTCCAGAACATTTCGGAAACATTCGGAAACATTTCAAAACAATTAGGAACATTCTAGTACATTTTAGAACATTTTAGAACATTATAGAACATTCCAGAATATTCCAGAACATTTGAGAATGTTCTGAAATATTTCAGCACATTTCAAGGACGTTCATTTAGTATAAAAGAGAAATGAGCTACGTCTGTAGCATCAGATACATTCTAACAGTCACAGAGTATCAATCGAAAGAAAAAAAAATAATTAAAAGTAAGTTTTATAATTTTAGGTTCTCATTTTTAATTTCAATAAAAAAATAAATAAAATAATTAAATTAATAAATTTTTTTTACAGAAAATGGATTCATTGATGAAAATAAATGAAGTTGCCTGCTTCAATAAACAATTACATTGAAGAAAGTGATTGATTTGACTCCTGCGGTTGATTATCAAATTACAAATTTAAGAAGAGCAAACACTAAATATGGAATGAAAGTAACTGCAGCAATCGGTAATGAATTCGAAGTTTTTCTACCAAACAGAATCTCAACATTCCTGGAAACCGAGCCTGAATTTGAAAAATTGAAACCTCTCGCTGAAGAAAATCATCTTTTCATACACACTTATGCACGAAATTCAAATATATGTCAATGTGAATTCATTATTAAAAAATATTGAATCCTTACTATATGATTGTAAAAAAAAAAAAAACTAAAATGTTGACTGTTTAAATGAATCATAAAAAATATTCATGATTAATCAATTGTTTTAATTATTAACAACCTTTTCAGAACAATTTAGAACATTGTAGAACAGTTTAGAACATTATAGAACAATTTAGAGTATTATAGAACAATTTAGAACATTGTAGAAGAATATAGAACAATTTAGAAGAATATAGAACAATTTAGAACATTTTATAACATTGTAGAATATTATAGAACAATTTAGAACATTATAGAACAATTCAGAACATTTTAAATCAATTTAGAACAATTTAGAACAATTTAGAACATTGGAGAACATTTTAGAACATTGAAGAACAATTTAGAATATATTAAAATAGTATTAAAAAAAATGCTTACCTTATATATATATATTTTTTTTAAATTTATTAATCGATTAATTTTTCATTTATCCAATTTATTCATAGAATAATAATAATAATAATCTATCAATGAAAACACGACTTGTTCTTATTTTATTTCGAATGTTTATTGAAATTTATTAGAAATATCGATTTAACAACGATTACGCGTTACAAATGTTTTTTTTTTTACATTAATAATGATAATAATAATAAATAAATAAATAAATAAATAAATAAAAAAATAAATAAATTTATTATCATTCATCGCCATTTATTATCATTCATCCATATTTATTCATCGCTTATCACTCATTCATCAAAAATCATAAACATTCATCAATTATCATTTATTCACTTTAATTAATATTCACTCATCAACTAACATTTGATCACTTCAATTCACTTCAAAGAACATTCATCAATCATCCATCAAAAAATCATAAACATTCATTAATTATCATTCATTCACTACAATTAATATTCGTCCATTCACTTCAATTCACTTCAATTCACTTTAATTCACATTCATTACTTCACATAATCCCTCCATCCTCGCTTATTTTTCTCAACGCTTTGGAATAACTGGAATATATATAAGCAGCTGTCAAAACACAATTGACGAATGACCGGAGCCGCATCACGTTGCTGCTTATATACTCCAGTTATTCCAGAAGCTACCCGAAAAAAAAAATTAATTCCACTAAACTATCCCTCTCCCTCTTACTGTTAAAAAAATCTGCTATCCTTTCTTACTTTAAATTTTGTAGCAAACGAGCCTGCTACACAATAGAGATTATTGCGTAGTAGCTTGTTCACTAAAATTTCAGTCAGAAAGCATAGCACATTCCAAAAGTAAGAAGGGGAAATATTGATTTTTAGAATGATGAAATGAGGGGTAGCAGCAACGTTACACATTCCAGGTCGCTGAGAAGGATATTTCCCTCTTTTACTTTTAGAATCTACCATGCTTCCTGACTCTGAAATTTTAGTAAACAAGCTACGCAATACTCTCCATTGTGTAGCAGGCTCGTTTGCTACAACATTTAAAGTAAAAAGGATAGCAGATTTCAAAAGTGAGAGGGAGAAATATCGATTTTTTTAGGATGATGAAATGACGAGTAGCAGCAACGTTCGACATTCCGGGTTACTGAAAAGGATATATCCCTCTCTCACTCTCGAAATACCCTATCCTTTTTTAATTTGAATATTATAGTAAACAACTCTCATACGCAATAAATAATATTCCCGATTCTTCCTTTTTTCAACGTCTTTAAAATTAAAAACCTTTGAAGAAAAAAATAATCTGGAATATTATTTATTGCGTATAAATACGTTTATTATAATATTCAAAGTAGAAAAAAATAGAGTATTTCAAGAGTAAGAGAGGGAAATATTAATTTTAAAAATAATGAAAGGTTGATCGATAACGAAATATTCTAGATCGTTCTATAATGTTCTAAATTATTCTAAATTGTTCTACCATGTTCTAAATTGTTCTATAATATTCTACAATGTTCTAAATTGTTCTACAATATTCTAAATTGTTATAAAATGTTCTAAATTGTTCTATAATCTTCTAAATTGTTCTAAGATGTTGTACATTGTTCTAAATTGTTCTATATTCTTTTAAAATGTTCTCAATCGTTTCAAATTGTTCTAATTTGTTCTAAATTGTTCTAAATTGTACTAATTTGTTCTACATTGTTCTACATTGTTCTACATTGTTCTAAATTGTTCTAAATTTTTCTAAATACGTTCTAAATTGTTTTGAGATGTTTGAGAATATTCTAAGTTGATGACGTCATTGTCTAACGTACAGAACCAGTGACTTCATCGGACATTCTAGAAAGTTCTCGAATATTCTAGAACTTTCGATGACGTCATTTAAAAGTCCCCTCGTTCCCGCATCGAATGTTCAAGAATTGATGACGTCATCGTCTAGGGTTAGTGACGTCATCACGGAATATTTTAGAAAAATCGATGACCAATTCATCAATTCTAGAAGGTTCTAGAACATTCCAAAAAGATTGATGACGTCATCAATTCTAGAAAGTTTTAGAACTTTCCAGAAAGATCGATGACGTCATCAATTCTAGAAAGTTCTAGAACTTTCCAGAAAGATCGATGACGTCATCAATTCTAGAAAGTTCTAGAACTTTCCAGAATATTCGAGAACTTTCGAGAATGTTTGATGACGTCATTTAGAAGTTTCGAGGATTCTGCCCCCTTGACCCCCCCGTTCCCGTCCCCTGCCCCCTTCACCCTCTCGTCTATATCTAGAACCGGCCATATATAACTACTGATTATAACCTAGAAAACAAATATTAGTAAAAGAAAAAAGTTACTAAGTAATGTCAAGTGACTTTACCAACAGAAATATAATATCTGAATAATTTTTTGAAAATGAATATGTCCACAGAAAAACAGTAACTAAGAAAAAGATTGAGCGAAAGGATTAATGTTGGTTGAAAAATAATTTTTCTAGACACATTAATTCCTTACCTCGATCTTTTCCTCAATTACTGCTTTTCCGTGGACATTTTTATCTTTTGAAATAGAAGTACATGTATTTTTTTTTCTGAAAAAATTCAAAAAACCAAGAAAAAGCAGAAGCTAAGAAAAAGATGTAGCTAATCCCAGCACAACACACACTCGAGGGGGGAGGGGTAACCGCATTCCACAAAGTCGCCCAGAAGAGCCACCTTCTACTATCGTGGATGCAATTTTCTGCCAAGACATTCAAAATTGCGGAATCTATGTAAACAAGTGATAGTTTTTTTTTTTGCAATTGTTAGAAATTTGTTGATTAACAAGAAAATGAAATTCCTTTTTTTTTATAACTCGTATAACTTCTTAAAAAATTAACTTATATACTTCCATTTAGTCTTAAATTGTTGGTCTTTTAATTACTGAGAGCCACAATGTTTTGTTAGAAAACGCTCCATATTCACGTTAAATAGTTATCAACAATTGTTTATAATAATAAGTAGTTTCTAGTATGTTCCAATAAAAAAATAGCCATAAAGGATTGCTTTTAACGATTTGTTAGAAGAAAGTGTGGTTCTCAGGAATTTAATCAGGAATTTTTTGGGCTTTACAAATTTTTTTATGTTTATTTGTTCAAAAGTTATTGAAAATATAAACAACTAACAATTCAAATTTCAACACTGTTTTTTGACAAAAAAAAGGATGCGCGTATGCGTAAAAGTTTTATCGATGTGGTTATAATTTGCTTGATCAATAAAATAATTGGTGGATAACTTTCAATTCCAATCGAAAATCGATTCTTAATTTTGTCACAAGATAAAATAGAGCGCCATTTTTTGTTTTTTTCGGGCTGCCATATTTTGAGTTATTATCAACATAGAGACTTTGTATTAGGCATAAAAAAAAGTTTTTTAAGAAGTCTAGTGTGTCCCAGGTAGAAATTCGCGGTAAGGAATCGACATAAGCTATCCCGATAATAAGTCGGGTAAACGGTCAATGCGACGTCGATATCGCCTTAATATCGACATTGTAAAAAACCAAAAATATGAAATTATTCACATTTACAAGGAAATTGGAAGTATAAAAAATTATAAAGAATTATATTTTGATACAATTATTGATAACATTTTTTCATTTCTTGATAACATTGTTAAATTCGTTGTTTTAAAATTTTTATATCGAGATGTCATTAAAAATTATAACCTAGAAAACAAATATTGAAAAAAAAAAAGTTACTAGGTAATGTTGAGTGGCTTTACCGACAGACGTATCCATTCTTTTTTTTTAAACTCTGAATTCTTGTCTAATAATAATTGTGGTTTAAATATTTGATAGATATGTCGGTATGTTGAATTTTATTATGTACAGTTTTGTCAATAAATAAGGCAGAAAAAAAAAAAAGATTAAAAAAAAAATTTAACATTTAACGTTTTTTAAGGCAACTTTTATGAGAACGAATGGCAAAGGTACAGTTCGCGTTTTTGAAAATTTACCGCAAGACGCAAAAATAAGACGCAAACGTAAAAATTATCTTAGTATGTTTATTTACTTAATGAATGAATTACATGTATTGGCAACGTTAATGTATTTTATGTATTAAATGTAAGAAAACACCGCAAGGACAAGCAGTAGCTAAGAAAATAATGTGGCCAGAAAAATTTTTTTTTTAAGAAACAATAATTTCCGAGCTCCATCTTTTCCTTAGATACTGCTTTTCCGTGAAAATTTTTATCTTTTAGAAAAAAAGTACATATATTTTCTTCATTGAAAAATCGAAAACTACCCCCTAAATATAGAGTAAACTCCAATTTGGACGTAAATTAACATTCTAATTTTTTGAGGGTGAATACTGTGACCCGGAATAAGAATTATGTAGAAATTTCAGAGTGGGCATTCCATGGGAACCTTGTTAATTCTGTATTCGCGTTTATTCATTTTCGTAGATTTTAGAGATTTTTTTATCGTGTAAATTTAAAAAAAAGTCAAGCAATGATAAAATTGCCATGGTGATGGTCATGAGTAAACTGAGGAGCAGGTTTCAAGCAGAAAAAAATGACTGATTTACAAATTTAATATCTCGAATGGTTTTCGAGATATCGAACAGCAAAGATTAGTTCTTTTTTTTTGTTTATCATATATTTACGATTATATTCGTGATAAAAAACAATAATTATATTCGATTTTTATAGTTTTTTTTTACGTAGAAAACGTTCCATTTTAAAACTTTTGTTGCAAATACAACTACAACTAGACCATGGTTCAGTATACTACCACAATTTAAAACAATTAATAATTGTTTAACACGAAACTTCCATGGTCTAATTGGGCAAGATGGTGATGTACCATACACAAAAATACATCAGAAACATTTTAAAGTGGAAGAACCAGGGAACAAGGAAAATTCATTCAATGATTGTTGTAGTCATGGTGAAGTCTCTCTTGAAGCTTTGCCAGGTGGTTATCTACTATCTAAACATTTTTTAGGAAAGATAAGATGCTATAATAGTTCATTTGCTTTTGCTTCATTCAATGCAAACTTAGTTCATTTTAACCCTAACAGTCGCCCTGGTCCTTATTGTTTAAAAATACATGGTCAAATTTATTATCAATTGAATACGTTTCTGTACCCCGAATCTAATGATTCACCAGCATATGGTCAACTATTTATTGTTGACCAGAATGAATCATCTAATATCCGATGTAATGAATCTTCACAGTTGAATAGACAAATTGTTGATGCCATTGATAAAGCTCTTCAAGAATGCAATATTTATGCTCGATCTTATCAAATGATGCATGAAGAAATACGTCAGGCCAAAAACAATAATCCATCAGAACCTGAACCTGAAATAAATTTGATTTTTTTGAACAGGCAAGGAATAGATGAGCGACGATACAATGATCAAAGAGTTAAAGAGGTTGCTGCTATTTTTACAACGACTGCTGATGGTGAGATACCAGAGTCTTATGTATCGATACGAAATAAACAGACTAGAATATTAGAAATAATTAGTTCAATGAACCCCAATTTTGAACCTTGGGTTTATCCAATGTATTACCCTCATGGTACAAGAGGGTGGCATGACAAATTATCGTGCGTGAATAAACAAAAACGCGTATCTCGAGCAGCATATACAAAACATAGAATGGCTACAAGAGGAAAGAACATTATTATAAAGGGCGGTAGATTATTTTAGCAATGGGTCGTTGATAGTTATGTCAAAATTGAAAAAGATCGAATGACTTTTTGTCGATTAAATCAACAAAAAATTCGTGCTGATAGTTATAGAGGATTGATTGATCATTTACAATGGACAGCCGAAGAATCAGATAATCACGTAGGAAAAATGGTGATTCTGCCATCATCATTTACAGGTTCTCCATGTAATATGTTGCAATATTATCAAGATGCAATGGCTATTGTTAGGAAATTTGGTAAACCTGATCTTTTTATAACTATGACGTGTAGTCCGAATTGGCGAGAAATCAAAGAAAATTTATTACCCGGCCAAATTGCATCTGACAGACCAGACATTGTTTCAAAAGTGTTTGATATAAAAAAGAATGAACTTATAACAGTAATAAAAAAGCAACAGTTATTCGGTAAAGTACCTGCATTTGTTTACGTAGTTAAATATCAAAAACGTGGACTTTTACATGTACATTTATTAGTTACTTTAAATAGTAATGATAAAATGACCACTCCTGAAAAAGTTAATAAGTTCATTGTGGCAGAAATTCCTAATTCAAACGTAAATCCCATATTGCATAATATTGTCATTGAAAATATGATTCATGGTCTTTGAAATGAAAAAGGTACATGCTCGAAAAGATTTCCAAAACAATTTCAAAAAGAAACAGCAATAGATGAAAACGAGTATCCAACTTATTGTCGTAGAAATACTGGAGATTTTCTTTTGCCCAATGGATCAACACAGCAACTAACCAATATATTGTTCCATATAATCCAATACACTGAAAAAAAAAAATTTTTTTTCTGAAAAAAAATTTTTCTGAAAAAGACAAATATTTTTATATTGCTGTACCTATAACTATAATAAATAATATTTCAAAATATCTATACTTACAAAATTCTATCAATTCAATTTTATCTAGGTTTTTGTTAATAAAACGACATACGACATTACTACATAATAGATGAAGAAACAAATTTTTATTGGTTGAATACTTTATCTAGAAAAAAAAAAATAAAAAAAAAAATTTAAACAATAATCAGTGCAATTTAAATAATAAATCCTGTTTTAATTTACAGAATTAATAAAAAAAAGGTTATCAATACATAATAATCAATGTTCAAGAAAAAGAAAAAAAAACACTCCGTTCTTTTTCAACACACTTTAAAATTAACTCATCAATATCAAATAAAGCTATAACAGAAAGCATCATTATTTTTTATATACTTGTTAATACATCTATTTCGATATTCGAAAAAAAATTAAAAAGTAACATCTTGAATCAATAATAATATTCTTTTTTGAAATTTACTAATATGGAAAATGATTTTCATTAATAAAATTACAATCACAAATATTTTATTAAACTTTTTGATTTTCAACACTCTTATCTTGTTGTTTGACTGTTTCATTCTGAAAAAACTCATCTGTCTTTTGCTGGTCATATTTATATTCTGATGGACTTATTTTTTTTGTCTTATCAACATTTGATTCTTGACCACTTTTGCTCTGACCAGAATCATTTATTTTACTTGGTGTTTTTATTTTATTTTCAAGTGGCTCAAATGTATTTGAATCGCTTGAGTCATTTTCTTGTGTATCATTTTTTTTCTTTTGTTTAAATAATTCTTTGTAATCAGCATCACTTGTTGTTACTTCAAATTTTTTATTTTTTTCTGATACGCCAAATTCAATTAATTCATCATTTTTTGATGTTCTTTTTTTGTTTTTTTTTTTTCTTTGGAAGCAATTCGACTATATCAATTTGACCAGAATCATTTGTTGAATTTGTTGCTTTTGTTTCATGTGAATTTCTTAATGATTCTGTTTCATCAAAATCACCATTTTCACGTGCTCTTTTTTTATTTTTATTTTTTTTCAATTGGTTTATTTACACAAGTATTATTTCTTATTATTTCATTGTGATCGTCTGTTTCATGAACTTCCACTACCACCTCAATATTTTCTAATGATTTTTCTTCAACTTCTTTGCGATGACATTCTAAATCAACTATGATTTCATTGACAGTTGAAATATTTGAGTTTTTAAGACCATATATTTCTTGACTAATTATCCAATGTATTATAGCACTTTCAGGTGGAAATTGTATATCATATACGTAGAAACAGGATAACAATGTATCAGGACATTGAATGACGCTGTCTCGTTTATATTTTACTTTTTCAACGCTTACGTAAAAATCAGTTAAATTTTCCCAATTGTTTCCTACAACCACAATCAATGGTTGAAGTGTAAGTTTATACTCATCCAATAAACTTGATCTATTGGTTAACACTTTTTTCACTTGATCATTTGGCTGTGAAAAGAAAATTGAAATTTTCAATTCAAATAGAGAATATAAATTCTGGTAAAATTCAAATAACAAAAAATTTGATATTCAATAAGCTAATCAAAATAATGAAAAGAGTAATAATTTTTACTAATAATTTATAATTACTGCTAATTAGTTAAATAAATAGTCATATAAATTATATTTAGATTCGAAATTATCTTGACAATAGAGATGATATTTATTGAATCATGGTGGGTCATTTATGATTTCAAGAACTATTTTTTTCATTGAAAATTAGAGAGACAGTTATTGAATTTAGGAATATAAAAAATAAATAAATAAATTTTCTAATATAAGACTTACTGCCAAAAAAAAAATTAATTGACGTTATTGAGTAACAAAGAAAATTTAAAAAAAAATTAATTTGTCACCGCAGCAAGAAGTATAAGACTATCTTCGCATTCTGGTACTGATGGTTTCCACTTGCGGGTAACTTTTGATACTGGTGGAATAAAATGTGCTAATAACCGTATTTGATGAACAGTAATAACGTCCGGTTTTGTTTTATGCTTTTCAATCACATCTAGATATCTACGAGCTTCTTTATCTATCTTTGATCCTCGAATAGCACAAATCTCTTTAATAAATTTATCAAACATCACATTATCTATTTTTTTTTTTGAATGTTGAAGAACAACAAAATCATGTTCAAGTCATTCCCAACCATCAAGTTCTTTTAAAATTGGCCATTCATTTACAAATGATTCAAGAGTTCGTTGATTTTTTATTTTTCTTACACTCCTGGTGTCATCCCAGTATTTTTTTACCATGGCAATTGGTTGTCTGTTTGTCCTTTTTTTTTGAGCATCAATATCAACTGCAATAACAAAAATTATTCAAATAAGTACATAATAAACTCATAAATAAAAAACAATGTAAAAGTAGTGAGTTAATTATTATATATTAATTAAAATAATAATACTATTTAGACTTATTAAATCAAGAGGCACGGTAGTGCCTCGAGTCAAGTATGAGAAAGAAAAGTATGTGTGTGATGAGAATATGTGTGAGATGAGATTAACTACTACTACCGTGCCTTATTATACATCAAATATTTTGTCCCCTTCCGTCGCGAATCTATTAGAAATTTAATTAAAATATGATAGACTTGAATGAGGCTGCTGAGGTTTGGTAATGATCCCATAAATCGATGTCGAGCTTTTTTTTAAAAAAAAAATCAGATTTTTCCGTTGCAGTAATATATATCTAAAGCATAATTGATATTTACGGTCTTTTCGTTTTTCTCAAATCGACTACATTTTGTTCGTTCAGTTGGTATGGTATAAAACTTTACAAGGGTGATGCCATATTGGCTGCACTGCAGAATTTTATTTTATTAATAAAATTTTATTATTTTTGATAACCTCCAGAATACGTCGTTGAACTGACACGTTAAACGTCAAAAAAAAAAATATATATATTTACCTATAGGTAAAAACAATATATATTTACTAAATAAATTAATATAATAATAATAATAATAATTTATTAATAAATACATCATGTAGTAATGATAATTTATTGGGTGGTCTTGATCTTGGTATAACAAGTCTTGGTGGTAATGTTGAGCAAAAAGAAAAAGACTTGTTACTGAATTTCGTAATCGTTCAGTAAATCCGCAAGATTGGGAAGTATTTTAAAAGTATGTTGTGTTATGTTATGTTATTTATTGCTATTATTATTTGTATTATTTTAATTTGATTATTTATATTATTTATATTATATATTTGTGTATTTAGAAAAGGAGAAATAACAAGTGAACATGAATTTTTAAATGATATTACAAGTTGGGCATCTTGGGCAATAAATACAATGGTTAAAACACAATAACATCACCAGAAACAAATTACATTCATTTTAAAACACTTCAAGAAATTGCTGATTTAATATATTAAATTTATCTGTTAATGATAAAGATTTAATTCTTTCAGTTGCACAAATAACTAAAAAATGTTGTGATAAATATAAATATATATAATAATAAAAATATAACTGAAGAAAATATTAGAATGGCATTATTGTAGTTGTCAAATGTCATCAAGGTATAACAACAACAACAACAACATCAACTACAACAACTTGCTGGTTTAGAGAATACTTTGGACTTAATCAAGAATTACATAAAAAGCTTAATTGTATTCAAGATGGTTTACCAGTTAATATGACTACAGATAAAAATCTTTTTGCAATTACTGGATCATAAATTAATTTTGTAAATATCATTAATCATTTGGATTAATTTATTAAACTTTACATTGGTATTGGTGAAATATATTTTTTAATTAAATTTTGTTTAATGCAGATATTTCAATTACAAGTATTGCCACCGTCAAACAATATTACATTACTATCTGGACAAGTAACACAAGTACTAAAAGTATAACAAATTTATCATATTTAATCTATCTACATGAGTCCACAAACAACAAATGATTAAGAAAAAGATTTAGTTATACAAAATAGAATACGTCAATTAAAATGGGTAACATGTCATAAGCTGAGAAAAAAAAAAGGTGACAGAAGAGTATTTACATTACCAGAAATAACTCTCTCTGAAATAACATAAACAAGTATTAGTGATCTTTTAGTAACACATCCATATTTTATTTCAACTATCCAACAAATTTAGCTAATTTTTTGGTATCATTTTTGGACAATAAACGTCCATCAGTTCGTGAAAAAGTATTTAATTGTGGAAAAAATATATTTGAAGATAATAAACGTGGTAAATTATCACTTGTTATTATTCGTAAATTAAACCAATATATTAAATTACGTGGTCACTTGGTTCATACTGAACTTGTTAAAGTATTATTGTCATTGAGAATAAAAGATATTGATCTTGATAAAAAACGTGATGACGAAATGACACAAAAAAAATTAATGAGCCATCAACAACGTATACTTTCATTGAGTAAACGTGAAAAAATTAAAAATTAGAAGCTGTTGAAAAAGAGCTTGAAAAGTTGAAGAACAAAAAATATTAACTGAAATAACAAGTATTGTATTTACAATATATTTTAGAATGTTAAAACAAGCACCAAATAGTCAAGTTTTACCTATAATGTTTAGAGGGTCTAGCTAAATTTGCACATTGTATTAATCTTAAATTTTATCAAGATTTAGCTAATATCATAAATACACTGATGGAAGAAAAAATTTAGGTTTACGTGAACAATTACATTGTATACAAACTGTATTTACAATATCGTCTGGACAAGGACCAGCATTAAATATTGTTTCATACAGATTTTATGTACATTTGTATAAAAATTCATTATTATCAATTAATGCTGGGAAAAATCAACAAAATTGTCATATTATCATTGAAATATTAATTCAAGTGTTGATTAATCGTAGAAAAAAAATAACACAAAATCGTTTAATAGCATTTATCAAGAGAATTACACCAATGTCATTGCAATTACAACATCATGGATCATTGAGGCTACTTGGTATTATTAAAATAATAATGCTAACAAAATCAATTGAGGGACTTTTTGATACTGATGCTAATTCTGCTGATGGTTTTTATCAACCAGAACTTGATGAACCAGAATGTTGTGATGCATATTGTACATCATTATAGGAACTTGTTGCATTACAAAGACATTATCATTCTGTTGTACAAAAAATACCACGTAATATTGCAGCTGGTATACCAATAACTGGTGTTGCTAGTTTACCACCAGAACATTCCAATTAAAACCCAAAGATTTGTATGGACAATTTTATCTAACTGGGTATATAATCCATCAATCGAATCTACATGAGTCCACAGACAACAGATGATCAATTATTAATTGTTGTAATAATATATTTAAATTATTACAATTATCAGTTCGTGGACCAGCATCAGCTGATGAATTTTTACCAGCTTTAATATTCATTGTGCTAAAAGTCAATTATTGAAATGACAAATGGTAATCAAGATAATAACATTAAAGATGATGAACAACAACAAATTGAATCACAACAACAATTACCAAATACGAAAGAAATGTATTTGTGTTGATGAGAATATGTGTGATGATGAGAGTTAACTACTACCGTGCCTTATTATACATCAAATATTTTGTCCCCTTCCGTCTCTAATCTTTTAGAAATTTAATTAAAATATGATAGAGTTGAATGAGGATGCTGAGGTTTAGTTATGATCCCATAGATCGATGTCGCTTTTAAAAAAAAAAAAAATCAGATTTTTTCGTTGCGGTAATATATATTTAAAGCATAATTGATATTTACGGTCTTTGCGTTTTTATCAGTTTTTATCAAATCGACCAGATTTCTTTCGTTCAGTTGGTATAAAACTTTACAATTATTTTTCTTCTCTCTCCTAGACGTCTCTTTTTTTTAGTGTTTATATTTTGGCTGCACTGCCAATATTAATTTAAAGTGAACATTTAGCTTTCTGAAATTTTCTTTTTCAAAATGACTTTTGCTATTTATATTTATACTTCTTTAATAATTCATTTTCATATGTGCATCTATTTTTTTATGTTTTTTTTTCTTTTAAATAATGCTAAAATGGCTACGTGCAATAGAACTCATATTTTCTTGATTTTTTTTTTAACCTCATAAAATATACTAATTAAAATTTCAAAAATTTATATATTTGAATAAATAAATAATTCTTATAAATATTAATTAAACAAAAAATGAATTGTATGAAAATAAACTTTAAATTATTTATTCATTCATTCATTACGTTTTTTATAAAAACCGGAGCTTTTACACAAAATAATCGGTTTTTGTTTATTGTCAAAAAAAGAAATTCATATTAAATTACAACATTTGTACCTGGTAGTAATACTGAATTTTGATAATCAATTTTCAACAGATATGTACAGTATGAAGTTGATGGAATATACATATGGAATTACCATATGGTACAATGTCTGATGATGAAATGCAACAGTTGGGTACCCCTGGTGGAAATATTTCTTCGAATTTTCTACGAATCTCTACGATTTTTTACGACATTGACCCATTCGAGAGTTTCGGAGTTATCTCTCAATTTTTCTTCGAGTTTTTTGGCCTTCGGAGAAACTTCTCCAATTGCTCGGGAACTTCTCTAAAAGTCAACCATGTGTTAACATAGTTCCAAAATTTTCTTTGAATGTTTCTCCGAGTTTTTTTGAGCTTCAGAGAAGATGGACTATTAGTAGAAATAATTTATAGATTTTCTTTGAACATTTTTCAGAATTTATTTAGTTCTTCAAAGAAGCTTCTTCGATTGTTTGCGAACTTTAGAAGAACTATTCAGAAATTTGTAAAAAGTTCGTTGAAATTCGTAGAAGTATTTCTACTATGAATTATTCGGCAAAAAACCTTAAAATATTTCTCGAAGCTCAGACAAATAATTAAGAGTACGGAGAAAACATTCGAAGATTTTTTAAAATTTTTTCTCCGCATGGGTCAATTTCGTAGAAATTCGTTAAAATTCGCAGACAGCTCTTAGAAAATTCGTAGAAATATTTTTACCAGGGATACCAGCATTACAAGAGAAAGGTTTATTATTTCTTTGGGTAATTGGACGTGCTACGGAATTTGGTCGTGAATGTTTACAGCTATGGGATTATGATAGAGTTGATGATATAATATCCCTGGTGAAAAAAAATCTGGCAAATTTTGACAGAACCTTACAGATTCTCGCAGATTTACACCGGTTTTCGGAACAACTGCCAGATTCTGCCAGATTATTTTTACCAGGGATAGGTTAAAACAAATCAATTACAAAGAATAATAAGCACTGGGGCGCTATTCTTGGTCCCGTATTGCGGGAGTTATTGCGAGTCTCGCAATAACGATTCGCCGATAAGAAATATTATTCGCGATAGAAAAACATGAAGGCGCTTTTTGTTGCTTTCATGTAAATTTTACCTTACTTTTGCATTTGCATACCACAATGGCAGCTTCACATGAAAGCAACAACAAGCGCCTTCATGTTTTTCTATCTTAAGATAAAAAATATTTTTTGTATGGGGTAGTCTAAAATAGACAAGCTTTAAACCCTTGTTTATTTTGATGATCAGGACGTATGATATGTTGTTATTTTTTATTGTAAACGATCAAAAGACACTACAAAAAGATATGATATCAAACAAAAAACAAAAATAAATTTTTGTACAAAAAGGAGAGTCAAGTATTCGAAATTGTTATTATTTTTTTTTTTAAACATACAAAAAGAGAATATTAAAAAAGTCAAGTACAAAAGTACTAATTTCTTTAAAAATCATTGACCCATATGAATGGTCTTAACTTTTGACAAAATTTTATACTTGACCCCGCCCGGTTCTTCCCAAATAAAATTTCGAGTCTTTCACACAATGTAGACTCATCAATAAGAAGTGAAAAGTAGAAGCACTTCATCTGTATCAAATTGATTAATACGAATATGAAACATAATACGTATGTAATACTGAACTGTCATACTTAGCCAACCACTCGTGAAAATATTTCGCCGCGATTACTTTGTATTTCTCCATGATTAGTCTGAATTTCTTTAAAATTAACCCATACTGAGAAATGTGTGAAAAAGTTTTTTCAAATTTTTCTGAAATCGTTGGTGAGTGGCAAAAAAATGACGTCAGTAAAATAGTTCAAAAAGTAAAATGTAGGGGCGCTTTTAATGTATAATGCATAGAGTGGGTATAAGCTTCTCCCCCTTCTAATAATGAATATTGCATGGTCATGGAGGTGAATAAGGAGGGTAATCTCTCGAAATTTACTGAAGCTCACAGAATGGAGCAAGTCAGTACGTTTTTCTGCCGGTGATGACGCTTTTGCTACAACAGTTCTATGGTCACATGTTATTTTTGTTTATATTTTTTCATGATAATGTGACAAGTCAAAAGATAATTATTTATTAATTGTTATTAATTAATGTGACGATTTAAACTATGATCATAATATAATAAATTGATAAAACTATCAATAAGTCTGCATTTAAAAGTAAGTTAGTTCTTATTTTTTTTATAATAAGATATAAGTATAGATATGTCAATCCTTTTGTTTATGTAGCTTTAATGTTAAAAATATTCGAATATTATTAATTACAGTTATAACTAATATTTAAAATTATTTTATTATCACTGGTGTTCTTCTTTTAGCACGAAAAATGGTACAAAAATGTATTGTTTTCGAATGTCAAACATTAAAGGCAAATAAAAATGGTATTTCTATTTTTTCTGTACCAAAGGTAATATTTTAATGAAATATATATTTATATACCTACATATATATATTATTTTTCATACTAATTTGTATTTTCTTAACAATTTAAGGATCCTAAACTTTTTGATGCTTGGAAATCAAATCTCCCAAAGCTAAGGAATTCCCTGAGTGTATCAAGTTTGGTTTGTGAAAAACATTTTCATCCAAGTGATATAATATCACAGTTTACTCAAAAATTACCTTCAGAAACGTGGATATATCCTCGTAGTAAAAAACGATTGAAACCTAAGGCTGTCCCTATATCTTCAGACGTCTGTTCATCTTCAGATAATACAATATTCAAGGGTGATAACGAGGCAATAAAAGCGAATGATGAAGTACCAAATGAATCTATCGTTGATGCATCAATTAATCCTTATGTTCATGTATCAATTAAACCTGGTGTTAATGTACCAGATGAGCATGAATTTTATGTACCAATGCAATGTAATGTTCATGAACAAAATGACTCTGATGTTCATGTACCAGATGAGTACGAATTATATGTACCAATGCAATGTAATGTTCATGTACCAACTAAATCATCATTACATATAATACATGCGTCAACTCAGACTGTAGACCATAATGATTCATTCGAACTAAATAAAAAAAAATTGAATGTAAACACCGGTAATTTTAATTTTTTAATGATCATATACTTTGATGTGTCACATTGTCATGTATTATGAGATTGCCAAAAATGTAAACAAAAATACCATGTGACCATAGAACTGTTGTAGTAAAAGCGCCACCATCGGCAAAAAAAGGTACTGACTTGCTCCATTCCGTGAGCTTCACCAACAGCCTATGCTTTAACATAGGAGATTACCTTCCTTATACACCTCCATGTGCATGGTATATGAAAAAAACCAGAAACTTAGAAAGAATAACGAAGTTCCCTCGCCGGGAATCGAACCCGGGTCTTTTGCTTTCCGGGCAAACGCCTTGACCACTAGACCACAGGGCTTCTTATTTTTTCTAAGTTTCATCTCGTTAACTCCGACGTCCTTCTATGCGTCAATTCATTTTTTGAAAAAAACCAGAAACTTAGAAAAAATAACGAAGTTCCCTCGCCGGGAATCGAACCCGGGTCTTTTGCTTTCCGGGCAAACGCCTTGACCACTAGACCACAGGGCTTCTTATTTTTTCTAAGTTTCATCTCGTTAACTCCGACGCCCTTCTATGCGTCAATTCATTTTTTGAAAAAAAACCAGAAACTTAGAAAAAAGTAACGAAGTTCCCTCGCCGGGAATCGAACCTGGGTCTTTTGCTTTCCGGGCAAACGCCTTGACCACTAGACCACAGGGCTTCTTATTTTTTCTAAGTTTCATCTCGTTAACTCCGACGTCCTTCTATGCGTCAATTCATTTTTTGAAAAAAAAAAAAAAAAGATTGCTAAAGATGCACATATGTATGAGTAGATATCCGTCGTCAATATTATAAACAATTATAAAAGTGTGTGGGCTTGAAACTTTATTTGGGAAGAACCAGGCCGGGTCAAGTATACAATTTTGTCAAAAGTTAAGACCATTCATATGGGTCAATGATTTTTAAAGAAATTAGTACTTTTGTACTTGACTTTTTTGATATTCTCTTTTTTTGTATGTTTAAAAAAAAAAATAATAACAATTTCGAATACTTGACTCTCCTTTTTGTACAAAAATTTATTTTTGTTTTTTGTTTGATAAAATAATTATTGGATATAATTCTTATTCGTGAATTAAAATAAATATTGTTACGTACCAGGCTAATTAATTTATTTTAACTATGAAATAGCAAAAAGAAGAAAGAACGTTTGACAAAAAAAATAATAATATAATAAATTGACAATAATAAAAATTAATGAGCCTGATATTTAACGTATTTTATAAAAATCCTCTTGTTTTGTTATTCCCTACAGGGTAACGGGTTAGGAGGGAATGTGTAATTTTTGTAGATTACCTTGTTGTTGTGGATTATGCAAAATTAAATTATAGAGAGCGTGTCAATCTGGATGGTCGCCTGATGATGTTGATAATTTAGAATAATCCAATAGGTAACACAAACTCGTAGCACAGAAAAACAACACCCCGGAAAAATGTCACAGTCAATATATTTTTAATATTAGGAACAGTCAATTTATAAACGGAAAAATAACAATTGAAACACAAAGATTATTTAATTTAAATTCACTTTTAAAATTTTATTTATTAGAAAATTAAAAGTTCAATTGATTGTAATATTTAAGTAATAAAATATAAAATTTAGAATTAATTTAGATATTGTCCAAACAAAAGTTGTTGCAAGAGTGAAGCTCCTTAAAATTATTAAATAAAAATTCCCATAAAAATTTAAATTAAAAGTAGGGATGATCTTAGGTGGTAACATCTTTGACCAATTATAATTTACCTGTCCCACGATAGTCAGCATTTAATATTTTACTTAAAGAATTATTTGTAACGTCAACGGATGTAAAATATCGAGTAGCTAAGGTGACTTTGAACTACGGTTTGCAAAAATAATTTAAAATAAAAAATATAATATTGTGAGAAACAAGTAAAATGTTGATTTTGCTAAAATAATCAAAAAATAAAAAAGAAAAATTTTAACTGCCTACTCGGTATTTTATATGCCTATTTACTAATTATTTTATTTATTTATTTATTTATTTATAATATTGATAGCAAGACTTAACAATATTGAAAATTATTCACATTTATTAATCATAATAATTATTGAATATTATTTAAATAATATCAAGCAATTATTTTAAATTGATTAATGAAAATATTATTGATGCATACATACATTAAGAATGAAGAAACAAAAATAAAATCGTGTAATAAAAAATATAAAAGAATATTTAAAATTTACCAATTGGTTCAGCAAATTGTTTTCTTTTTTTTTGTTTGGTACCATATACTGATGATTTTTTGGAATTTAGTCTCCGATAAAGTCCAACTAATTTTCCTTTTGCTGGTACAGACTTTTTTCCATCAGTTTTGGATCCACTGATTAGAACAATATAATAAATTTGCCCTGGTTTCTCAGAGGTGAATAAACTGCATATTTTGGCAACTAACAGTTCAAAGTCTGTATGATCAAGCCTGTGAAAATTATTGTTTATTAATATGTAATTATAAAAATAAATTGTAAATAAATTTTGATATAATATAAACAAATAAGTAGAATAAAAAAACTCACTTTGTTTTGAGTCTTATAATATCATAAAACACAATGTGTGAGATTTTATTACGTATGAATGTTTTCAGTTTTTTGTGTTTTTGGTAATAATTGAATATGTCTTCACCTTCACCTTTATTAAAAAGATGAGAAATATCATAAGTCGTGATTGAAAATGCATTTTGATGTATAGCGCGAGGCTGTGAAGCATCTGAACAATTAGTCTGCATTATTTTTATACACCTAATTACTAAGGAACTAGAAAAACAAAAAAAAAAATTTATTAACTGATTTTTTTAAAATTTATTTTAGTTAAATTATTCATTTTTTATAAAAATGACGTAATAAATAGAGTGTTAACTTATACACACGGTTAAAAAATAAAACATTTTGGTTAGAAAGTCAATATTTTCTTCAGAATAAAAAAATTATTTGTTTGAAACGTTATAGAACCCAAACTACAGTAACAAAGGCACATATACTTGTTAATGTTCTAGAGATATTGATGAGACCATACATACATCATATTTATTAATTTAGAAGTTCAAGAAGTTGAAGTGTAAGTTTATACTCATTCAATAAACTTGATCTATTAGTTAACTTTTCTTTTACTTGATCATTTGTCTGTAAAAAAAATTGAAATTTTAAATTCAAATAGAGAATATAAATTCTAGTAAAATTAAAATAACAACAAATTTGATATTCGGTAAGCTAATCAAAATAATGGAAAGAGTAATAATCTTTACTATCAATTTATAATTACTGATAAATAAATCGTCATATAAATTATATTTGGATTCAAAATTATCTTGACAATAAAGATGATATTTATTAAATCATTGTGGGTAATTTGATTAAATATTGATGATTTCAAGAACTAATTTTTTCATTGAAGATTGAAAATACAGTTATTGAATTTAGTGGAATATAAAAAATAAATAAATACATTTTATAATATAAGACTTACTGCCAAAAAAATATGTTCATCAACAAGACATGAATTTACTGAATACAAAATTAAATGTAAGTTGATTTGATTTAGTGTAATAACTTTTATTCGAAGTACCAGTATATTACAATATTTGTTATTGAATCGTATAACTTTTCATTACTTTTCATATATTCAATTTTCAAAATTTTTTTTTTAATTTGATTTACTTTTTTTATTTATTTTTTTTAATTTTTATACTTTAGATAATAAAATCATGGGTGTAGAACACAAACAGGTTGTCCTAGATATTAATATGCTTAAAAAACTTGATAAAGTAGCAGAAGACGAGGAAAAACAAAAACACAACATTTTACATGACAGGCTTTTACCAAGAGTATTTGATGATCATATATTACGTATGCAGGCAGGGAGAGAATTTGGTCTAGGTCTATGGATTGAAGATCATGGTGATCTATTTCCAATAGATGCTTAAATAAAAAATAAAAAATAGATATAATCAGATATTATATAAAAGTTGATAAAAATTGAGTTTCATTTTTTCTGAATGCAATTACATTATTTAATATTTAGTTTATATGTCTGCTACTATGTAAACTGTAAAAAAAAGTTAGTTAAAAACTTGAGTACCAATTTTTTTAATTTACAATTGAAAAAATATATGTATATTTAAATCTAAGACGGTCCGAAAAAAAAAAAAAAATAACAGTGTATAATCAGTTTGATAAGTAAATTATTGTTGCAAAACCATAAGTTTTAATAAATTATTGTTATCGACAAATGATGTACCAATGTTTTCGTTTTTTTTACAAATGACTTTTAATAATCGAGTATCATAAAAATAAGTTATTAACATCTGTTTTGTTTTCAATTGTGCTGGGAAGAAAAGGATTTTACCAACTGAATTTTTTCTGCACACTTCATACCAATAAATAAAATGTCTATTAATACCAATTATATTTGTCCAGTTTGCCTTGTTGACACAAACAAGAAACACATAAAAAAACATTTTGATGAACATGGTGATCAACCACAAAGATGCAAATGTCCAGTTAACAATTGTCAAAGATCATTTAAAAATTATAAATGTTACATAATTCATGTAGATAAAGTTCATCAAACAAATTTAATAAATAAACCAAACGATGGTAATGTTGAAAATTTAAATAATCTTGATGGCAAAAAGCCAATTGATAATGTTGTCACTGTTATTGATGTTAATGCTGAAACTGTTGATGATATTAATGTTGAAATTGTTGATGATGTTAATGCTGAAATTGTTAATGATGTTAATTTTAAAATTGTTGATGATGTTAATGTTAAAAATGGTGATGATGAAGTTGTACCAAATCAGCTATCAGAAAATATTGTTTATATGGAAGAAGATAAAACACAAAACGACCATTTTGATGCACCCTTGGTAGAATATGGAAGAAAATATAAAATGAAAGCTATGCAATTAATGGCATCATTATATGCACGTTGCTCTTTACCAAGAAAAACTGTCCATGAAATTGTAACTTCATTCAAAACGTTTTATCATACAGCTATTGATGATTTGAAGAATTGCTTGTTTTCAACCATCACGGATAATGAAAAAATAAATAATGGTTTTGAAATTTATAAAAATTTTTTTGCTGGTTTAAATACTGAACAAAAAACATTGAAAAAATTTGAAGATTGTGGTGTATTTATTAAACCAGTATCAGTACCAATTAAATCAGTATTCAAACATTGTCTAGTTAATTCTAGAAAAACATATAAGAATATAAATATCAACATTATTAGTTTACCACTCGATAAACAATTGAAACATTTTTTAGAATTATCCAATGTGTTTGAAACAATAATAAATTTTATAAATGAAAAAAATAATGATTCATCATCTAAAATATCATCAATGCTCCAAGGTTTCCTTGGAAAAAAATAAAAATGCAATATCATAAAAAGTTGGTGTTGCCAATCACTATTTATATTGATGACTTTGAAATAAATAATCCCCTGGGGTCCCACAAACAATTTAAAAAAATGACAATTCAAATTTAAGATAATTGGTTATTGGTACAAATGCGCAAGCATCATGATTACAAGAGACTTGGTGAAAAAGGTAACAAATTAATTTATAACCATTTTATACATGAACTGAAAAAACTTCAAACAGATGGTATTGTGATTAATATCGAAGGACAGCAACATCATGTCTTCTTTCATTTGGCCAAATTCTTGGGAGATAATTTAGCTCTAAATGAAATTCTTGGTTTTGAAAAAAGTTTTAGTGCTTTATATTATTGTAGAACTCGTCGTGAACATAGAGATGATTGTCGTACTTTACTTGAAGAAAAAACAAATATGCTGAGAACGAAAGAAAATTATTTAACAGATTTAAAACATTCAACAAATGGTGTTCGTGAAAAATTTGTTTTTGATTCTGTTTTCGATATGTTTGAATCACGAACATTTGATATTTTTCATGATCATGAAGAAGGGGAATATCGATACTTGATGGGTTGTATAATTCATGATTTGATAATTAATAAAAAATTATTTAATCTTGATTATTTAAACGAAAGAATAAGTGCGTATAATGCTAATACATCAACTGGAATTAACATCTCTCCTCCTATAAAAAAAAACACTTAATAAAAAATATATTGTATTATCTGGTTCAGAAATGTCTTGGTTGGTACAAAATTTTAGCATATTGGTGGGTCACTGTGTTCCAGAAGATGATAAAACTTGGCACTTGTATATTTTAATGCGAAAAATAAAAAAACTATTAATGGCATCGAGTTTTGACAAAGATACACTAGATAAATTAAGGCAGTTGATAAAAAAAGAAAACACATTGTACTTTGAATTATTTAATAAACATTTAGTACCAGAACAACATTTTGAAACACACTACCCCCGAGCTATGGAGCAACATGGACCACTTAGAGAAGTAACAACAATTAGAGGAGAGGCAAAGCATCGATTTTTTGCAAAAGTTTCATCATCAACAACTTCACGACGAAACCCAGCTCTTACACTCAGTCTTAAACATCAATTGTATTGGGCAAGTAGAGTTTTAGAACAAAGACCAATGTTGAAACGAGTTGATTTTGGTGTAAAAAAAAAAATTAATCTGGACTTTTTGGAAAATTTGTTAAATTCTCAAGATATGACTTTTTTAAATTCATCAAAGTCTTTTAACTCCATCTCATAGATCGAAGTAAATGGTACACTTTATAAATCCAAAATGATTGTTTGTATTGATGAATCACATGACAAATTACCAACGTTTGGTAAAATTAATCACATTATTGAGTCATCGGAGGGAATTATTAGTTTTATTGTGAAAATGAAAACTATAAATTTTATACATTATATTCAATCTTATCACATTGAGAAAAAGGAAACAAGGCAAGTGGTAAACGAAGGAAAATTTGCAAATTATGTAACATACAATCCTCAGATTTTACCAACCAGAGAAACAGTAATTTCACAAATTTTTTAATTTTTAGTAATTGAACTTACTAAGTATTTTAATTTGTGGTATCTTTGAAATGTTCTTATATTTGCTGGTAAACCAGGTTGTAATAATTTTGAATTAGGCATTTCATAAATATTCTATCTGTTGATATTTTACCAAGTGATTTTTGAAATACATCATAATCATTTCTTGAAAATGATTCAATTGTTATCATTGAACTAAATGTCAAATAAATAATGATAAATAAATTGAAAAAAAATTTTTTTTATCAAATTCAATGATAAAAAATTATTAGTAAATTTTTTTTTTTCAAATTTTTTAATTTATCATTATAAACTATAAATTATAAAAATCATTATAATTTATAAACATTATGAAAATATCATTATAAACAATCAACAATGATAACATAACTTGAGTTATGAAATCAAGTGAGTAAAAAAATAATTTTTTTTTTTTTAAATAAAAATTTACCTTTGGATTTTCATTTTATTCAAAATCATCTTGTACATGAAGTCCACCAACTTCAACAAATGCTAAAACATGTGGTTTTGCACCATTTAATGATGGATGAGTGTTTGTAAGCACAAATGGCATATTATTTTCTAGTTCTCAGATACTTGGTATTTTATCATCATTATGTTTTTAAATTCAATTAGTTTGAGTTGTTGTTAAACAATTAAAATTATATTTATAAAAAATGTATGTATAACATTATTAAAACTATGAAAAAATATATTTTATTATTTATATAAATGATAATTTCATATTTCACAATTTTGTTTTTTTTATTGTAGAAAGTAATTGAACAAGTACCTTCTTTTTCATGCATTAATTATTTAGCTTTATGATGAGTACAGTCAGATGATACATCAGTTGACTTTGGAAACTTTTTTTTATTCACAATGAGGATACGTTTTTCGTTAGCCATTATAATAATCAATTTTTTTACTAAAAAAAAAAAAATTATTATGTATAAATTTTTTTTTTCACACACAAAATTAGCACATAAATAGCTTTTAAATTTAAGCCTTACTTGATTAAAATTACATGATTAATAAAAAAATTATGCTAGCTTACGTTAAAAAATAGCATAATTGTTAATAAAAAAAAATAAATAATAATATGTAATGTCCGGCGGTAAGCCGCACAAACTTTTTCATTTTTCTTTATATTATTTTACATTAAATATTCAGGGTACTTTTTAATACCCCTAGCTCCATCTTACAGACCGTCAATGTATTATATTTAAAGGAGCTAGAGGTTTTGCACCCCCAACAAATTACTTGAGCCGGCACTATTGCCAAGCGCATCTACCGCCAATTTTAATTTGGAAAATTAAATATAAATTAATATAATGAGTGATATCGACAGAATCCTAAAAATATAGGGATTCTCTCGGTACCACTCATGTCACAATTAAACAATTAGAAATAATTTTAATTAAGGTTGGAAAATCATAGGATTTTCCTCAACCAATAAGAAATAAGCGACATAAGGAAAGTGGAACTGGACCAAAGAGGAAAACCGGACATCTCCGAAGGATCCCCACCTACCCTTATGATCTGAGGGCATCGAGCGAGATTGATCGCTAGATCTCGGTCACTCGGTCAGAGTTAGTTCCTTGACCTACACCAGCTCTTCCAGCTCTAACTAGCATAGGCACTTTGCCTCTTCGAATTTTAATTGCTCTGAAAAACTTAGAATATTTTCTACAAATCAGCACAACTGTAAGTTATTCTTATTCAATATCTTATTGATTATTTTATCAATTTATTGTTTCAATAATATTTAAGTAACATTTGGTTACTTAAATTATCAATTTAAATTCATTAAATCATTTACAAATTTAACTTGTAATACATTACGACCGCATGGTCTAAATTTTCTTGCTTGAGTAAATTAAATTCAAGGCACGCATTGTGTTACATTGTCTAATCAAATAAATATAGAATAGAATAAATTACATTTTTGCTACAATAAATAATCAGTTATTTATTTAAAATAATTAAATATTTAATTATACAAATTCACGACCTCGTGGTCAGCCATTCAATATTGAATTTATAAAGTGCAGCAAAAAAGTCTCGTATAATAATTTTATTTTAAATTCAAATAAAAGTAATATTTACTGTGATTTTGTTGTAAAATCAGTGCTACGTTTATGTCTACAATTTGACATAATTTAATCTTCGATTACATTCAACCAACTTGTATAATTATATTGTACCACATCTAAATAAAATATATATATATATATATATATTTTTTTTGTACATCTTACTGGCGATATTGTAACCAAGCCAACCTGTCAATTTTGCGAGCGTCTCCGAGGTCAAGCCAAGGTACACGCCGTCACTAGATTGCTAGATTAAATTACCGACAACCAATGTAAGTACCTTCTCTTAAATAAATTTTATTCAGTGTTTGTTCGGTGAATTTATGACAAGTGTAAAAATATTAACATTGTAAAAGCCAAGCGTCATTGTAGCGTCAATGTAGAGTCAGTGACTTGTTTAATTAATCGACTGGATTGCTTCTCAATCCCGTCGCTAGTATTTCGGCCGTCATAATTTAATTATTGTTCGGGTTATCCGCAATTTTAATAATTTTCAGTCTCTGATTCCGTTACGACCGCATGGCTTTAGGTTCTCTCTTTTCGACGCGACGCGCGAGTAAAATTTAACTGGGTTACCTATTTAATAATTGTTTCTGTATCGCATTTTCATGTAATAGTAACAGGGTTAATTTATAAATAAACTGTGCTCCGATTTTTACTGAATTTACAAGTGTTATTTGAAATTATATCTGCTGTATTACTGTGTTATATTTTCGCGTATTTTTCAGGTTCCTTTTTACCTCTCTCTACATTACGCAATTCCGTCTCCCTACCTTTCTTATGCGCCCTGGCTGCGCAGGATAAACAGGGTTAAATTAATTACATATCTAGTTGGATTATTTTGAAGGGCAATATTGATTGTCTAATAAATGATCCGGCTACGAGATCTCAAATAAATGAATTTTTTTTTCAACACATATAATTAGCTCGGAAATAGCTAATAATTTAGAGCCTCACTTGATTTGTATCGAACAATAAATAAAAAAGTTATGCTAGCTTACGTTAAAAGCTAGCATAATTGTTAATAAAAAAAAAAAAGCTCAAAAATCGCAGTTTGCACTCAAAAATAGCTCATAATCAACTCAAAACTACTGATAAGGTCTGATTTGGTTGTGCCAATATATTTTGTAGATGTCATTGGTAATATTATATTCAAAAATCAATTAAATCACCTGATTGAAATTTTAAAGAGTATATTGTGCGCTTGTTACCGAGCTATACAAAATGAAATTCACTTTCTGTCACTAGGTGGCTTGTGTAGTTCTATTTTTTCCGACACTTACCACAAACGCTCTGTGATTTAGATTCTCTGACGACAAAGTCTGCCGTACCATCGAAATATTCCGTAGCACGAATGGATCGATGGCGAAAACGATAAAAATTTGCATTGTAACGAGATTATCTCGTCGGCCTTATAAACCCAGCTAATATATTTTCTTTCGACTCTTCGCCGTTGCATTATTTTGTTTTTATATATATATTTTATTTGTTTATTATTATTATTATTATCTTTAGAGAACCACATCGGATACTCTTGGCACAAATGTAAACTAAAATATTATTATTATCATTATTAATTCAGTATATTTCGTTGTAAGAGGAAGGGGTTGAGGTATAGTTTGTTGGGGAAAAATGTTCTTGTTCAGCGAGTACAGCTCGCTCTCTTCTACGTTCGACCGTCTTACTGAATGGACGTTCTGGTTTTTCCGATCAGGTATTTTGAATCATTGGGACAGCCCTGAGGATTCACCTCGTTTCGGTTCTTTCCTAATTCATCTGGGTTTATCTCAAGACAAGTATATTTTGATTTCGTTTCATTGAACTTTGATAATGATTTTTTTGGATTGGTTCTACTGGGGGTTTATTTTAAATGGATTACGATTAAGTTGAGGTAGAATCAGTCCAGGGTTAACCTATATATTCGTCTAGCTTATTTTCAATGGTTAGAGTCGAGCTTACTGGGGGTTTATATTAATAAATTACGATTAAGTTGAGGTAAACTCGAACTCGCGTCATGTGTAAGTTTGGTTACGTTTATTTTAATATTGAGTGTTGAATAATATATTACGATTTCGGTTTAGATGAAACTATCTTGTATTTTTATTGTTATTTTATAAACCTTTACGCAACTTCACCCGTCCCTCTCTCTACAACCCACACCATGAGCGACTCTTGGTTCGCCTCGAAGACTGAGCCTATGGGAGGTTTGATTGATTGAGTTTGGTCGTTAATTTTGTGTTTTTAAATTCCAATTATGACTACGAATGAATAATTATTTAATACTATTAATTCTCTTAGCAACAGTCCGGCAGATTCTGGTAGATTCTGCAAGATTCGACAAAAAATGAAAAAATCTGGCAGATTCTGCCAGCCAAATATTCGGCTTTCAACAGTCTGTCAGATTCTGTCAGGTATTGCCAGTCAAATACTCGACTTTCAACAGTCTGCCAGATTTTGTCAGATTTTGCCAGCCAAATACTCGATCTTAACAGTCTGCTAGATTCTGTCAGCCACATATTTGATTTCCAACAGTCTGCCAGATTTTGCCAGCCACATATATTTGACTATATCAACAGTCTGCCAGATTCTGCCAGTTCAATTTATAAATATTGTTTTTTTTTTAATGAATTGATTTTTTTTAATTAATACAACTGATTAGGAGACATCAAGTCATCATCGAATTATTAGTATGTTATAATTTATTCTTTTATAGCTCATTTATCATTATTTTACGTTAGTTGTTATTCAACGATTCTCACATGTGCTCACGTCAGAGTTAATTCACATATATAGGAACTGAGATTATGGTACTTATAAAAATTTAAAAAACATATTCAAGTTTGAAAAAAAAAATGCAACGCTTCGAGATTGAAGTTTCTTGATACCTTACCGTGATGTTGATAATAACCACAATAATTCGTCCAGAATTTTTTTTTTTTTTTAGAATTTTCGGTAAAAATAGTCTGGTAGATTCCTAGAAATTCTTACAGATTCTGGCAGATTATGACAGATTCTTACCGATTCTTACAGATTATGGCATATTATGACAGATTCTTACAGATTTAGTCGGGTTTTTGGAACAACTGCCAGATTCTGCCAGATTCTGTCGGATTCTTACAGATTCTGTCAGATTCTTACAGATTTAGAGCGGTTTATGGAACAACTGCCAGATTCTACCAGGTTATTCTGCCAGATTCTGTCAGTTTATTCTGCCAGATTCTGCCAGTTTTTTTTCACCAGGGCGGGGAAAACAATAAATACTTATTATCTTAACCAAAAGAAAGTTAGTTATTTAATTGTTTTTAGTCATCGTAAAGAGTTATCTCTTGAGTTTTAGTTACCGTAAAGAGTCAATCTCTAGAATTATAGTTACCCGAGGAACGAAATTTATATATAACTTTATATAATTGTATAAAATTTTATAAAGTTGTATAAAGTTATATATGGTTTTATATTGCCACTTTATTTATAAAGCTATATATAACATGTTGTATAAAACTTTATATAACTATATAAAACTTCATATAAAGTGTATAAAGGTATATAAAATTGTATAAATGTATATATAACTGTATTTTAAAATGGTCAAACGCAAAATTTGCTTTGTTGATAAACGCTCAAAAAAAATATTATAAAGAAATGTTCTTTTTTTTTTTTTTTTTTTCTACATTAAATACGTAGACATAAAACTGTCCAGGCTCAGGACTTGAACCCCATACCTTTCGGTTACCAACCCTACGCAGTATTTGATGCGCCACGATAACGCATGTGAAAATAAAAATTTATTTGTTTTACATCAACAAGCAAAAGTCACGCCTGCGCAGTCGACTAAAAAGTGGGGGCAGTTGACATTTCTGAGTCCGTCATCAATTTTGCTATGCCCCATTGTAATTTTAAATATTTTGCTTTGTATTTGTTAGTGACACGTACAGGAATGCCAAGAAAGTTATTAAAATTACTATGCTACATTGTAAATTTTCAGAGGATCATTTTAATTTTGTCCACAACAGCAGAGTAAATTTTATAAATATACAAAGCAAAAAAAAAAAAAATATTTTTTGCTATGCTGCAATGTAATTTTTAGGCTGGATTATTTTAAATTTTAAATTTGGTTTCTGTAAAAATTTCTTTATGCGTTGTAATTTTTTCATCGGGAAATAGCAAAAAAAAAAAACGTAAGAAAATTGCTATGGTACATTTTAATTTTTCAAGACTACAATTGTTTTTTTTCGTTAAAATGATAGTAAATTTTTTAATAGTCAAAAGATAGTTCTTTGGCAATGTGGCAGCATAGTAAAATTTGATGAAATTTTTTTTCCGTGTAAACTCTATTGACCTTATTATACCTTCTTTGCTTGCATACTTAACATATTATACTTATTGACCTTTTTTTCGATAATAGCCTATCATTTTTCGTTCATGATGCTGTTGGAATCCGAATAGAACACATTATTCCAATTAAAGAAGCTAGCGAATATATGTTGATAAAATTCAGTATGGTACAGAACATAAGACTTGTCATACGGGTCGGTGACTATGTCTATAAAATACCACGTTTTATTAGAAAGAATATGTGATACATTTTTTATTAAAATAATATTTATGGTGTAATGTGACTTACATTTTAATAAATAATAAAGAATCTTTGTTATAAATGAATTAACGCGTAGAACTCGCTGTATATTATTATTTGTAACTTTGATTCACTAGTTTATAAATATTATGTTCTATGAAGGTTAATATAATTATATAAAACTGTACATGTAGAAAATTTATTTATACTGCTATATATAGCTATATATAACCTTATAAAGGTATATAAAGTTATATATAGTTATATACAATTATATATAGTTATATACAATTATATATAGCTTCATACAATTGTATATAACTATATATAACTTTATATACCTTTATAACGATCGTTCCTTGGGTAAAAATATCTTCGAATATTCATATACAAGTTTATATACTATAAAGAGTTGATCTCTAAAATTTTAGGATAAAAAGAGTTGTCTCTATAGTAGAGTTATCTCTATAGTTTAAATTTGAGAATCAGAGTTTATCTCTTAAAAAAAAAAAAAAAAAGGAAAACCTTTGTCATAGGGGGCTTATTCCTAGAAAAAAAAAATCCTTTGTTTTATTTTGTTTTGATTTTCTATCAGTCAAAGATCTCTCTTGTCGTGGGGCCCGCACCCCCGACCAGCAGAGCCAACGACGAGCCGTCGTACGCTCCCTCTCTATATAGCTTCCTTGTTACATTTCTTTTCCCCTACCTTTTTTTTTACTATTGTCATAGCTCAGGGAAACCAGGAGGGGAAAAATCCTTCTACTTTTTTTTACACTTTATATTGTGTGCCTGAGCTATTCCGATCACAGACGCTCGACTCAGTTCTTGCTGACAACACGTTTTTTTTTTTCTTCTCATAGAAGTTCGATCAAGTATTATTTCGAGTTTAAGAAAATCATAGTATTGATATTTGTCTATTTAATTGCTTAAAATTAAATGGTAGTTGGCGATTTTGAATAAAGTTGTTCGACTATAAATCGTTTATGGTAATTATAATCAGATTCACTATCGCTGAAAAATTTAGTATTTAATTCGGGATAAATTGTTCATTACTGTTACGATTGAGAGTCGTCTCTGTAAAGTTATAATCCGGAATATTAATTGAATTACGTCGTGTTCCGGATCTCTCCTAAACCGGGGTTAACCCAACGCTCGAGTTATTTGTCTCATAATTAGGCGATCAGTACGATCTTATTTCATACGTAAATATAGTTCAGCGAGTAATCTCTGCAATTAATAATTATTTTTCTCGGTACTAAGTAAGTTAGATTCGTTAACGATCGTAGTAATAGACCTTTAGAATGGCAGAGTCTATTCCGCTACAATCAAATAAAGGGGTTATCCCCAAGGTATTAGACGCGGTTAAGAGAACTCGTGGCCGTCCTAAAGGTAAAACTAATTCTCCTTCGGTTGATCTTGTGCAAGAGACGCAAGAGTTGGTTACAACCAGCGATGGGGAAAGCCACGTGGTACCAATGTTATTTGATTCAGTCGACGAAGGTGAGACTGACGGGATAACCCGCAGTGGACGTCGGCGTTTGTCACCAACGTGCTCGGTCAAATCGTCGATTACTGATTTAGGCGATATGTTTGCTGATATTGACGCTGTCAATATGCCACCTCCCAAATTTATTCCTGGCCGTAACCAAGGATTAACCTTTGGAACAGCCGAGGCCGATGCGAACGTTGCCTCTGGAGGGTTGAACCCTACGTCGCTATCAGGATCCTACGGGAATCAACCCGCCACGCCCACATCATCATTGGGAAAAACTAAACTCACTAAATTGCCTCGAATCCAAGTGGACGATGGTGCAGCTCGTGTGGAACCTCCTAAACCAACAGGCTATCTGCATAGCTTGGAAGGACATAGACCAATTCGGGAAATAAATCTTTGCGATCCTCCAGCTCAGCGGGGGCATCCCGAAATTATTGAGGATTATCGACTACCACCAAGTAACGGTGCTCGCTATAATTTATCTCGCCGACGGGGATATCCCGATGACATATCAGGATTACCTGTGGTGCCAATTAGGCACCTTTGGTCGAGGATTGTCGTATTTCAGAACCGGATTCTCTTCACCAAGCCATGATCTTGCGTACTCTACTCAATTGTAACCTTCTTTTCTCAGGCAAACCTGGAGAAGATGTTGAGGAATTTTCATATCGTGTTGATCAAGCGCGATTAGTGCAAGTGATCGCGAGTTGTTACAGGCCTTATCTTTCTGCTTACGAAGACCAGCCTTGACCTGGTTCATGACTCATTCGGACGAGCTCCTAACTTGGGAGAATCTCAAGGAATCGTTTCGAATGTGTTTTTCTGACTTCGACTATAAACGAGCTCTACGCGAGGAGATTGATAAGAGGACCCAGAGTGCGCAATGTCGGTACGCAGCTACATTTCATGTATGCGGGGTTTATTCCAGCGCACTTCACCCTCTGGCCTGAAAGCAAGCGCGTCATTCACACGATCCGTAATCTCTTGCCTCCTTTACAAAAGATGATTTCTTCGCGAGCATTCACAACAATGCGAGCCGTAGAGGAAGAAGCGTTCCGGCAGGAACAGATTGACCAAAACGCTCAAACCCGGAGACAACCTCCAAGGCCAGAGTTATCTCTTTTCCCGGGTTTCACCTGTCCAACGTTGCGCACTACCACTTTCGCTCCATCTCGACCAACTCGTCCAAACAACCTCCGTATTTTATATGAGGATGGCGAGCTTCTTGACAATCAGGTAGAACCTGATTTCATAGACGATTTCAAGGCTTTCAAAATCGGTCGGGAGATTTAACGTAATAAACGGCGCGATCAAACCAAGAGATTGCCGGTAACAGTTGATCAGTCCACTCAGGTTACAAGCCTGTTCGTTCCAGTCGTTGCTCGAGCTGATGATACTATCAACCCGCCACGCGCTGGGTACCACGTGAACCAGAGATCAACTCTACCGGGGGATAATGCTATCGAGTGTTGGAACTGCGATTCGTTTGGCCACTTGCATCGTGATTGTATAGAACCTAGACATCGTTTTTGTTTTCGTTGTCGACGTTCAGGGGTCACCACGATGACGTGTCCATCGTGCAATCCGGGAAATGCCAGTCGGGATCCATAGAGCCGGTCTATGAGTCTCAACCCGTTAGCTTCCAACTACCACCGGCACTACCAATTGAAACTCCTTGGAGATTCGCGGAAAGCCGCAGAATTCTAACTCCGGAGGAATTCATAATTCACACACACACACACACACACATACACACAAAACACATAATAATAATAATAACACAAATAATAATAATAATAATAATAATATAATAATACATAATACATAATAATAATAATAATACAATAATAATAATAATAATACATAATAATAATAATAATAATAATAATAATAATAATAATAATAATAATATAATAATAATAATAATATATATATATAATAATAATAATAATAATAATAATAATAATAATAATACAATAATAATAATAATAATAATAATAATAATAATAATAATAATAATAATATAATAATAATAATAATAATAATAATAATATAATACATAATAATAATAATAATAATAATAATAATAATAATAATAATAATAATAATAATAATAATAATAATAATAATAATAATAATAATAATAATAATAATAATAATAATAATAATAATAATAATAATAATAATAATAATAATAATAATAATAATAATAATAATAATAATAATAATAATAATAATAATAATAATAATAATAATAATAATAATAATAATAATAATAATAATAATAATAATAATAATACATAATAATAATAATAATAATAATAATAATAATAATAATAATAATAATAATAATAATAATAATAATAATAATAATAATAATAATAATAATAATAATAATAATAATAATAATAATAATAATAATAATAATAATAATAATATAATAATAATAATAATAATAATAATAATAATAATAATAATAATAATAATAATATAATAATAATAATAAATACAATATAATATATAATATATATATATATAATATATATATATATATATATATAATATATATATATATATATATATATATAATAATAATAATAATAATAATAATAATATAATACGTATCGTGTATATATAATATATATATATATATATATATAATAATAATGATAATAATAATAATAATAATAATAATAATAATAATAATAATAATAATAATAATAATGATAATAATAATAATAATAATAATAATAATAATAATAATAATAATAATAATAATAATAATAATAATAATAATAATAATAATAATAATAATAATAATAATAATAATAATAATAATAATAATAATAATAATAATAATAATGTTGGTTATGTGAGGGTAGATCATAAATAATAACAAGTATAATTTAATATTATTGGTTACGTTTATTTAATTAGCAGTCAGACAATATATAATGCGAGGCAAGAGTGTAAAGTGCACGGCGGCCGGAACTGGAATGAATATATTATATAGGAGTGCATATAGTGTGTGTGTAGTGTATGGTTGTGTATGTTTGTTTAGTGTCAGCCTGTAAGTTAAGATTTGTGTCCGGTAGTGTAGCAGTTGTAAATATATTTAGTCAGGGACGTGTCATCAGACTTTGTATCTCCAACACCTCCTCTCAAAGATGACGGCGTAGAACCTGTTGTTTACGTTATTTGTAGACCAAGTCCTTGGCTGCAACTTGTCAGTTTAGTGGATGTTCACCCTTTAGTTAACATGTCTGCTGGCATCTTATCAGTTGATAGGTATGATGGTGTTACTCGTCCTTGTTCATAGACGTCTCGGATGAAATGATGTCTAATGTCAATATGTTTAGTGCGAGAATGATATGCTTGGCTAAATACAAGTTTTTGAGCACTTTGATTGTCATTGTAAATAGTTGTATGTTCTATTAACATACCAATCTGACGAAATAGCTCTTGCAAGTATAACGCTTTTCTGGTTGACTCTGATAAAGCCATATATTCAGCTTCAGTGCTAGATAAGGCGATAGTTCTTTGCTTTCTTGATTCCCATGATATACTGGCACCAGCCAATATGAAAGCATATCCAGTATATGATTTTCTATCATTTCTGTCACCTGCCCAATCAGCATCAGCAACACCATACAATTGTTTACCAGTTCTTTTATATACAAGCTTGGTATCTATACTGCCTTTTAAATATCTGAGAACTCTTTTTGCTGCTTTCCAATGTTCAGATGAGTAACATGAGTTAAATTGACTAAGATAGCTTACTGCATATGAGATGTCTGGCCTGGTAGAAATGGCTAAATACATTAGAGCTCCAATGAGTTGCCTGTATGGAAGTCTTTGGAGTTCATCATTATTTATATTCTTTGGTTTCTCTAAGTTGCAGTTAGCCTCGATAGGAGTCAAGACTGGCTTGCAGTTTGACATATCAAATCTTTCAAGAATATCCTCTATGTATTTCTTCTGATTTAATTGTACTACATCATTTACTTTAGGCCTGCTAAATTCTATACCTAAGCATCGTTTTACTTCACCAAGATTTTTCATTTCAAAAACTTTGGAGAGTGACGATTTGATTTCATTTATCCATGTAATATTAGCAGATGCAATGAGCATGTCATCCACATATATTAATATTATCATGATGTCGTGTTTGTCTCTGGCGACAAACATGCAAGGATCTTGAGTAAGCTGTTGTAGACCAAGTTTCTTCAATTCAGTTACCAGTTTCCTGTTCCATTGAACTCCAGCCTGTTTAAGTCCATATAATGCTTTTCTTAATAAACAGACTTTGTTGTTCTCATTATGGAGTTCATTTTTCCAATTTTCTGCTGTTTCTAAAATGCGTGTGTCTGACATGACCTGCCTACTCGATCCGACAGGTTTGCCTGACAACATTTTAGTCAGCATATCTTCAAGCCCTTCAGGGACTTTCATGTAGACTTTCTCATTCAAGTCACCATTCAGGTAGGCTGTTACGACATCCATTTGATGTATCATGAGTCCAAATTCTGCTGCTAGTGCAGCCATAACTCTTATTGAAGTGAGTCTTGCAACTGGTGAGAATGTTTCAAAATAATCTTCACCTGATTTTTGAGAGCATCCTTTAGCTACTAATCTGACTTTCTTTTTGCCAGAAATTGAGCCAGGAATTTCTTTTGTCTTGAAGACGTATCTATTGCCAATAGCCTTTCTGTCTTTTGGTTTTGGTACAATATCCCATGTTTTGTTTTTAATTTGAGATAGTAATTCATTTTCGATTGCTTGTTGCCATTCTTCGGCATCATCAGAATTTTTGGCATCTTGAATTGTAATTGGGTCTTCAGTTAGGTTTGCAATTTCATCAGCTGTTAGTTCATTTGGTAGCTCATCTTCAGAGTCATCTACAATTTCTATTGTATTGTTTCTTATTTGTTGATATATTTTTCTAGGTCTACCTTTACCACCTGTTCTCAATATAGTTGGTCTACCACGACCTCTTATTGATGTATTATTTGGTCTATCTGGTAGATTTTCTCTAATAGGTGTTTCTGGAGCTAGTTGGAAATCATCAATGGATTCATTGTCTGAAACATATTCATTATTAATTGATGGTTCATTATTAATTATTTTGAAGAAATTCGATGGTGGATTTTGGTTCACCATGTCCCCACCTTCACCTAGAATTTCTTCATACATATTATTATAATACTTATCGTTCATGAATTTTGCACTGCGGCATATTATTATTTTTCGAGTTTCTGGATTCCAGACTCTGTATGCTTTTGATGTATCTGAATATCCAACAAATACACATTTGTTTGCTCGTGAATCAAATTTGCCTTTGTTTATTTTGTTATCTAAGGCATATACTGTTGTCCCAAAAATTTGAAAATGGTCAACGTTTGGAATTTTATTTGTCCACAGCTCGTGAGGCGTTTTGCCATTTAAAGGTTTTGTTGGACATCTGTTACGAATATAATTGGCTGTATTGATTGCTTCAGCCCAAAATGTACCTGGTATTTCAGCATGTCGCATCATGCACCTTGCCATTTCATCCAGGGTTCTATTTTTTCTTTCAGCTACGCCATTTTGTTGTGGTGTATATGGTACAGTTAACCTCCTCTTAATTCCATTTTCTTGTAGGAATTTATCAAAGTTTGAATTGCAGTATTCTCGACCATTATCTGTCTGTAACATTTTAATTTTCTTGCCAGTAAAATTTTCAACCATAGATTTATATATTTTAAATTTTTCTAACGCTTCATTTTTATGTTTTAAAAAGTATACTTCACCCCATCTTGAGTAGTCATCTATGAAGGTGATGAAGAATCTGTGTCCACTGTGAGAAGGGCATCGAACTGGACCGCTTACGTCACTGTGGACTATTTCTAGTCAATCTGTTGTCCTCCCGTCATTGGATTTTGGAAATGGTTGATTGACAGCTTTTTCTTGAGCGCACACTTCACAGTTTTTAATTTCTTGAAGTGATTTTGGTGTATTTAATATTCCTTGTTTACACATGAGCTTTATGTCTTTTTCGTTGACATGGCCTAGACGATGATGCCATTTTTCAAAGTCATTTTTGGAATTAAATTCGGCAAGATTTGCAGCGTTTTGGCTCTCTTGAATATAATATAGATTACCAATTCGCTTTGCTGTTATCAGTACATTATCATTTATGTCAGATATTGTCGCTTTTTCTTTTTCAAAGAGGATTTTATAATTTTTATCTGTCATTTTTGACACTGACAGTAAATTAGTTCTTAAATCATTCACATATAAAACACGATCTAATTTCACTGTCTTTTGTTTATTACCATCATTAATATTTATTTTAATTTCACCAACACCACTTATTTTTGTTGAATCATTATTGGCAAGGCTTAATTTTAAATTTGCTTTTTCAATTTGTTTAAATAGCTTATTGTTTGCAGTGATATGTGATGTACTGCCACTATCTAAGCACCATAAATTTTTATCGTTTGATTTGTTAGCATTGTTTACATAATTCATTAATGCGATTTCTTCATTTGTTTGAGCACTTGCAGCGAGTTTAATATTTTCTTCGTATTCATCTTCTTCTTCTTCTTCTTCTGCAAAATTTGCATGTTTATAAATATTTTTCAAATAGCAATCGTTTGCATGGTGATTGTAACCATTGCACCTTTCACAGCGTATTGTATTGCTTGACTTTCTGTCAAAACCTTTGTTATTGTTGTTGTGCGGGGTCCATCTTCTCTGTCCATTCGTTCCCCCACCTCTGTTGTTATTGTTATACCGGTCATCTGTTTCTGTGTGTGACGGCGGTTTATGTGCAGGTCGTTTTCCACCTCGAGAAAACGAGTTTCGATTGCTCGGGCCTTTTCGGCCAAACGAAGATTTCGCGTACATGGCTCTCTGACCTTGACTGTTTCCACTATTTTCTGTAATAGATTTTCTTGCATCTGACTCTTCTAGAAGTTTCGAGCGCAGATCTTGCAATGATGGAAAAGTCTCTAGTCATAATTATCATTCTAAAATTTTCAAATTCTTCAGGCAAACTATTTAATAAAAACATGGCCAAAATTTCATCTGTTACTTCCAAATTTATTTGTTTGGATTTATTAACAAGATCAAAGTATTCATTAATATTATCTCGGATGCTTTTTGCGCTATCCATTTTAAAACGAGTAAGCATGGCAAGTAAAGTCACTCTATTTATTGGTGCACTTGACTGATGCTCATTTTTAATTTTGTCCCATAATTCTTTGGACGTATTTGTAGAATTAATACTTTGTAATTCGCTAGCTGAAACGGCTAGGATTATTTCACATCTGGCCAGTTTATCTTTTTGATTCCAATCATCACATTCTGTTGGAGGTTTTGTTTTAACGCCTGATACGATATCCCAGAGATCCAATTTATATAAATATGATTCCATCCGGACTTTCCATATTTCATAATTATCATGTTTTAATGGATCAATTGAGATAACGTGAGATTTCGCCATTGTCACTAATTTTTATATATATATGCACTCACTGTTCACACGCGGTTTCTGATGCAATAGACGCTACACGTTTTCACTAGACGCGTTGTATGTTAAACGAGAAAATTTATTTAAATGCTTGTTATTTAATTTTAGGCTAAATGCCTGGGCCCATAACCTGTTGGTTATGTGAGGGTAGATCATAAATAATAACAAGTATAATTTAATATTATTGGTTACGTTTATTTAATTAGCAGTCAGACAATATATAATGCGAGGCAAGAGTGTAAAGTGCACGGCGGCCGGAACTGGAATGAATATATTATATAGGAGTGCATATAGTGTGTGTGTAGTGTATGGTTGTGTATGTTTGTTTAGTGTCAGCCTGTAAGTTAAGATTTGTGTCCGGTAGTGTAGCAGTTGTAAATATATTTAGTCAGGGACGTGTCATCAGACTTTGTATCTCCAACAAATAATAATAATAATAATAATAATAATAATAATAATAATAATAATAATAATAATAATAATAATAATAATAATAATAATAATAATAATAATAATAATAATAATAATAATAATAATAATAATAAGCTATCAAGTCATGACGATCGCTTGGTTGCTGATGAGGTAACAATAAATTTTTAATTTCATCCCATCGATTATTACATGTAAATGTAATAAATAAACATGGTTTTCCATTATGTTTTACATAACAAAGAGCGTCTTGTATATATTCATGCATATGCCTTGGACTACCGATGAAACTTGCTGGTAAAATGAATGTTTGCACTATATTATTTACATTTTTATCATTTTCGAATGCATCTTTTAAATGAATGTATACTTTAAGAGTTTTTTGATTACATCGAATATAACGTAAGCGTTCACTTTCAATTTTCGCATACATATCAACGACAAACTGATTTAACAATTGCTTATAACATAATAAATAATTTTTTGGATTATTACGTATCATCAGTTTTTGTGCATAAAAATCCATTGCTGAAACTTTTTTATTTGTAGTTAATCCAGTATTAGAGTTTATTTGCTTCAACTCAGAATGATATCCATCTTCTCCTTGCCAAAAAATTAGTGGATATTGTAGAGCATCATGTGACTTATGAGTTTCTTGAACGATTACGAATTCTTTACTACGTTTTTGTAATATAATATCACGTTTTATAAATTCATTTCCATTGATTATTGCAGCTACTTCTTGAACAACAGGTAAATTGAAACGTCGTTCATGTTCATTTGAAGGGATTTTATCAGCTCGGAGAACTATTTTGCATTCATCTGTTGGCATATTTTCTAATGAGATTTTGAATAATTTCATTAATAAATTATGTTTATGCAAATAGTTTTGTAAAGAATCGATAATTTCTTGTTGTACATTTGGGACAATTGAGCACCTATGTTCTGACTCTATCTGATCATCACCAATAAAATATATTTGTAAAAAAGCAGATTCATAGCCATCATAAGGAACAAGGGACCCTATTTTAGATAAATTTGTCCTTGAATTTTGAAGGTAGTTTGATAACCTGACTCTTTTTTTCTATTTGCACCAAATGAAGTCATGTTAAAACATGAATTATATTTTCTTATATTATCTAAAAAATGCTTCGAATGATTTGTTAAACCAGATAAATAAGTAAATAAAGGCTCTTCAGGCTCACTTAAACAAGGCAATTTTATTTTTCCGTTTGCACAACACATACTATCAGATTCATCTTTAAATCTTAAAGCATGGCAATGTTTACATTCAACATCCATATTACCAATAGAAATACGACAATCATCATCATATATATCGCTATAAGTACAGTTAAATGCTTTCATGTCCAGAATTATTTTAGATTTTTTTTGTTGTGTATTATGAAGTTCTTTAAATTTTTTCAATTTTTTTGCCAAGAAAGATTTTCGTCCAATATTTTTTTTCCTTTTAGGCATAATAAGAATATTATTTGTATGCTACTGATAGTTTTGTTCAAATTAAATTCATTGATACGGTTAGTTTGTTGCTATTGAATTTTCGTAAACTTGTATGAGTTTTAATATAAGTTAATCTTATTGACAGCTTATACTTTTTAAAATCGATCTTTTTTTATTTTATATTGTATACATATCTGAAGTAGGCTGTATACTTGAAAAAAAATGCAAATTATTATTTTTTCTATGACATGAAACGTTTATCTGAACTTCCCAAATAAAATATCATATCTTCCAGTGAACCATAAAAAAAATATCACATCTCTTAATAGACCAGAAAAAAAAAACAAATTATATATTATCAAATTGATAAAACCCTGAGGATAATGAGAAAATCAGTTTTCACCTCCTGGTAATCACAAATCTTATTCATGGTTATATTTTTTGTCATCTACATGATCATACAACAGCGCTCGTTCTCAACTCCTGGTGACTCGTATTGACACCTTCAAAATCGTGCAAGAATCACCTACTTCACTTACTAGTTATATAATATACCATTAATATATTTTAATATACATATATATTGTAACCGATTTTCTGACCTGCGCGGCGAGAACTACCAGCCAAGGTTAACGACGAGGATTTCTCACCATCCTCCTCAAAATCACCGGGGGGAGCCAATCACCAGGAAGCCAACAGCCGTAGGAGTAACGAGAACAAAATACAAGAACCTAACTCAGTCTTAGAAATGGTAGAGGGGCGCGGTCCACCTGATCGGACTATGAAATACGTAACCAAACCTGAGGGAACTATCGTGAACCAAGTATAGCGTGTTACATACGCCTATATTACATTGCGACTATACTATGGCAAAATACTGACGTCACAAGTATCATAAGTGTAGGAGCAAATATTCTACATATGAAATGAGTATTTTGTATAGGGAACCATACAGCGATCCATCCGTGACCAGGTCTTACACATACGTTGCCATTGCAATAATAATATATCTCAATATTATTATCATTGTTATTATTTACAGCGATCCATTCGTGAACTCACACATACACATTTATGTGTGATGATGGTCTAACCATCACATACACATCATGTAGCGAGAATATAATAATTATTATTATTATAATAAGAGAACCATATAGCGTGATTAGTATTAGTCTGCCATTGGAAATTCGGACAGCGTTTCACCAGGACTTAACTTCTGATACCTAGAGAACCTTTACGAGAGATCCAAACGATGTCGAGAGAACCAGTAGTGAACCAAGAGAGCCAGTCAAGAGAAGGTAGTGATCAGTTCGAGAGCCAGACAAGTTGTCTGACGACGACGTTCAGTGCTCAGCTGCTGTGAGCTTTAACCCCACTCAGGTAGCACTCTCCTACCTATCGCCCTCGGACATGCGCAGCACGCTTTCCTAGCCCGCAGTTCGATAGGTTTACGATCGGGCTTCGTACCCAGCCTTCGGTGAGTTCGTCTCTTCGACGGAGGAGTGGAAGCCATTGCCAAGAGGTTTACGTACCAAGTCACGTTACAAACATCGAATAGGCGCCCCACTCGACGTCATGTATAACTGACCTGGCCCTCCACAGAGCCTCTAGCACAATGTTCTTTTAATTATTAATAACTAACTCTTATTAGCCACTAACAATACGGGCATTAACAAATAAATAATAAGAACCCATTACTCTGTAACAAGCCCTTTTAATAATTATTTATTTCGAGAACCCACGAAATAATAAATTTCGTTACAATACTTACTTTGCCGTAAGCCATTGTTTCAAATGTAAAACATTTTTCTTAGCACATTGTGCGTTGATGATATTATTTATATATTTATGTTTTTTTACAGGGAAACATTTTCGAATTTTTCAAAGCTGGACAACTCATATCATATAGGTCAATGACTGGTTTGGAATAATTGATTATTTTTTCTATCCATATTTTCTTCTCATATCCCTACATATATGTATTCTGCTGAATCCAAGATTTGATTTAATTTCTGATGTATTTTTTTGTATGGTACATTACCATCTTGCCAAATTAGACGATGGAAGTTTCGTGTTAACCAATTGTTTTAAATTGTAATGGTATACTGAACCATGGTTTAGGTGGACTTATGAAAACATGATGAATGATTATATTTTTTTCAGAGAAACACTTGCGAACTCTAACTACAAGCTCACTAGGTAGTTGGAAACCTTGAATGTCAACCATCACTGCCATTTTTTCGATGTAACTGACACAAGAAACTACGAAAGACTAATTTTTTAAATGGAAAATTTCCATTCTTATAGAACTCACCCCTCCAATTTCTAGAATATTCCAGAACTCTCGATGACGTCATTAAGAAGTTCCGAGAAGTCCCCTCGTTCCCGCATTGAATGTTCAAGAATTTATGATGTCATCGTCTAACGTTAGACTTTTATAAGAAATTGTCAAAAAAACATGTAGTCTCGGATATCGGAATATTCCCTTTTAACACACAATATAGTAAAAAGTAACAAGTCTACACGGAAAAAAATTTTTGGCTGCAGCCACGAGGCATTGGATAGTTAAAAAAGGATAGTTAATACAAGAAAATAGATAGTTGATTCAATAATCAGGCCCGCTATATTAAAAAGACAATCGGTTAGTTATTCCAGCCGGCTGGATAGCTAGCGTGGCTAACCAGCTCGTCAGGTTCGACATAATCTCAATGTCAACAGATGTTGTGTTCATAACCTCTCTTTATTAACTGATGTACCAAATTATTATTAGCAATGACTAAAATAATCCATATAGTTATCAAAAATTTAGCATAAGATTTTCTATTCAAGTTGACGTTTATTTGGTGCATCAAATTTAGTATAAATTTAATCAGATAATAATTTTAAAAAATTAGTAAATGTATATTTATATATTGTTTTTACTTTGTATGTGTATATACTTATAGTTATGCATATACGCAATCTAAATAGCTACTACAGCGATATCAGCGATATCAGCTTGTCAGGCTTTGGATAGCTACTACAGCTATCCAAAGTATAGCTAATGTAACGAGTAGGTGCGCTGTTTTCACAAGAATAATAACCTGTCAAAGGTTAGTTAGCCGTGGATAGGAGGGACAGCTATCTAGCTCGTTGCTGAAACTAAAAATTTTTTACAGTGTATGCCCTGGTAGAAATATTTCTCGGCCGTTACTCCGGCTTTTTCCGGCTTTCTCCGGCATTACTCCGTTTTTGGCCCATTTCCGGAGAAACTACTCCGGCATGAGGTTGGTGGCGGAGAAATTACTCCGGCATGAAATTGATGGCGGAGAAATTATTCTGGCATGAGGTTGATGGCTGAGAAATTACTCCGGCATGAGATTGGTGGTGGGAAAATTACTCCGGCATGAGATCGATGGTGGGGAAATTACTCCTGCATGAGATTGATGGTGGATAAATTTTTCCGGCATGGGATTGATGGCGGAGAAAATTTTACAATTGTTATTAATAAATACTATTTTTGAGCAGACAAACTAGAAGTATTTTTCATCGGTTGAACATTTTTATAATATGACAATCTATTCTTTCGTGTTCTTTTGGTTCATGGAGAACCACATACAACCTCGCACATACACATGCTTTATAAAAAAAAAAAAATTGTCAAGTTCGCTCGCACATTTATAATCTAATCCTCGCCGAGTCGCCGGACGGCTGCCAGAAATACCACCTCTACTGCTCACTATCGCTACTCATATACATGTGTGCGCCACTGTAGCATAGCAGTGGAAGCAACGTAGATTGTTTTTATTCATTATCTTGTTAAAAGAAAAAAGTTGTAGTGTTGTAGTGTTGTATATAAGGCAATGGAAAATCATATCAATAAACGAATAAAATAATAAAAAAAGCCATATTGTGCCCAGGGCTAATATTAAAATACACTCAGAATAAATGAATTCTGCTTAGATAAATTTGTGGTTCAGCAAAATGGCAGCAGCCGACTCACCAACGGACGACAGTCTTTATCCAATTGCAGTTCTGATCGATGACTTATAAAATGAAAATTTACAAGTAAGTACAATAATTATTATTTTTCAAATATTACCAAAGTTTTTTATGTTTGAAAAAAAAAAAATAACTCGATCTTAGTCAGCAAGTGTTTGTAACAATGAGGTTATAACTGGAGCGGTTTTTTTTTATATTAATTTCATCATATCAGTTGACTTAAAATTTGTTTAAAATGTAAATATGATGAACATTTTATTTTATTACAATTAATGAATATATTTTTATTTTATAGCTGCGATTAAATTCAATCAAAAAACTTTCAACGATTGCCTTGGCACTTTGTGCTGAACATACTCGTTGTGAGTTGATACATTTTGTTCCATTGGTACAACGTTTGGCATCTGGTGATTGGTTTACGTCAAGAACATCGACATGTGGTTTAATAAGTGTATCTTATCCACGTATAAGTACAGCAACAATAGCTGAATTAAGAAATCATTTTTGTAAATTATGTCAAGATGATACACTAATGGGGCAACGTTCAGCATCATCAGAATTGGGAGAGTTTGCGAAAGTTGTTGAAATTGAGTATTTAAAATCTGATTCAATTCTAATGTTTGTTATACTCGCACGAGATGAACAAGTTTCTGTTCGTTTATTAGCTGTTGATGCATGTGTTAGTATATTGCAACATAATTACAACGAGAAGATGTTGAACAACGTGTTATGCCAAAATTACGTCAATATGCTGCTGATTTATCATGGAGGGTACGTTATATGATTGATGATAAGTTTATAGATCTTGGAAAAGCAGTTAATTATAAACGTACCACATTCCGAAAATATAATTTTAGTTTTTCTGAGTCATTAAATGTGATGGTTAGTTCAAATGAATATATTTGATAAAATTGATAAACATATAACATTTCTACATTGTTTTTTAGTAATCTCATGCCGAATTAATTACTCCGGCATTAATGTTATGTTATGTAATGTTATTATGTAATGTTATGTAATTACTCCGTCATCAATATCATGGCAGAGTAATTTTTCCGCCGTCAATCTCATGCTAGAATAATTTTGTCGGCATGAAGTTAATGTCGGAAAAATGAATCCACCACTAGTTTTATGCCGAATTTTTTTCTCCTTCACTGATCCAATGCCGAAATAATTTCTCCTTCACTGATCCCATGCCGGAATAATTTCTCCGGCACGAATCCTATGCCGGGATAGTTCCTCCACCATCAATCCCATGCCGGAACAATTTCTCCGCCATCAATTTCATGCCGGAGTAATTTTTCCGCCATCAACCTCATGCCGGAGTAATTTCTCCGGAAATGGGCCAAAAACGGAGTAATGCCGGAGTAATATTTCCACCAGGGTGGTTTTTCGTATCATTAGTAGAGTGAAGACTATCTATTGAACAAGTAAAGTCTACGAAAACCACAATAAAAACGGGTTTTTCCTCAGCAGATAAGTTTTTACTATGTTACTATAATAAAATTCAAAGTTCACATAGTAAAAAAAATTATAAAAAATTAATGTTGAATGATATTTCCGAAAACGTCCCTCGATACTATAGTAACATAGTAAAACTAATTAATTTTTTACACTGTATGGAGAAGCATTGAATCACATGATATTATGTATAATATTATAATATTATACATGATAAGACTCCAATCTACAGTTGCATACAACTATATATAGTTGAATATGATTATACGCTATTGTATTTAATGATAGTTAAGGATAATATCTGTTCATATGTAATGGCATAGAATCTTATGTAGTTCTATGTAACAATATACATACACTGTCCCATTTTAATCTATCAATGGTTTTTCTCGAAAAATATGGCTTGAATCTGAAAATGAATCTGAAAAGCTGTAGGGTTTGGAGGAGGTCATAGAAAAAAAAATAAATTCCAAAAACTTAAAATGGTGGAGTTTCAGGTATGAATATAGTTTTTTTAGATAAGTAGTGTATTTTTTTTTTGTACCAAAATGTTTCTTATATCAAAACTAACACTTTTTATTGAGAAAATTTTTCAATACTTTTTTTTCGGCCCGATTTTATCCGTTGATGGATTTTCCTAAAAAAAACGGCTTTAATTAAAAAATGATATTTAAAAAAATAGTAGCGTTTAGAAAGACGAACACAAAAAGGAAAAAAACTTTCTTCTAAAAAATCCAAATCGTGCAGTTTGAAGTATGAGCATCGTTTTTCTTGAAGTTAGGTGTAATTTTTTTTTACTATAAAATTGTTCACATCAAGATTAAGCTTGTATGTATAAGTCCCATCAGTGGACGAAGTTTTGGCCCGAGAGAAAGCGCATCTACACACGGTTATAAAAAATAATTTCAGTGCCCCTCTGTCCAAACTATACTGGCAGGTTCTTGGTAGCATGTGTGTATGTAGTCTATTTTGATAGCCAAGAAACATAAGACAGCGCGACAAATAAAAGAACGAGAATGACCGTCAATGATAGAAAATTTTGATTCTAGTAATTGAATATCTTCTATAATCCGAGGTAGAAAATGATCATTGAGGGCTTAAAAATTCCGTACTGTAAAGAAGTAAAAACTGCTAGTAAATTGAGGAAATCGTATAAAAACTTTTTGAGCTACATAAGAAAATATGTGTTCAGTCTCTATACCTACGTGTTAAAGTTGTCAACTTTGACATTAATTATCTAAAAAAAACCGAGGTACAAAATTCTGAAAAAAATAATCAAAATAGATAATTATTCTGGCTGTTATATTGGACAAAAAATTTAAAAATCATATAGTTAGAAAATCTATTTACATAGAACATACAACCTTTACAATTTTACTAAGTAAAATTTTCCGGAAAAATCAATTTTTTTTTCGAAACGTTGGTCATGCTTCTAACTCCGCCATTTTTGAATTTTTTGAATTTTTTTTATTTGTAGGATTCTGTCTGAAACCCGCTTTTTTTCTAAGAATTATTTTTTAATTGGAAACATATTTTTCGAGAAAAATCCATGAACAGATAAAATCAGGCCGCAAAAAAATTGATTTTATCTAAACATATTTCAAATCAAAAGTGTTAGTTTTAATGTCAACAATTTTATGGTAAAAAAAAAAAAAAAATATAGTATCCATTTAAAAAAACTATGTTTATACGTGTAACTCCGCTATTTTGAATTTTTTAGATTTTTTTTTTTTTTTTCTATGTCCCCTTCCAAATTTTACAACTTTTACTTGAATCATTTTACAATTCAAGCCATATATTTCAAGAAAAATCTATTGTCAGAATTAAATGGGACAGTCTGTATAATAATCCTTGAGCATAAAATGACGTCATATCGTGTCCATATATAATCGCATATATAGTTATATACAGTTACTTATAATTATATGCGATTGCATATAATCATGCCAGAAGATGATATAATTATAATAATATTTGATTATACACAGTTGTATACACCTGTTTAGAATCAAATTTTATGATATACAACTGTATCTTATTCTATATAACTCTACTTATGTTTTTTTTTGCCAGGTAGCATATACGCGTATTCCCGGGTAGGAATTGCCAAGACTCACAGCACGGCCAAGTCTTGTCCCAATAATGGCAGCCAATCGTGCGCCATCCATGGGCCACGGCTTGGCTGACTCATGGCTGGTTATTTGCTTACCAAGGCTTGTATTCCAATGCTTGGCCGACCATTGGTTAAAGAAGAGGTGGCCAGCTCTTATCAAGCCATTTATCGGCCAAGTCTTGGTTCATTATTGGGCGACCAAGACTGAAAACAAATGATTGAGCCAATGCTTGGCTCGTTAAGGGCTGGCCAGACATTGATCAACCATTCATCGGCCAAGTCTTGGTTAATTATTGGGCGGCCAAGACTGGGAATATACAATTAAGCCAAGAGTTGGCACATTAAAGATTGGTGAACTTGACTTGCCATTTGTCGGCCGAGTGTCGATTGTTCTTTGGGTCACCAAAATTGATTATTTTTTATTCTTTCGACATATGTGAATATATATTAAGAGCCGCTGTTATGTATTTAATATTGAAAATTTTTTATTCAATTATATACTGTATAACAGCTACTCATTTTTTTCTTACATAACGAAAATTTCAAGAAAAAAAATTTTTTTTTTATAAATTATTAAAATATATTCCGGGGTTAATGAAACAAATAAAATTTATATATCGGCCGAGTGTCGGTTGATTCTTGGATTGCCATGATTATAATGTAAATTCAAGTAGAACAAATTTTCCTCATCTCTAATTATTGCTGCTATGGTTAAGTAAGTAAGGCTCTGGAGTTTTAACTAGAAGGTACCGTGTTCAAGTCCTGGTGATGTCAAATATTTATAGTGCAGTTTTTTCAGTCAAATAAATTATTAATTATATAAATAAAAAAATTAAATTGTTTAAACAATTAAAAAAATTTTTTTTTTTATAAAATTATTAAATTTTTGGAAGTCTTGGCCGAGTATTGGCAACCAATGCTTGGCCGAGTATTGGTAGCCAAGCTTAAATTGGTGTCAATCCCTAAGCCTGGTGCAAGCACTGACCAAGAGTGGTAGCAAAGACTTGGCAACATTTTGCCAGGCTTGGCCCAATGCTTGGCCATGTTGTTTTCTCCTTCACGGGTTATAATACACCACCACCGCGAAATAATTAGCTATTCGACTCGGAGGTAAATCATAGTGTCACTAAAATTTTTATTAACAACCGCTCGACCTATTGATCGAAAAGATAATAAATACAGGAGAAAAACTCAATATCACGACATATTTATAACAGGACGCCGATATAAAGCCGCCAATTTGACTGTTATGGCTCGTTCTGATTTAATTTTTTTTCACTTCAAAAAAACTTCATATATTGAAACAACAATAAATAAAAATTTTTTCCAATGATCCTTGTTTAGTTTCTATTTATGATGATCATTTCATTCATTTGTTGTAGAAAGCCCTTATGTAAATGAGCAGAACGAATGAATATATAGTTATTAATACCGTTTAAAATAACAACATCACCATCAGTTGTCAAAATATTACTTACATTTTTTTGATTTGTTTATGATTGTTTTTATTATCATCACTGCCAGAAGTAAAAACTACCAGAAGCATTACTAATCATTTTCTTATATTTCTTATTTAATTATTTACTTGTTGGAATTGTATTATTAATGATTCTTTTTTCCGGATCATATGATATTCTTGATGTGTCAGTGATCATGATTATGAATTATTCATATTTTAAGTGACACCTTATATATAAAGTACTTCATAATAATAGAAAATTAAAAGTTACTTTTTAAAAAATGTAGTGATTGATTAACATTTCCATTCTTTTTATATGTTATTATACTTTTGAATGTAAAAACTATGAATGATTCTGTTATTTCAACATTCTTGCGACTATCAATGAAATGGTACACAACGACATAGTATAAATACAACATAGTACGTAGGCAGTAAGAGTTCCGTATCGTTTAGAGCTGGCAAGCAGGAGAATCTTGTTGAAGATGTGATCATTATATTCCTGCGAGTTGAGGTGGGAGAGACTAGGGTGTGTTATCGAGGTCATTACTTTTTCATGACCAAAAAGAGTGATCTTTCTTTCCATACCTCAAAAATTATAATCTGCTTGATGTATATTATGTATGATGTCATTCCTGCATGGCATGTTAAAATCTTAATTCTATCATCCTCCATATATTATGCTTAGTTTGCCTTGGCAAACCTACCTGGCGTTCGAAAATATGTTCTTCTTTACAATTTTATTCATTTTGTAACGTAATACCATGTACTTATCAGACTTATATTGAAGTAAGTACTATGATGGCTTAGCTTCCAAGTCTATGTATTGACATAGTTTTATGAAAGTCTGAAAGGTGGGAATACTCCTTTCACTTTATTTGTCAATTTTATTGAATTCTTTTTCGTTGTTAAAGATCGTTCAAAAAAAAAAAAACGTGTATATAAGGGTTCTGTTTCCGGTTGCCCACTTATCACTGTCTCATAAAGTCGTGAAATGATTTGATATATTGCTCGTTTATTGCATTTTTAGTGAACAGAATAAGCTTATATCGAAAAAAAACATGATAATACATTCTTGCAAAAATACTGTTTTTCATGTGTTTATACGAGTCTTTTATGTTCCAATCGGCCAATATTACAGATATTAAAAATCTTTTCTTATTAAAGTATAATTACGATATTCTATGAAAAATTGTGTTTTAACTAATTTAAAGATGTAAAAAATGAAAACAAAATTCTTTGGAAATGAAGGATTTTACGTTCAAAAAAGACTTAGTAACGTTTGTTGGGGCGAGCAGCCCGCGTTACTCGTTAAAAATTAGAAATTTTCAAGACTGCAGCTAGGGCCATGATCATTTTGAATTTAATTGCTCAAATATGATTGATTTTATTTAATATGATTGAATTTTATTGTCTGCTTATAGCGGGGAAAGTCTAAGAAAGTCTTTATTTCAAGTTATTTTTGGCACCATTTTTAGCGTTTTTTCGGACCACCATATATCCCAGGTAGATATCTCAGTCGATTTTCGACAGTCAACGTCTACCGGAGGTCGAAAATCAAGCTCGGATCGACATTGAAACACTGCACAATGTAGAAATGAAACGTATGTAAATTTTTTGAAATATTTTTTTTTTTTCACAAAAGACAATGTAAAATTAAAATGTATTTTGATGAGTTTTTTTAAGGGTGACCATGTAATAATAGAGTTTAATTTTGAGTTTTCTCTACTGATTCTGAATGAACAGAAAAAAACAATGGTTTATATATATATATATATTTTATTTTGTTGACAACTGTCCCGACTGGAATTCGAATCTACGAGTCTAAATAACCCTAATAAACGTATATTCTGAAACTGAGTGCGTTATCCCCTAAGCTATCGCGCGTAATTGTAAAAGGTGCAGAATTGAATCATATTATATTTAATTTTAATCATTAAATCAATGAAAAGCCCAGGGAACAGCAGCAGCTGATGAAAAGATGTAGCTAAGGGAGTATTGTTGCGAAAAAAATTATGATTCAAGCAACATTAATTCCTTAAAGTATAATTTTCTAGCAACATTGATTCCTTAGCCACTCTTTTTCTTGTCTACTGCTTTCTTTTGGAATATTCAATTTTTTTATAATAAAATTACATGTTTTTTTTTTATTAAATGAATTAAAATCACACGGACAAGCAATAGCTAAAGAAAAGATAGAGCTAAGGAATTAATGTTGCAAAAACTTATGATTCGAGCAACATTAATTTCTTAAAAAATAATTTTTTGGCAACATTGATTCCTTACCAACATGTTTTCCTGAGCTATTGCTTCTCCTTGGACAATTTAATTTTTAAAATTAAAATCACATGTATTTTGATCATTAAATAAATGAAAAGTCCAGGGACAAGAAGTAGCTAAGGAAAAGATGTAGCTCACGAATTGAAGTTGCCAAAAAAATTATGTTTTAGGAAACATTCATTCCTAAAAAAATCACTTTTTGACAACATTAATTTCTTAGCCACATTGTTTCCTTAGCTACTGCTTTTCTTTTGACAATTTATTTTTTCAAAATAAAATTTCAGGTTTTTTTTTCATTAAATGAATAAAAATCTCACGGACAAGCAGTAGCTAAGAAAAAGATAGAGCTAAAGAATTAATGTTGCGAAAACTTATGATTCAAGCAACATTAATTTCTTGAAAAATAATTTTTTGGCAACATTATTTCTTTACCTACATGTTTCCTTTAGCTAATGCTTTTCCTCCGCCAATTAATTTTTTTAGAATAAAATTTTATGTTTTTAGGGAATTTTAATTTCCTATTGTTTTCGCTTTTCATCTGGACCCCCCTCCCCTCCCCCAACCATGGTAGATCCCGCAAAAGTCTCTTAATTAATCTAAACACGATGAAATGGGAAAATATCGGGAAAACATCAGTAAACATAAAGGAAAACATAGAAAAATATAGCAAAATATCATGAAAAAATCACTGAATATAACGAAAAATATGATAAATATGGAAAAATATGAAAGAAAAAAACCACTAAATATATAAAAAAAAATATGATTTCAATTATGTTACCCCCTCTTAATATGCGAATGGGAATTTAAGAGAAATTATCAAGTAAATCACAAAAAAAAAAATAAAAATGAAATAACAAGTTTAAAAAAAAACAGAAGAAAATAATACAATATATGTGACCTAAGATATAATAATGTGGAGAATAATCAGAATCCACTTCAGTCAAATTAAAAACAACATATAATAACCAAAAATTAATGACATAAAAATAAAAACAAAATTAATGCAACAACATCACATCATCAATAGAAAAAAAAAAAACATCTATCATTTTTAACCAATTTGAGAACAGATACAACGAAATTTTTGAAATCATAACCCAATAAAATCGAAATGGGTAAAAGAAAACAAGAAGGGAACAATCCAAAAATGAAGAAAAAAAAATAAAACTGAGTGATAAAAACACAACAAAAAATACATTGATGAATAAGAAAATTGAAAAAATAACAGATTTAAAATTAAACACAATATGGTAAGTCAAAAATTAGAAATGAATATAATTTACGAAAAAAATTAAATTAAAAATTCAATACAGTGATACAATTCGAGCACGAATTATAAATAAAAGTGAAATAAAGGAATGGAAAAACGAACGAGGAACTGGTAAAAAATTTACGATGGATATATGTGATGAGAGTGACAAAATAAGATGTATTTTTTTTCTTTGGAGAAGCTGCAAATGAAGATCATGGATTGATTGAGGTACCGTTATCAATAAAATGTATAAAACGAAAAGGAAAATTATTAACATATGATAAATTATTAAATATTCAAGTTGAACAAAATATATATGATCACTGAAGGATTAGTGAGAAAAGTTAATAAACAAAAGATAATAAACAAAGGCTAATATAAAACTCGAAGACGATGAGAAAAATGAAAATATAATAAAGATTAATTTCGAATTTAAAAAATACAAGAAATCATCTACGAAATAATTCATGTGCAGGTAAAATTATTTGAGCAAAAAAAAAAAAAATGTCAATGCTGATAATGTTATTATACTGATATCACCGCAGTCATAATAACAATAGATAAAGTAGAATTCATATATGCAATGACAGGACGGTTATTAAAAAAAAGAACAATAACATTAGCAGACGACAGTGATTATGAAGTAAAATAAAATTTGAATAAAAAAAATTTAATAAACCAAGTAAAGATACTAAATTTACTAAAGAAAATATGGAAGGAACAAACAAAATGATGGATAATTTTTAGTTGTAACAGTAATCATCGTAACAATAGAGAATAAAAAAAATTTGTAATCACGAATTTCGATAAAGAAATTAAAATTCCCCCCGCAGGGCAGGCACAGTTGCTTCAGCAACTGTTTCATTATTTTTTTTTTCTATTCAATGAATAAAAATCCCACGGACAAGCAGTAGCTAAGGAATTGATGTTGCAAAAACTTATGATTCAAGCAACATTATTTTCTTTAAAAATAATTTTTTGGCAACATTGATTCCTTACCCACATGTTTTCCTGAGCTACTGCTTCTCCTTGGACAATTTAATTTTTAAAAATAAAATCACATGTATTTTGATCATTAAATGAACAAAAAGCTCAGGGACAAGAAGTAGCTAAGGAAAAGATATAGCTAACGAATTGAAGTTGCCAAAAAATTTATGATTTAGGAAACATTCATTTCTAAAAAAATCACCTTTTGGCACCGTTAATTTCTTAGCCACATTTTTTCCTTTTATTTTTCAAAATAAAATTTCAGGTTTTTTTTTTTATTAAATGAATAAAAATCCCACGGACAAGCAGTAGCTGATGAAAAGATAGAGCTAAAGAATTAATGTTGAAAAAACTTATGATTCAAGCAACATTAATTTCTTAAAAAATAATATTTTGGCAACATTGATTCTTTACCTACATGTTTTCTTTAGCTACTGCTTTTCCTCCGCCAATTAATTTTTTTAGAATAAAATTTTATGTTTTTAGGGAATTTTAATTTCCTATTGTTTTCGCTTTTCATCTGGACCTACATGTTTTCTTTAGCTACTGCTTTTCTTTCGCCAATTTCATGTTTTTTTTTTTATTGAATGAATAAAAATCCCACGGACAAGCAATAGCTGAGGAAAAGATGGAACTCAAGAATTATTGTCGCAAAAACTCTTGATCCCAGCAACATTATTTTCTTAAAAAATAATTTTTTGGCAACACTGATTCCTTAGTCACATATTTTCCTGAGCTACTGCTTTGCCTTGGACAATTTAATTTTTTTAAAAATAAAATTACATGTATTTTAATCATCGAATAAATAAAAAGCCCAGGGACAAGGAGTAGCTAAGAAAAAAACGTAGCTTAGTAATCAATGTTGCTAAAGGAATTATGGATGAAGCAACATTATGATTCCTTGAAAAAATGAATTTTTAGCATTCTTTAGTTTAAATATTTGACCGCATACGAATCATACCGTGTGCGTAGTACATTCATACCACACACGGCTTGCTATCCAATGACGTACACCGCACATGGTATGATTCGTATGCGGTCAAATATTTAAACTAAAAAAATTTGTATTTGCAATAATCAGTAAACCGTATACAGTTCATATACCGCACACGGTTTAATTTCCAATGACGTACACCGTATACGATGCAATTTTTATGTGGTTAGTTATTTAAATTTTTAAAATTTGTATCTACAATTTTAGTAGACCGTGTACGGTCTGATTTTTAACCTAACAACAACAACCTCCATATTTTCAAAATAAACAAACGAGTACAGTACCCGTACGTACAAACATACCCATTTGACGTATTGGTACTATATCATTTGTTTTATTTACACCGGTATACTCACAAAATGAAAGTGCCCCGAAAATTGACCGAACTTTGCGGCCTTGCTAATGCCTTAAGATCATATGCTTCCATACGATTTAATTCAAGTCAAAATGCACGACCTGGTTCTACCAGATAACGATATATTTTATCCTCAATAAAACCATTTCTTTGACGAAATGTAAAGAATTTTGGGAATTGACGTTTTTGTAATGCAGTAAATGTAACACGTCTAATACCACGTGATATTAGCTCATCTTTATTTTGTGAACACTTTCTTTTATAAAGTGTCATTAATGTACGTATTTTTTTTCAACTGATATTGGTACACGGAAAGAAAAAAATATTAGGTTTTACTAAAAAAAAACACTGGATTTTACTATGTTTTATAGTACTGGTGGATGTTTTGGGAAATTTAGCAACATTTATCATGTAAACAGTGAGTTTTACTATGTTTAAGAATTTTCATGAGACATATTTTAATCATGATACTTAATCGTAAAAATCGCCATGTTTAAAATAAAAAGTACTATGTTGTATAGTCAAAAATATATTTGATTAAAAAATATTTTAAAAAATTATCAATTTTTTTCTGTTGTATTATTAACGCAAAAGCTTTTGTTTTGTTTTTTTTTTTTGAAGTGAAACTTCTTTACGGAGGGTAGCAAAAAAATTCGAGGCCCTGCTAGCGTTACGCGCTCGCGTATACTCTGGCGTTTACTCTCGCGTTTACTCTCTCGTATACTCTCTTGTAGACGTTCTCTCGTATACTTTCTGCTATACTCTCTGCTATACGCTCGGTCGCAAGCGGATAAAGAGAGGAGAATTACATAGAGAGAAGGGATGCCGGCAAGCATTATACATGCACTATATATAGCGTATAAACTTGGAGCGTCAGCTGCTATGTGTGTATGCGTGTGCGACTTTTTGTTTGTTTATTTATTTAAATATTATTAAACAGTTCAACTGAGTTTAATACTTAAATAATTGATTTTAAAAAAAAAATCATTTGAACGTATCAAGCAATAGTTATCTCGCGGGTTTAAAGAATCATTATTATGATAACAATAAAATTATTATAAATATATATAAATGATAATTATAACAACAATAATTTTGATAATATTACCAATTATTCACAATAGTATTGATATCAATAATAATATCTATAATAATAATATTTTGAATATCAATACTAATAATTATCAATATTTATATATGAATGTTATTGTCAATATAAAATATTATTATTCATATTATTAATATCACTGATATTATTATAAATCGATAATATTATTGTTATTATTACTAATATTATATTGATATTATTATTATAGATGATATTATTGAAATTATTATTTTATTTATACTATGGTTATATATGAATAATATTATTATAAATAATAATAACTCCAATAATATTATGATTAACAATAATATCAATATAATATTAGTAATAATATCGATAGTATCAATTATATCGTCGCATTAAAGAATGAAGGGCGTAAGTGCCAAAAACGTCAATTTTAAAGGAAAAAGGGCGTAAGTGCAAATTTATGAATTTTCGGGTTTTTCATCTAATTTTAATACTTAAAAAAAAGCGAAAATGGGCGTAACAACCTTTGATAAAGGATAAAGAGCGTATGTCCAAGGATTTACGCCTTTTTTCCCGTTATCAAAATAATTTTTGATAAAAGATGAAGGGCATATTTTCAATTTTATTTGAAATTCATTGAATGGCAGGATTTTTTGAATTATTGATTGTTTACTGATAATTATACATAATTTATTATCAATAAGAAAAACATAAAAATAATTACAAATCTTCATCTTTTATTAAAAATGATTTTGAGAATAGAAGAAAGGCGTAAGTCCCTGAACATACGCACTTTTTTTTTTCTTTAAGCCTTAAAATTGGATGCAAAGCCTGAAAATTTATAAATTCGCACTCACGCCCTTTTTCTTTTAGAAAAAAAAAAATTCCTAAAAATGGCACTTACGCCCTTTTTCCATTAATGTGACGATATAAATAATAAAATTTATAATAATAATATTCGAAATATAAATACTAATAATTATTATTAACTAATAATATTTATATTTGAATATTATTGTCAGTATTAATATTATTATTATTATTATTATTATTATTATTAATATTCAGCGTGACATTACTCTGAAAGAAGTTTCACTTCCCCCGCGCGTACTCGCAACACGCTAATTTTTTTCTCTTCCGCATTCTGACCGGGGATCGAACCGATGAAATATGTGTTGACGTGGTATCGGGTACGATTTAGACCGCTCAGCTACGGGACTTAACTGGAATTAACGTAAAATTCACTCTTTCGTTTGGTATTTCGTCTTTCTACATTTTTTACCATGTGAACATAGTAAAATTCGTTTCAAATATCATAATTAATATAAAACACACAATAAAAATTAAATCGGGAATCGTATTTTTTAAAATTGTCGAGTAGTATAAATAACATTGTTCGTATTTAGGTACCGAATGATTATTTTAACGAGCGTCAATTGTCAATTCTACTATGCTAACATAATAAACATTAATTTACACATAGCACTTTGTATCTACAGTTTATTAAAAAAAAAAGATTTCGTCAGTACTTTCGACTATGTCTTCAGTAAAAAAAGTCTTGTTCCATAGTTTGATTACAAATGATTTAATTTACTATGTGCCTTTATTAAAATATATAGTATAAATAATAAAAAATATAAAAAAAATATTATATCTTATCAAAAATCCGAAAACATCCACCGATACTACAGTAGCATAGTAAAACATAATATTCGTTTCTCTCCGTGTATACTACCAGATATTGTTGATATAATTTCTTGTAGCTCAAGAAGTGGTAAACTTAGATCACGTAATGAACCCATAAATTTTTTAATCAATTCACGTAATCTTGGCAAATGATATGGATCTGGTAGACAATAACCAGCTAATATATTTTTTTTTGTGATAAATAATTATTTTTAACTGAATCTATAATGTTCCAATTAAAATGATTTACATTACAAGAGAAGTATTGCTTGCCTGTATATTTGTCTGATGTTTGATAATATAATTTAATCCATCGTAGTCAAGGGAATAAACAATAGGAAAATACGAAAGATAACTATATAATCAAATTAATGAATTCATTATAATTATTTATCTTCATCGCGTTATTTTCGCCGGGAATCGAACCCGGGTCTTTTGCTTATCAGGCAAACGCCTTGATTTCTAGACCACAGGGCTTATTATTTTTTCTAAGTTCTATCAAGTTAACTCCGACGTCCTTCTATTCGTCAATTCATTTTTCGAAAAAAAAAAAAAAATATATAATTTAATTATACAGTCTTGCGGCTGATTAATTTTTAGAAAGATACAAGATAGTGAGGCCAACATCGACGTCCTTAGTTGGCAGACTTGCTGATATATAGATTATACATATATTATTCTATCAATGTGATTAATAAATAAATCACATAATGTGATCAAAAATATAAATGTAATTTTAAATTAGAAATAATTATATTTTTTGATCACATTATGTGACTTATTTATTGATCACATTGATTAGTGGTCTTCGATTCTTGAAAAAAGTATCGGAATCAGAGTATCGATACTTATTTTTTTAAGAATCGGAAAATCGATGCATCGGCCAAAAATAATTTTTTTTTTTTTTTTGAATGAATTATCATCTGATTATAATATTTTTATTTTTTTTAACTATATATTCATGAGAAAATTCAGAAAATTTAAAAAAAAAAAAAAATGATTTTATTTATTTATATAATTATTTATTGATTTGTTTATTGAATTGAAAAAAATTCCATTTCACGGTAGGTCATACGTTACTCGGTAGGTAAAGAAATCATCACTTTAGTGAAAAATGGTAAAAACACTATTTTTTTTTTCTAATATAATAGAACCATAGTTTGCAAACAAATAAAAATAGAAAAAAAAATCCAAAATAAAAAAAATTAACCAAGTGATTTCATATTTTTTCTTGGTTCAGTACACCCGATTTTTTTTTCCGATTCTTGAAAAAAAGTATCGAGAATCGATACATCGGCCCAAAAAATCGGCTTGTCGATACATCGGCAAAAATCGAAGACCACTAACATTGATAGAATAATCACATAATGTGATGAAAAAAAATATAAAAGTATTTTAAATTAAAATGTGATCAATAAATAAATCACATAATGTGATCAAAAATATAAATGTGATTTTAAATTAAAAATTATTATTTTGTCATGATTAGTGTGAGTGCTGTGTGTGTGAGTTTGCAGCTTCACATGCATCCAGTAAATTTATGATTTAGCTACATCTTGCGTTCGAATTTCGAATTAATTAAAAAAACAATTCAATCCATGTCGCGTAAACACACATGTGGATTCAGACGCCATAATGATAATAATTTTCAACGCTCGATTCTGATTGGTCAACTTGAAACGTTAATAACTCAGGCAAAAAGCGTCGTAGACCCAAAATTGAAAAACATTTACTATTTAAAATTTCACGTACAATCTCGTAGTATACCTACTGTTCGCGACTTACGATACGTCCTGAACTTTAATTTGCCTATAACAAATGCAAGCATAACTAATAAATTCAAATGAAATACTCATATTTATGCCGTACTAAATGTATATATCGTCGCATTAATGGAAGAAGAGCGTAAATGCCATTTTTAGGAATGTTTTTTTTATTAAAGAAAAAAGGGCGTAAGTGCAAATTTATTAATTTTTGGTTTTTTCATCTAATTTCGAGTCTCGTCTCGGTCTCGAAAAATGACCAAAACAACAGTTTCGTCTCGGTATCGTCTCGCCTGAAAAAATCAGAGTCTCGTCTCGGTCTCGTCTCGAGTAAAAAAAATCAGAGTCTCGTCTAGTCTCGGCTGTATGAATATAAAGTGAACAAAAGTAAACTTTTTTTTTTTATTATCAATACAACATTTTTAAATATATACATTCTTGTAATAGGTATATGCATATAAAATATTTTTTTTTATTTTTTACTTTTTTATAACGTATGAGTACTTTATTAGTTTTTTTTTTCAATTATTAATTAACAACGAATATTGCATTTATTTTAACTCAAAAAGTATGTATCGATTGTACTGAACAACAAACAAAAAAATATATAAAATGAATATAAATTAATAAAAAGACCTGGTAACGTTTGTTGGGGCGTGTGGCCCGCGTTACCCGTTGAAAATTAAAAATTTTCAATACTCCGGCTAGGGCCATGATTAGTTAAATTTTGCTGAAATATAATTTAATGCTTTATAACGTATGAGTACTTTATTAGTTTTTTTTTTCAATTATTAATTAACAACGAATATTGCATTTATTTTAACTCAAAAAGTATGTATCGATTGTACTGAACAACAAACAAAAAAATATATAAAATGAATATAAATTAATAAAAAGACCTGGTAACGTTTGTTGGGGCGTGTGGCCCGCGTTACCCGTTGAAAATTAAAAATTTTCAATACTCCGGCTAGGGCCATGATTATTTCAAATTATTGCTGAAATATAATTTAATGCATTAAAAAAAAATGCTTATTTATACTTTGATTTAACATATATAATGAAGATGTTCTTTATTTATTTCGTACGTCTAAACCAGAATATAATTTACCATTATTTTTTCAAATTAAGCTGGATTTCAATTTAATTTTTATTCATTCTATATATTTTTTTGTTTGTTTATGGTTATTATAAAGATGTATAAGAACTTGAAACTAAAAAAGGCACAACAAAAAAAAAAAAAAAAATTAAGAAAACCAAATTTGATATTATTGACGACACGACGAGACTCTCGCGAGAGTCTCGCGAGAAGTCTCGGACTAATGCTAGTATCGTCTCGGTCTCGTCTCGCCTGAAAAATTGTCAGTCTCGTCTCGGTCTCGTCTCGAGTTCGCGAGACGAGACGAGAAAGTGCCGAGACTGGTCTCGTCTCGTGTGCATCTCTAATCATAAGGTTTATCAAAATCTAAAATTACACATCATTTTATGACAATTCTGACTTTACTAAGTACAGTCATTAGAAATTTAAATTTAAATACATAAAACATTAGAAAGATTTTAAAGTTTTGCGAAAATTTCTTATTTCTCCGAATGAATTTTTGGAAATGCAAAAATTTTTGAAGAACTCAATTACTCCCAGATTTATTCAAATTGTGATAATTTTTTCGAAAAGCTAAGAAATTTTAAATAAAATATGATTTTTTTTTATATTTTCATTCACCGACAAAATACTAAAAAGATGAACCAACAAAAAAAAAATTTCCACACTGTAAAAAAAAAATAATTAGTTTTACTATAAAAAAAGAATTATTTTTACTATTTTTTCTGGTACTCGGGGACGTTTTCGAAAAAATAATAACATGTACTATGCACATAGTAAAATTTTTTATCCTAGTATAGTTTACAATGTTCCAATTGGAGAAGATACGATGTATCTTGTTAAGAAGTACTATGTTGCATAGTCAAGTCTAGCGTTCGTTAAATCTACTATGTTGCATGGTGAGATTTACGATGTTCAAAAGTACATTTCATTATATTCTATTTGTATTTTCGATAAAAAAAAAAACAGAATTATTTGTTTATTTAAAAAATAACTTTAAATTATTTATAATAATTATTATTATGCTTATACATGTTTCTCAATGGCTATTTCTTGACCTAACTCGGGATTCGAACCCGGGTTTCTGGATTTGAACTCCGATCGTTTACCCAAATTGCCATTCAGGTATAAAACAGTAGAAGAATCGAAAATGTCTATATATATTTATTCTCTTTTATTCCCTTCTTCGTTCATGCTAGCATAGTGAAACTAACTACAGACCTAATAACTTTTACCGTTTTGTATATAGTAACAACTACGAGTTGCATAGCACATTTTAAAGGTTTCCATAGTACGGTTCATTTTCCATATGTACCCTCACGCAGTTTTGATAAAATGGCATATACAATGACTGCCAAAATAATCGATGAAAAAATTAAAAAGAAAAAATACATAAGTGTATTTTATTGAGGATCATAGTCTGTCAAAATTTCAAAAAGTTCTGAGTATGGTTCGCCCAAACCGACGTCTGGAATTGGCGTTTCTGCTCATATATATGTATATAGAAATAAATTAGTAAAATTTGATTCAATATTATATGTTATTGAAAATTTTTTGAATGTAATAATGAAGACAGTTTATACTTTCCAAAGGAATAAATTTTATTATCACACGGAGAGAAAAAAATATTATGTTTTACTATGCTACTGTAGTACCGGTGGATGTTTTCGGATTTTTGATAAGATATAATATTTTTTTTATTATTTATTTTATATATTTTAATAAAGGCACATAGTAAATTAAATCATTTGTAATCAAACTATGGAACAAGATTTTTTTTACTGAAGACATAGTCGAAAGTACTGACGAAATCTTTTTTTTTAAATAAACTGTAGATACAAAGTGCTATGTGTAAATTAATGTTTATTATGTTAGCATAGTAGAATTGACAATTGACGCTCGTTAAAATAATCATTCGGTACCTAAATACGAACAATGTTATTTATACTACTCGACAATTTTAAAAAATACGATTCCCGATTTAATTTTTATTGTGTGTTTTATATTAATTACGATATTTGAAGCGAATTTTACTATGTTCACATGGTAAAAAATGCAGAAAGACGAAATATCAAACAAAAGAGTCAATTTTACATCAATTCCAGTTTAGTCCCGTAGCTGAGTGGTCTAAAGCGTTCCCGACACCACGTCAATACATACTTCGCCGGTTCAATCCTCGGTCAGAGTGTGAAAAAAAAAAAACAAAACAAAACAAAACAAAACAAAAGCTTCTGCGTTAATAATACAACAGAAAAAAAAATGACAAATTTTTAAAATATTTTTTTACCCAAATATATTTTTGACTATACAACATAGTACTTTTTATTTTAAACATGGCCATTTTTACGATTGAGTATTATGATACTTACTACGTCTGATTAAAATTCTCAAACATAGTAAAACTCACTGTTTACATGATAAATGTTACTAAATTTCCCAAAACATCCACCAGTACTATAAAACATAGTACAATCCAGCGTTTTTTTTTAGTAAAACCTAATATTTTTTTCTCTCCGTGCATAACCCCTCATGAATAATCATAATATATTACTATTAATAAAGATAAAAAACTTAACAAATGTAGCCAATAGTGTAGCCATTGTAGTAGTGTAGTCATTGTAGTTATGTATAAAGTGTAGTAGGTGTAGTACTTGTGTTTTTTGACTGCATTTTGTAGTCATGGTGTCACTCAATCTGGCGATAATCCACTCGGATAAATCAGTGATGTCTGGATGAACAGTATAATTGTGAGGTCACGTAATTTTACGTTCACAAATTTTTATCTACATTCAATCACAGATATCTTACAGAGTTCAATAAACGATTTAAAACTAGTTTCAAAAAAACAATAAATACATCAATTTTGACGCCTAGATTCCATTAATATATGCTTTAAACCAAATTGTTTCGAGACCGTCGACTTTCGCAAAAAAAATCATCTTCGTAGTGAAGAGAAACAACAAATCTAGTCCTTAGTCATATTGTTCTTTCAACAAATAAATTGTTTTTTTTTTGGCTCCATCTTTTTAAAGATGTTAAAACCTCTCGATAAACTTGAGAAAATAAAACGAGCCAGTGAGAGGGGATGCCAGCAGAAAAAAGAAGACACTGCTGCATCAATTTGAGATGCCATAGGACGTTAACCTCGATATTTTCATCTCTGTCCAAGACGCATGCATGTGGGTGCGCCGCAGTTCTGTTTTTCACTTCATGCATCTAGATGCATGGATGTATGTGTGTGTGCATTTGTATCGTATATATATATATTGATGTTTCGAAATTAACGGCAAAGAAGTGTTTGTATGTTTGAAGTTGATACAGGAGGTTGCATATATCCCGAGATGAAATTATTTAATACTTCAGTAGTATTTTTACTCATTTCTGATTTTTACTCATTCAATCTTAGTCTATAATCCAACATATTTTATCAGGCAGACATGTAAAGTACGAATACTATGATATGCTTTTGTTATATTCAAATATTTGGAAAAGGTTCTCGGCGATTTTTGTATTTTATAAGTTTTCTTATATCTTCACTCAAAAGATAAAAAAAGTGTCTGTCGACAAAAAGATGCCACTTAAAACAATTTTTATTAATTTATTGAATATTACTTATTTATTCAAATAAATCCATAGATGATTTATTTCATTAATTTATTGAATATTATTAATTTATTCAAATAAATCCATAGATGGAAGTTACTTTAAGCTTTTACATGACAAAAAATCTTCAAATCGAATATCCAAAAAATGTATAGTCAATGTTAAAAGCAATTAGAATTTTAAAGCACTAAAAACAAATAGAATGTTAAAGGATTCATTGAAGCTTTGATACTTAATTTTTTCAATAATTATGAATTTGGATGACCTGATTCGTAGATATGATACCTCATATATCGACGATAACTCGTGTTGCCGAAAGTGTTTGCATGAGACGAGTAATATATGCAACCAATAGATGCTTTTACAGAAAAAGGTGTGGCATCATACTCACCTTGAGATTTTATCTACCTATATATGTGTCTTCATAATATATATATGTCTATATAAATGCATATTCATATCATGATGTTGAAATAGTTTGTTCCATGTGTATCGTAGGATTTAATTTAATAAAAATTATGTACTTATCCCCCTGGTAGAAATTCCGTCTCATAAACATCTAAAAAATAGCTATTTTTACTAGATTCAAACTCATATGTAGATAGTTTGTACACAGTAAAAAATAGTTGGTAAAATTAACAAATTCAGTTTGTTAATTTAGGTCCACCAACAAAACGTTTGTTAATTTAACAAACATTTTATTTGTTAAATTAGGTCTACAAATAATTGTTTGTTAATTTTACAAATATTTGTTTGTAAAATAAAATTTACAAACAGCTGTTTGTTAATTTTACAAATTTTTGTTTGTAAAATGAAATTTACAAACAGCTGTTTGTTAATTTTACAAATTTTTGTTTGTAAAATGAAATTTACAAACAGCTGTTTGTTAATTTAACAAATACTTTTTGTTAAATTTTTTTTTGTTTGTTTAAGCAAAAAAAAAAAATGTATATTCATTTATATAATATTTTTTGATACGTAAATTTTATTATTTTTCATATAACTAAACAATGAAATAATTCACTCTGTACATACACGGAAAAAAATTTTTAGCTGCAGCAACGAGCTGGATAGCTGTCTCTCCTATCCACGGCTAACTAACCTTTGGATAGTTAGCAGAGGATTGTTATTTTGGCAATCCACATTTGACAGTTTACTATTCTTGTGAAAACAGCGTGCCTACTCGTTACATTAGCTACACTTTGGATAGCTGTGGTAGCTATCCAAAGCCTGACAAGCTGGTATCGCTGTAGTAGCTATTTAGGATTGCGTATATGCATAACTATAAGTATATAGACATACGAAGTACAAACAATATATTAATGTACATTTACTCATTTTTAAAATTATTATCTAATTAATTTTATACTAAATTTGATGCACCAAATAAACGCCAACTTGAATACAAAATCTTATGCTAAATTTTTAATAACTATATGGATTATTTTAGTCATTGTTAATAATAATTTGGTGGATCTGTCAAAAAAGAGAGGTTATGAACACAACAGCTGTTGACATTGAGATTATGTCGAACCTGACGAGTTGGTTAGCCACGCTAGCTATCCAGTCGGCTGGAATGACTAACCGATTGTCTTTTTAATATATCGGGCTTGATTATTAAATCAACTATCCTTTTTTAACTATCCAAACGCCTTGTGACTGCAGCTAAAAATTTTTTTCCGTGTATGAATATTATTTTATCAATTACAAAATTTACAAAAAATAATCTGTTACAATAACTAATTGCGTTTTTATTTAAATCTATTGGACATGGATGGTTAGATCTATTATGTAAGCCATAATCAAAAGTTGATATTTTATTATTTAAATTTGACAGATCGACAATACCTATCTTGATCAAATATTTAAGTACATATTTTATATCTCGGTGACAAATACCCTCTAAAAAGTCATGGAATATATCAACAATTGAACTATCAACAAAATCATAAAATTTCAACTCTACCCAAAGATTTTTTTTTTTTTTATACTATAAAAATTAAATGTATCATTAATAATGATACATTTAATTTTTATAATTCATTATTATAATATTCTAACTGATGATATAATGAGATAAATTCTGATTTAGTTCGCAACAGACTTTCATTTAATGAAACACTTTTTCTAGCTTCTTTTGTAGTTATTTTACAAATTCTACAAGAATACGTGGCTACGAAAGATTCATTCATACCGTTTTCGAGTTATAATAACTTATATATTTCGATATATTAAGTTTTTTTGTTTAATATTAATAAAGGCAATCGATAAAACTCGCCAAGCTAAAAAAAAAGCCCAATAAAAATTTTTATATCTCGAATAGTTATCAAATTATCGATATTTTTTTTTAAATGTATACAATTTTTTTTTCTCAAAAAAAAAAGTCGAAATTTTTGTTTTTTTTTTTCAAAAAAACTGCTAATTATTGATTGTCGCGTATTGTTAAGCACGAATATATATTTTTTTTTCGAAAATAATGAATATATCCAAGTTTTTTTTACTTGGTCGCTAGGTTTTTTACTTAGCTATATTTTTTACTTAGCTATTTTTTTTACTTAGCTATATTTTTTACTTAGCTATATTTATAGCCAAACACACAATATCTACATAATTTTACTTAGCTATATTTTTCCTTAGCTATATTTTTTACTTAGCTATATTTGTTACTTAGCTATATTTTTTGCTTAGCTACATCTTTTCCTTAGCTACATCTTTTCCTTAGCTATATTTTTTGCTTAGCTATTTTTTTTACTTAGCTATATTTTTTACTTAGCTATATTTATAGCCAAACACACAATACCTACATAATTTTACCAGCTATATCTTTTACTTAGCTATATTTTTTACTTAGCTATTTTTTACTTAGCTATATATTTATAGCCAATCTACATAATTTTACCAGCTATATTTTCAACTTAGCTATATTTTTAACTTAGCTATATTTTTTACTTAGCTATATTTTTTACTTAGCTTTATTTTTTTACTTAGCTCTATTATATTATCAATTATGAAAAAAATTATCATTAACATTAGAAAGATATCGATAATTCGAAAACTATTCGCGCGATCAAAAAATTGTATTCGATTTTTCTTCTCCTTGATGAGTTTAATCGACTTTTATTATTAAATGAATAAATAAAAAAAAATCGATATATCGAAATTTTAAAAAATATTATAACTTGAAAACTATTCGAGATATTGAAATTTTTTTAAAAACATTTTCTTCTCCCCGACGATCTCTATTGATTGCCATTATTAAATTTGAGAATAATTCGTTATTTCAATAACTATACGACATATAACCGATAAATAGCCGTTTTTTTCATATTTCAACTTCATTTTTAACCACTTTGCGCGCTTTGCGCATTCGTAGGAATTTTTCGTAGAAACACGCCGAAGATGTTTACACATAATAAACCCGCGAGTCTAGATGGCTCACAAAATTTTTTTTTTTTTAATTTCGGTTTTTTTGATAATGTCAACAAATAATCAATTTTTAGTGTTCCGTAGGACACTTATGTTTTCACTTTTCGTGTGACTTTTTGTTATTTCGCGATAAAAATAAAAGTTATGAATCGAATTGGCTTCTACGAAGCCCACTAGGTTCCATTTTTTTTCCCAAAAGCAATCATCATATTCATTTTCAATTTTTGGCCCTTATCAGTTGTGATAGTGCCATTTTTCTACAGGGCCCAATTTCAAATATTGACGGATCGGATCCGGCAATGATTCAATCGACGACGCTTCATCTGTAGACTCTACGATATTTTTTTGAAATTTTTTGGTAGTTTATTTTTTTTTTTATTAAACAAAATGTAGTGTCAGAATTTGTTCTTGCAAGATATTTTTTGAACCGCTGAACTGAATTAGTTGATGTTAAATGAAATTTATGTTTTTTTTTTTCCAAAAGCAATTATCATATTTATTTTCAATTTTTAGGCCTTATCAGATGTGATAGTGCCATTTTTCGATAGGGCCCAATTTTAAATATTGTCAGATCGATTCCGGCAATGTTTCAATCGATGACGCTTCATCTGTAGACTCTACGATATTTTTTTGAAATTTTTTGGTCGTTTATTTTTTTTTTTTATTAAACAAAATGTAGTGTCAGAATTTGTTTTTGCAAGATATTTTTTGAACCGCCGAACCGAATTAGTTGATGTTAAATAAAATTTATGTTTTTTTTTTTTTCCAAAAGCAATTATCATATTTATTTTCAATTTTTGGGCCTTATTAGATTTAATATTTCCATTTTTCGATAGGGCCCAATTTTAAATATTGTCAGATCGATTCCGGCAATGTTTCAATCGATGACGCTTCATCTGTAGACTTTCCGTTATTTTTTTGAAATTTTTCGGTCGTTTATTTTTTTTTTTATTAAACAACAGAAATAAACAACATTAGAAAATAAAACAAAACAAAAAAAATAGTCATTCATTTTACAATAAAATGAAAAAACAAATCAAACAACAAGAAAAAAAATAAAAAATACTACGGAACACTTAGGGTGCACCTTGGGGGACTTGACTATATTTTTTTTTAGTTAATAATTTCAATAAAATAAAAAAGCAAAAAAATCTTACATATATCTAACAAATTGACTATTTTCTGTCTAAGTTTAGATGTCAAGCTATGACTACTTCAACGTATAAAATTACATAATATATCAATTAAAACATCATTTAGATCAGTAATCTCAATATCTTGCTCCTCAGGTAATGCAAATATTTCATATACTTTAAAATTGAAAAAAATATTTATGAATCAAACAAATTCTTAAGTAAATTAAACAAAATAAATAAGTAATAAACCTTTGTGAATGATATCAGCATATGTAAAATGCTCTGATAGCTGTACCCATTTATTTTCATTTTTATACTGAACAATAATAAAAACACATTCGAGAATTGACATTGATCAGGAAATTCTTCTAATCCATTCATATTCTCACAATATTACCTGATATTTAACAATTATTTAATTATCAAGTAAGTAGCTTCGAAAATATTGTCAACAAGCATATTGTTATTAAGTTGTTATTAAGAATTAATTAAAAATATAAAATAACATTTATAAATAATCTTGAAGGGATTTATAAATCACTTTAAATTAACTTACTTGATGAAGTCATTGAAAACACAAATTATTGATTTATTAATTATTATAATTATAATTTAATAATTATTTATTTGTTTTTGAAAAAAAAAAAATACTTCACGTGTTGTCTATTATCAGCTGCTTATAAAAACACACATCGTCCGACTTAATCCGACCGTATGCAAGATTTTTTCAGATATTCTTCTTATTTTTACATTAAATCTTCATTTATATGTTACGAGTTAATTTAACAAAAAAAAATTTGTAAAACTAACAAATGAAATTTGTAAAATTAACAAACGGAGTTTGTAAAAACATTTTACAAATTTTTTGTTGGTAAAATTAACAAACGGAGTTTGTGAAAACATTTTACAAATTTTTTGTTTGTAAAATTAACAAACGGAGTTTGTAAAATTAACAAAGGGAGTTTGTAAAAATATTTTACAAATTTTTTGTTTGTAAAATTAACAAATAAAATTTGTCAAAAGATTTTACAAATTTTTTTTTGTTAAATTAACAAACAAAAATTTGACAAACGACTGAAGTCTACAAATCACAAACGAATTACCAACTTTTTTTTACTGTGTATATCCAAAAATTGTCTAGTCTATGGCTAGTTCGCTAGATACTGGAAAAAAAAAATAATATTAAAAATAACCTGTTTTTCTTTATTTTTGATGTGTAAACATCTTTCGACGCGGGTTGAGTATGGAGTAAAAGAAAAAAACATAAAATTTAGACGTCAGATCCGGTTACGGATCTGGGCACGAATCCATTTTCTGTCAGTCTACATTGCGCCTTGCAGTGCCATGGTAATCAGTCGGTAACCGTTACCATCAGGCGTTTTGTAGTATAGATGAATTTAAATGTGAATATTTATATATTTATTTATTTATTATTATATATATATAAAAACAAAACATAAATTTACAATTAATGTCGCCAAAAAGCCTCAATTTTTAAATACCTGTCTATTCATCATACCTTTAATTATCAAAAGACGTAAAATATCCAAAAGTATGTCAAAATTTTGAAATATAAAAATGAATAGGTTGCTGGATAAAAAAAAATTAAAAAAAAAATTAGGCGCTATTTCGATACATGGTATAATAATAATATAATAATAAAAACTACAGCGCCTAATTTTTTTTTATCCAGCAAATTATTCAACTTTTTACTTCAAAATTTTGACATTCTTTTGGATATTTTACGTCTTTTGATTATTAAAGGTACGATGAATAGACAGGTATTTAAAAATTGAGGCTTTTTGGTGACATTAATTGTAAATTTATGTTTTGTTTTTATTTCACTTATTTTGTTTAAATTAAGAATAAATTATATTTGTAATTCGTCTACTTTGAATTGACCGTGAATACCATAATAAATAATAAATAATAATCGAATACTAATTTTCTGGAATATAAAAATTTAAACGTGTATAGGTATATACTATATATTTACTAGGGTGGTTCTTATTTGGGTGATGGCAAAATTTTCATCGTGCCGCCCCCTAATATCGTCGAAAAAAAATTTAAAAAATTCGACTTCTAAAAATCTTTTATCAATATGAAAACGAAGAAAGAATAAATTGATTCATAATCTAAATTAAGTCCATAGCCGTTTGATATAATAATTTTAACTTAATATAGGAAAAATTGCTGTAAAGTTAATCTAGGCTTTGGATTAATTTATTTAGTTACACCCTTTTCTTAGCTATTTTTGCCATGATTCATTAATGAAAAAGCTATCAGCAATTGTTCTTAAGGAAAGTATGTAACCAAATAAATTACATCGTAGTCTAGATCAATTTCACAGCAATTTTTTCTATATCAAATTGAAATTATTGTGTCAAATGGCTGTAGAGTTAATTTAGATTATAAATTAACTTATTTGGTGACATCTTTTTCTCAGCAACGTTTGCAAATATTTTTTAAATTAATTAATTATGGCAAATGTATTTAAGGAAAAAATAAAGCCGCAAATAAATTAATTGACAGTCTAGATTAATTTCGTATCCATATTTTTTATAATAAATTGAAATTATTGTGGGAAATGGCCAAGAAATTAATTCAGACTACGCATTAATTAATTCGATTACATTCTTTTCTTAGCAACATTTTCCATTGATAATTTATAAAAAAAACTATTGGCAAATGTATCTAAGGAATCGATGTGACTAAATAAAATAATTCGTAGTCTAACTTAATTCCTCAGCCATTAGCCTCAAATATTTTAATCGATTATAGAATATTTTGCTGTGGAATTGATTTAGACTAGAATGTATTAATAGTAGAATGAATTAATGTATTTGAAAGGAACTTTTGGATAATATTTAATTGATTTATTTGTCTATTCAATTCTTTAAAAGGGTGTAATTCAAAGCACGTTAAGAGGTTCTGCCGATTTTTTAAATCGAAGAGTAAGACAACAGTTTTCTTCTGTTTTTTGTCTTTTTCGTACTCATAGAAATACTGTGTTTCTAAGTCATCCACAAAAGGTCTCTAGTGATTTCTCAATAATTCCTGATCAAAACCTATTTTTT